>NC_139348.1:37230958-37745958 GCF_055883805.1 Amblyomma maculatum
ATTCTAGCTACAGCAGCTTGATTTAAGCATACATGCTTAAATCAAATATTTCTGTAAATATTTCGTTTGTTCAGGAGTATCGGAAGCTGTCTAGTGCAAGGGCGCTATTTTTAACGAGAAATATTTCCTCAATACCACGCCGCCCTTTCTTTCAGGCCACGTTCTGCTGGATTCATTCAAGCATTCATTTAATGACTTCACCCGCACTCGCCCGCATGTACCCAGGCTAAATGAAGTAGTGGCGCAGAAGGAGGAAGACGATGATGTTCGCTGCACAGAGACAGATTGTGTTGCAGTAAAAACGTGATGGAGATGACATGGTTTCTGCACAATGCGATAGTACGTTCCATTTTCGCACTAGGCGTGATCGGCGGCGGCGATAGCATTTCTTGCCATATAGCGCCTTCTTCACATAACCGAAAGCAGTAAATATCACGCACGAAAAATTCGGCAATGTCATAGTACTGCCCTGCCTGGGAAAAAGAAGTTCATGTGTTTGCTCTTGTGCGGGCTCGAAACAGCGGTGGCGCTCACGTGATTGCTTCCGCTGATGAATGTCCTTCAATAATGGTAGCATCGGAGTTAATGGCGCGGAAGGTATGACAAAGAAATGATCACTACCTACAAGTAATAGAATTTGCCTCCAACTGTAGCTGAACGATTAGCAGCAGAACTCAAGCGCTGAACAGCAAGGTTTTATTATATTACAGCTACGATTAGTAGTGTAGCCACGGAAATCATTCATTTTCATTCAATTTTATTCAGCGTTGCCAGTGCGTCTCTGACATGTGTGCCCGAACGCAGGAAGTGGCAGTATTGTACAGTTTTATGCTTTTGTCTTGTCAATTTTATTTTTTGCTGCTTCAGCCAATTTATCGTGTTCCAAGCATTCATCAATATCGTACCATACGTCGAGGTTGTTTTTAAAACACTTTGTTTCCATCGTGTTAAAACATTCATCCTCGTCTTTACTTTTGTCATTGTTCAATCCCCAAAGCATGCAACGTGGTGTTCCTGGAAAATAAAGTAGTCAGAGGTAAGTCATTTAAGCTGGAAATAACAGACAAAACCATGTTACAAGGAGGAAACCATGTTCTTATCCCAATGAAGATATAATGGCTGCTGGAATACGTAAGAAGTTTGTGCGTAGATACAAGGACGAGTCGAGGAAAAGAAGGATGACCGCTTTGCTCACAACTGAAGTTTAATCAAGGCACATCCTCAGATAAGTCGGAAAATTAGACAAAACAAAAACTCTCTCTTGGGGAATAAAGTTTACGGCTATCTCACTGGGATACAGTGTGTCAATGAGATCTTCACGAATGCCTTGTTTAGTTTTTCTGTATATATATCAGCCAACAAGCCCAAATTTTCTCTCTGCCATGTTGCTCTGACCTTGCTTATTACACATGGGTCAAACATTTAAACGCCTCGCTGGCTCCTGCCAAGCCACCTACTTGTTGTACATGAGCTCTACATCATTGCATTCTAAGAGAATGTTGTGCAAAATTATGAAAGCCTTAAAAACCATTTAGAGATCACCGTTAGCTGCACAGTCTGGCGTAAGCTGCCGATTCATCATCATTGCACCATCGCGCACTCTGTAATGTGCCACGTCAAGCCTGACTTCGCCGTGAATGCAGCCCTCACCGTTACTTCATTAGAACGTTCCGCACTGTGCCCAAAATGCAATCTGAGAACTCAAAATAATGTTGTTTTTTTTTGCGTTTTGAATACCAGAATCCTTGCCTTTATTGTAATTAGTGGAATATAGAAAGTCACATTGCTATTATGTACTCGTGTTCTGCTAAGGGTTGGGGCGCAAATATTGTAAGATCGATGTTCGAGATATTGTTCTAAGCTCTAGGCTGATTATATATACACACATGTATACCAGCATATAGCATTGCACGATAATTGCATGGTTAGAGGTGCAGTGATAACACGTTCAACGCAAACGGGCCATCTGTGGGTCTCTTGTTGCATTGTTGCCTTGTGAGGCTAGGACAACCCTTCTAATAACTACGTTGACCCCCAACGATCATAAGTGGGGCAGAACAAATGGCGCTTGACCCTGTCTATCCTACGTATGTTCCATATGGGCTCCACTTGGGTCAGAGCTCACCACTTTTTGCATCAAGCCTGCATCGGTACCATGTCGGGTATGGAGGTATGATTTTTTTTTATGTAAAGTCAGGGACAAATGTATTCATAGTGAGACTTGAGATATAGTTAGGCGGGAAGTTGCTCAAACAATTCAGCATCCTGCCATGTGTACCAAGTCCTGCTAGGTCGCAGAGGATATGAACCTTCATGTAGAATCTTGGGCCTTCTACAGGTTGAAGACACCATTACAGGACTACCTTTGGCTGAGCTCCTACATAATTGCGTTTTTGAGGCTGACAAAATGATCAGTTGTTGAATATTTTACAGTCACATCAATGTCTATGGTCAATTTGAGTTGATGACGTTCAAGAACAAAGGTCTCAGAATTTTACAATATTATCGAACGATAGTGCGATAAAGCTGATAACAGCATTTGACGTCTTACTGCTAGTACTAGTGCTTAGTTTCCCTAGATTTTGAAAAGGTAATATTAGGATCTTTATCCTTGCTTCCAGTAGTTTCGCAGTTCTGTTTTACAAAAGAATTTCAGGAGCGCCTCTTTGGCTTCTAAGAGAGATCAGCGTCAACTACATAGTACTCACTTTCAAGGCATGTTGCTGTTTTTTATTTTTTGCAATAGAAGATAACATTCCTTAATTCCTTTGATGTTATAAGCTCATTGTAGTCCTCTTTTTTACTCGCCCTCTCAAAAAGCTTTTTTTTCTGCTATTGCTTCGGGCTTTTCAAATGTGTGGAAATAATTGTACACGTATGAAACTAAGAAAAAGTTCATCCAAAATGATGGCGGGCTCTTGTAAGGTAATGTGCATTCCGGGGGGTGCCAAAACAGGAATGTGCGAGGGGTAGACCTCCAGTGAAATCTTGATCTTTTTGCTGCATTTTGTTTACGGGCATTGAGTGGTTTGATGAACATGCACCTTTTTCAACGAGGTTTTCTCAGCTCTTTGCCGGGTATTCAGTGCTCCGGCTCTAGCCTTAAAAGGTAACAAAGTTCTCTGTTTTGAGGCATCTACGGAGGATGCCCCACGATCAGTTTTACAGCTGTTTGCAAAAATATGTATACATGCCTGGAACATCTGTATCTTGCGTTTTTATCTGGCGTGTTATGATATGTTTGTGGTATGGCTACTAAAGTTGTTGGCAATTTGCATGTACCAAAAATTTCATTTATTTTTTATGAATTCAATCTTTTCTTTTTCAAAAATAGCATTTGTTCTAAGATATGACCAGTCGGCGCGGTGAAGTTTCCGTTGCAGTAACCGTGATTAAGCGAGGAATCCGTAAATATATTTTTTTTCGTTTACAGTGTCACCTATTCACCATGGAGCCCAACAAGTGCACGGGAAAGTATATTTCAAGCAAATCAATTCCAAGCCAGTTGTCTACCCTAGCTATAAACAAATGTGGCGTAATTCAAAATGTTTTGCCATACAACATTAGGTTTCGGCGCCAGTTAAAAGAAATATAAACACGGGAGGCGGAGAAGGGGAAATGTGAGAAAGGTGAATAAGCGACAGATGCAGTGGAAAATGCCATTTGGTGACACCCTCCCACAGCAGGGGGGCAATTAACGCAGTAGATTAAATTCGGCAACAGAGCACTGCAGAAAATGATGTCTTGGCGTATTTAAATGATGCTTCCTCTGTAGCACTTCCGAAACTCTTTGGTCCTTTTACTAATATCTTTTAGAAGGGCACAAGTGGCAGAAATAATTATAGAAGGTAATTATGCCGAGAAAAGCATGCAGCTCAGTTATGTATGAGGCTGAGGGTGCAAAGCAAAAACAATGAATAGTATGTGCCCTTGGCGAAATCCGCCTGTAAAACTTCAGTGCATGATGACTGAAGTGACATTTATCAGATTAAAGACTGATGTCACTTTCACTACATGTAGCACTGCTTGTAAATTCGCGTCATTGCTTTATTTGTCCACTATTTGCACTTCGTACATACACAGGTATATGACTGAACTCCGACCAACTAATGCCGCTCAGATTAAATCTTTCGATTACGTATGAATGATTCTAACTTTGTGCCAAACAGCATCTAATGGTAAGAAGATTTTCTTCTAAAGTTTATAATGACAGTCCGTATTCAACAGTCCAAGTTCACTGCGATATGGTTACGTGCGTCATAAGCGGGTTAAATAATTTATTGCTGTCCTCCAATAGCGGAACATCAAGTGAGATACAGAGCATATTGTTCCATCTTTACTGCATTTATGTGCCTTAAATTAAAAAAAAAAGGCTGGACAAATGTTCACCGAACCAGTTGTTTTGAGGCCAGAGAAAATAGCATGGCCCATTCAACATGGGATATTGGGGTTATAGAGAAAATAATTTATCCTATCTGGCTGCTGTTTCGCTTCTTAAAAAGGACCTCAATGGACCATTACTGATATGCGAAATTTGGGAACGTCTTCCCCACTTACATGTAATCTAGTTTTGATGAGTCCTATAATATCTCCTGTGAAGATGTAAGCGTGCTGATGCAGCAGCGCCGAGACAGTTGGCGAGACTGTTTGTGAGGTCGCATAGTAGGTGCGTAAATTTTACCTGACGTCCAGAACTGTTCGTCCTCTGCCCCCCAGTTTGTGTAATACATCTTGTCCACAAAAGCTAGGCCCTTTGCAGTCTGACCCGACGAGCTACACTGCACTTTCGATAACAGGAAACAAATCTATCCATGTTAGGAAAATTCGGTAATGGCACTCTTCCGCGGTCGCAGCAGAAATTTTGCGCCGCTTTCCTAATCCAGGAGATTCCTGACGCCGATTTGCAAAGGATATCTTTTTAAATCAGGGATACAGAAGAACGAGTGTCAATATATGTCGTTAAGTTGAGGCTGTTTCATTCAAAAATAATCTGCAATGGTGTAAAAGGAGCTTCTTTGTCCTCATTTACCATATGGGTTATGAGCTGCAAACTCATTTTTCAGCTTGAAAACCTTTGCCGAGTGCTTAATCGGCATACTGCAGACCGTTCTGTGTAGATCCCGCGCAAACCAGCATGGCATCTGCACACTAGAAGCCTTTTCATTCTATTTGTCTGGCCGCTTCGTCTGAGTTTTATTTAATTCCAATTTCGTCAAGTTTCGAAATTTCTTCAGCAAATGCAGCAGCGTTTTCTTGTAACGTTCGGTCATCTTTTGACCGTAGCCTAGCCTATTTTGCAGGTCTTCACCTCATGCCAGATATAATATGGCCTCTGGTGAGTTATGTCCAACATTCATGAAATATTGGAGTTTTCGGCTTTTTTGTAGTTCCAGTAATGGTAACTGACTCCTCCTGTTATTGAAAGGGGATGAAAAACGTATAAAGAACTTGCTGAGATTTTGTTGGCGTTGGATCGTAATAGTTGTTTACGGGATTTGCTACGCTAAAAAAATCCCGCTGTAATGGTGTTACGTTTCCGTATTGGACGGGGACATTATTAGTGCCAACAGATGCTACAAGCAAGGCCACTTTCAGTTTATTTTCATTGATGTTGTTCACTTGAAAGCAAGCGTGAAATTTTAGAAGGTAAACTTGTACGTATCTATCTCGTCGTGGAAATCGGTTAGATTGAGGTTGATAACTGGCACCCACTTTTATTCGTGCCACTGTCGTGCGCATGATATTATAGCTATAAAATACGCACTTGTCGTCACTGTGAGAGGGGGGGAAGAACTATCACTTCTTTGGGAAACATCAGCAGAAGAGTCTTGCTCAACAAATTGTTCTGTTCTTTTTTCAACTTCGCAATTAACAGGCATCAAAAAGAAAGGAGCAGTGGAAATCAGAAGGGAAATGGAGCGAAGTATAGTTTGTATCCACGAGCTCTGTTATTATCAGGGCTCTGGGTTTGGTTCGAGTTGGATATTGGCAGCAGAAAGCAAATATGCTCAAGAATTATTACTCATTCGGAATGTGTAGAAACCATGGCGTACTAATATTGCTGTTTCTATTACGTTACGTTTTCTTACTGGTGTACCTTGCAGATTTATATTTATTTTAGAACAATTCAATAAATAGTGCTGACCTGTATGTAGCTTTCGTGCTGCAAAAGATAGCTAACGTCCGGTGCAAGCAAGCTTTCAGCCTGCCGCAATGGGACAATTTCTTTGATTTACCAAGAGCAGAATAAAATTGCGACACACCTTTAAACTCTTCACTACATTACCTGCGTTGCCGAACAGAACAAGAAATATTTAGCTCATGCATCCCCCCCTACGATGCCAGAAAAAGATATAGACCAAGAGCACTTCACCAATCCTATTGTGACTTGGATATAATAAGGCAGAAAGCCTTTATTGCTCATGACTAGCCAGGGTGCCCGTGCGCGCGCTATAGTAGCGAGCGTCAGTGAGAATTGTCCTACTTCTTAACGAGGTTTCGGCGGATACCGCGGGATTCCATTGTCAATAACGCTGAAGACATCATCAGAAAGATACGAATCATGTCATCACCAGGAACCGAACCTCCATCCCTCGGTTCCCCAGCAGAGCGCCTCAAACAACTGCACTACGCCCGGGATCGTGAAATGCACATCATAATTCTCCTTGTCTATTGTGAGAATGAAAATAGCAGGATTCCACGAGTGAAATATACTGCGCGTTTCCTTTCCTTTAAACCAATTATCGGACGCCGGTGAACATTGATGCGTTCAACGGAATGCTGGTTGTGTTCGAAGGGCGGTGCGCGATGTAATGTGTGCAGCAGCAACACTCAGAATTCCCATTTCCCCACTGCAGATTACGCAGTGCTTTCGGAATAGTTTAGGTGTATTCTTCACTGCAGTTGCGTTCAATCAACAAATTAAAATCTACTTACAGTCCTCCTGCACCCCAATTTCCAAAACCAGGCATGTTGGCAGAGCGGATTGTACAAGATAACTTTCTTGTAGATTGAAGGGGAGACGCCCTGATGACAAAAGAGTATAAACGGTAAGCAACGCAGCCTTGTTGGTAAATACGCATGTAAGTAAATAAAAGGCGCTAGGTTCAAATAAATATTACGCTTTTTCATCCAGAATAAGCAATGCTTTCATAAGTTCTTGCTTTTTTCAAAATTATTCTGCCCAATACTTGCCAATTTTTCGCACCAATCCAGGTACTAATCGTAGGACACCTTTCAGTGGCTACTGTGTATTTTCAAGTTTACTCTCTTCCTGAACACATCGCTACTGGTGATCTATGGTGTTCGGTTTTTATCTGTTGTGTTCAAATTATATCGATTGACTTGCTTAGGAGATCTGTTTCCTAAGCAGGCCTTAAACACTACGCGACAACAAAATTCCTGTGCAAACTCCTCCACTATTTTCCTTTTTTGGGGGCAGAAGAGATAGGGGGAGTTGAACTACAGTGTAAGGAGGATGATAGGTTATTTATTTTTATTTATTGAAAATACCCTCAGTCTACATATGTATGCTACAGCGGGGAGGGGTGGATACAGGATATATATAAAGACAGAAGGTTAACACAATAAATGTACAAATCTCTGAAAAACAAGTTCGGTAGACAAATTAGCACATAAACACCAGGTACATCTGTAATTTTTGGAAATGGCTTAGGTATAAAAAGAACAAATATAATATGTAATAAGCAACACAGTATACAATGAAGATAAACAAATTAGTAGGTTTTGTAGGTTGATAAGTTTCTTGATAAGTTATACTTGTTATGAATTCAAGGCCAGGTTATTCCAATTATTAAAGATCCGGAAAAGAAACCAGTTAGATTAGGTAACCATGTTTGAGTGCGGAATGTCTGCCTATTGATTTTCGCTACGACGAAATGAAACGTAGGCGGTAGCAGATAACTATAGGAAATATCTCCTAAATATACTTCCCTTCAAACATTCCTCTTAATGCACGATGCGGCTTTTTACTGGATGTTCTTGTGATATAGATACTGAGAAAGTGGCTGGAAGCGTTTGTATCGACAGCTGCATCGACAAGGTGCATGAAATGCAGCACTACAGGTAGCGCCGGCTGCCCACAAGGAAGTGCAAAACTCCTTTACTGCTTTGGGCGCAGGGCAGTAGAAATTTTATGTCCAAACGTAACCCTTATTGTGCGCACTGAATGAATGTCCTTCACGTCATATCGTGCATAACACACGCTTGATATACACCCTAGTAAACTTATTTAAGCGCAACGAAGACGACAGAAAAGGCAGGAAAGACAGGACAGGGCGCTAAATAAAACATACACCCTGCCGACTTTTTCGATCAAGAATTCAATGTTTTCAAGGCTATTGTTCAACGCAAAAGGATCGTGTATTAGTGATGTGCTATGCTATTTAAAAAAATGGCTAACCAGGTTTTGCCAGGTCTTTTTTCACTGACAATGCACCTAACGGGAACATGTTTTATGCGATTTAGCCGCGAAAAGGACATGCAAGCTCTGCAATTTGCTACCCTGAGTGCCACTGCTCAGCTTTTGCACACCAAGCTCTTCACAAAGCGTAATGGCTGGGCCTTTTCTCCTCTACTGGGTTTGGCTTCTTTTACTGAAAGTTCATATAGATGGCATCCACAGGTTTTTCATAGAAAGCTCCAGACTGCATGGATACGGCTACGAACGTTTTGATAGCGCCCTGTCATATCTTCTTTGCCTCTTGTGTCGTCTTTGTTGCACGTGTATAGGTTTACGATAATGAAGCAACTGGCCCCGCAAATCATATTACAGGAATTCCTTATATTAGTGTTCGTCTAGTTTTTCGAATCCATCTTAGCTTGTCGCCGATGATTCCTTGACTACGGGCCGAGCTCGATTACTTGGATTCTGCATAAGGAAGGGACGGCTGTCTTTCGATCTCGTCAGTATACTTTTGCTTGCAAAACCCTTCCTCGTCCATGCAAAGAAAGTGTACCGGATTTTGAGATTAGAACTATAGAGGCAGGCTCAGCTGCTCAGAAACTGGTTCCACCTACTGTGCTTTCCCCCATACACTGACTGTGTCACCTTTATGAAGTTCAGTCTGAGCAACCTGCCGGACCAGACGACGGTTTTCATGTGGAAGCAAACGTGCCCAGCATTACAGAAGGGAACTAAACAATCACGGACCTCAGGTCCGGCCTCTTGGTGATATTCATATTCCAGAAGGTATTGCGGGCGTCCTTAGGAGAGGGTCGAAGTACAGCATCAAGCCACAAGCTACGTGACATGAGCTTCTATCAATGATTAGAAGAATCTCCAAAAAGGTCAGCCCTGAAGAAGAGGAAAGATGTCTTCTCGACAGGGTCTACTCACGCATTAGGACCGTACCTTCCAACGGGCCCAGGGTCAAGATAAATAAAAAACAAGATTGTGCACTTCCCCAAAAGACAATGACCTTCGTCTGCTTCAGGAAGACAAGAAGAGGTGTGCCTCACCTTGCTGTCTGGAACTTTCATCCGTAAGGTCTTTAAGGAAACGAAGTCGAAACCAGTAGAGTAAAAGGCCGAGATAATGCGCTTTGGAATAACTTTATTTGCGAAACTTAAGCAGTGATATTCAGGGTAGCATACTGAACAGCTTGCATGTCTTTTTCGCAGCTACAACAAAATAAAAAAAAAATGTCCCCTTTAGGAGCGTTGTCAGTGAAAAAAGGAGCCTGGAAAAACCTGGTTAGCCAGTTTTTTTTTTATAAAGAACTTAACACATTGGTTATAGACGGTACTTTTGCTGTCAAAAATAGCCTTGAAAATGATGATTTTTGCGTGAAACAAAGTCGGCTAGATTTGTGCTTTCGGCAGTGCCCTGTTCTACCTTTCCTGTTGTGTGCGCTTTGTTGCGCTTGTATAAATTTACGAGCATAAACGAACTAGCCCCACAACGCGTATTACTGAATTTACACCCTTCCATTGTTTTATCAGTTAGTAATCTCTTATATCAGGATCAACCCTAGTGAAAAAATCTATATGAGTCACAATAACCTCATACAAATTCTCATGCCCTACTCGTACAAATCTCATGTCATATCATACAAATCTCATTCAACGTATGAGAAATATATGAGATTGTATGACATTTGTATGAGTTTAGTACGAGAACTTTGTACGAGGTTATTGTGACTCATATGACTTTTTTCACTGGGAATTGTCGACATCCCAGCTGGTGTTATGCCGCCATCATATAGCCCATCTAGCAGCAATCACCAGTTCAAGGATCATGTTCGCAGCAGTCGCACAAACTTACATTTCGGTTTTTTCATCTCTAAGATATCCAATGAATGGAACCACCTACCCGGCTCCATCGCCTCCATTAAAAAGCCCACTGAAATTTAAACCGCTTGTATTGATCATTGTTTATACCCTGCTATAATAATTTTTTTCATGGTCTACATATTTATTTTCCTCACTCCTCTGTGTAACGGTTTGGTACTCAGACTATGCGTATAAAAAGCGTTGCAAGGATAGCTACCAAATTAAAAATACTCTCAGCTTTGCACGTTGCTTGCTCTTGCAGCAACTTGAATGTCCTTCTTGCTAATGAGTGATGCTTTTCTTTATTAAACAATATAATTTGGAAGGCTCGCTTCACTTAGGATGGATTATTTATAATTACCATCCTCTGCTACAACAAAGAGCGTAAACACGCAGCAGAAGCTCCAGTGGTTCTCACTGATTTAGATTCCTCTGGGTAAATGACTACTCTATTCTCAAATGGTGGCGGATTTGTTTTTGGGAAATTATCTTGAATATAGATGCGCCGCAAAAACTATTGCGACGAATATTCTTGGTCAGGGTTTATGTTACACCAGACAAGGCGGGTGTTAAATTTTTCTGATCGAATAGGCAAGTAGTATGTTATTAGAAAAAGGACCTATAAGTATCAAAGCTGTGCGGTAAACGCAACACGAGCACGGAAGCGGTGCTGGCGAGTGAAGTAATTTAAGCATTGGGTTAAGTGTTGCAACATTTGGTATGATAACCTTCGAAGCGCGCAAGCTCGTTCAGCTACAACTTCCGTACTTGATGCACAGACGATTATGGAAATTTCATAAAATGGACTAACTTAGCTTCCTCGACGCGGTATTAAGAATTTGTCTAAAAGCGAACAGCACGCCGCACACCTTGATTAAATAATTCTTCAAGCACTCCGTACATAGTATTGTATCTTTCAATGGCATCAGCGTTTTATCAATCAGTTGGGGGGGGGGGGGGCAATTACCATAACCGGAGATTTACATTACTGGACAAAATCAGAATCTTTTTGAAGCGATACCTACAGGCTGCTAGGTATAGCCGGGTATCGCCTTGTGTGCAGCAAGAATTTGTGAGCGCGCGCCAGCTGCTGTGGAGAAGAGGAGTGCAGAGGGTCGATACATAGCCACGCACGAAGAAGAGAGGGGTAGATGTGGCGGAATCCCAGCAGATACGCATCTACGGAGAAAAGCACGATAATAGTTGCCGCGCTGCGCATGCACGCACCTCCGCGGAGGGCTTTAACGGATGCGCACTGATTAATAAACAGACTAGTGCATTTAACACGGACACAGACGTAGAAGAAGACAGGACAACAGGACGCCACCACCACCGTGTTACGAGGAAGAAGATAGGTATCCCAGGTGTAAAAGAACAAGAAGGTGTACCTAAGCCTCCGAGGAAATTCAGGCCCGATCGTTCTTTCTGCGATGTCGTATACCTTGACCGAGTGGAGCGAGAAAGCGTCTGCAGGCATCACATGCGCCGGTCATTAAAGGAGGTTTTGCATAGAACGCAGATGCACCTTAATGCATTCAAAGGAACACTGGTTGTGTGCCATTAACACCCTGTCGCCACCAACCGAAGCACCCGGTTGCTATCACTCGAAATTCTGTTCAGCAGCGTTAAAGTCCTCTAACTTTTCGAACCACGACAAGAATTTTCCTGAAACATTTGAAGCAATCTAGAATTGCCCGCCATTTCGACAAAGAAGTCTGTTGTCGGCGAAGTACTCGCCGACCAACAGCGCAAACGCATTTCCTGTGAATTGTTTAGCCCACCATCTTATAGTAATGAATGTGGGTCAGCACAAATTAGTTCTTGATGAGTAAAATATTTTCCTTTCTAATCCAGTACCAGCACTATGAGACCAACTAGAAAAGCAGCCACTTGCCGAAGCGTAGTTTATATTATGGTTAAGTGCCATTTTACCGCCCTTGGCAGTTGCCCGAAACAAAAGCTGTGAAACCGAGCGCCTCGGTGATCGAGAACGGCGGCGAGCAGGAGGTCTGTCTGCCGAGGAACCAATATCGGCGGAAGACGAAATACATAGCATGGGTTGAGGAGGTGCGTAGCCATAGGGGCGTGAGTGATCCGCAGGCAGCACGATGCGGCAACGACAGTAAAGCATAATGTGTCCAGGGAAACCACACTAAAAAACTAATCGGTAGATTGTCTAAAGTGCGCCAAGGGTTGGCACGAAGAAGGGTCGGCCGCGGGGGATGGAAAGCGGCTGGGGGTGGTGAAGGGTGGTGCGGGATATCAGATTCGGCTCATGGGTGCGTGAGGACATCGGCGTACGTGAGAGGCGTTGTGACAGGAGCCTGCTGAGGAACGGTTAGTAGCAGCTCAGCCACTTGCTCACGAATCACAGCCTGAATTATTGGGGCCATGTTAGATGGAGTACCGCGCAAGCTATGAAAGGACAGTTCTCGTGTGATCTCCTCTCGCACCAAGTCCTTAATCTGGTCAGGTAGCAAGCTGCTGTCGTCTACATAGCTAGCTGGAGAGTGAATCAGGCTGCATGGATGGTGCTTGTGCTAGCATGCGTTCTTTGTTAAGCTCATCGTAATGCTTTCAAAGCGTGCAGATCTCGGCAATTTGGGCAGTGTTCCGAGCGACAAGTATATATAATGCGTCTGCCTCGATACCTTTTAAAACATGTCTGATGTGATCCACTTTCAGCATGGACTCATCTCCACTTGTGCACAAGCTATAATCTTCTGCATATTTTGTAAAGGATTCACCATGGAGTTGGGTTCAGAATTGCATGCGCTGCTTGTCGCGGAGCTTTCGTACACCAAGGCGGCCGAACGCGTCAAACAAGGACCGTTTAAAAACAAACCATAAGGTAAATTCTGGTTGCTGTGCTACTGACTGGCAACAGCTGTCAGGTAGAACACGATGTTGGTCACCTTCATATATTCGCCCCAACGATTGAGGCTGCTTATCCACTCGTAGGAGGCAAGCCAATCATCCACATAGTGATCATTGGACCGACTACAAATGACCGCCCTATTGCAAAAAACCAGTGCCACTGGGTCCCAGCGCCCCAGCGCCATACCTGATTATGGTCCCAGTATGACGCTGGAAACTGGGCGCAGTGGGACGCGGCATACTGGGACGCTCCGCACTGGCGGCACTGTTCGCCCGGAGAAAAAAAGGCGTGGGATAAAAATTAAAAAGTAAAAAGTAACGAAACAAGCTAGGTACATAAAAAAACCTAAAAAAGTAAAAAAAAAAAACAAAAAAAGAATGCACCAAGCGCGCTTCGAACATATAGTCAATCACTACTCACTACGCTAAGCACTCGCCCATGCCGAGAACTGGAACTCTTTGAAACCTTTCTGCATTTTATGTCATGACTCGCATTTATAAGGTTGGGAGTTCATGTTTCGCAGTCTACAGGGCCGTTGCTGCCGCTCTTACAATTACAGCTTCTTGATCATTGGAGCCTGCTGTCTGCTCTCACGACTTGCAACTGATGTTCTGGTTGCCTATGCGCGCTATTTTGTGCACTGGAATCATTTAGCATGTGGAGTTTGACATCGCTGGCAAATTTACCAACGCCGGCTCTTCGGTGGAGCTCTGCTACTGTGGGCGTAATTTTTGTTTAACACGGAGCTTTAGTACAAACCTTCAAGAAAAAAAGTGCGACCAAGCTTCAATACCGGCAAACGCAGCAGCGACGACACTATATTACGTGTAACGAAACCTTATTTGTATGTAAACATTTCGGGAAGCTTTGCGATGACCGAGTGCTCAGCTGCTTTATACGCAGAGTAAGAAGGAGCGCGAGAGCTTGAGAAACACGCCAAATATTATGCATTACAAGCGCTGTATGTTGTTTTTTCTCTCAGAGGCACATCGCTCGGTAAACTACTATCTTCCTCGTTTTATTTTTTCTTTCTGCTGTTTATACTGGGCCGCGGCGCAGGCTACGCTCGACTGCAATTGAGCCCGTATTGAACATTTTGGCATTAATCATTGTGTTAGACTGCCCTTAAGATCAGCTGTGAAGTTTGTTATGCATGGTAGCCCACATTATTCAATTCCAGTTTTAGTTGTGCGTTAATTGTCAGTATGTCATGAGATATCAGAGGCGCGGCGGTCGTGGTCTCTCTCGAAATGCTCGAAACGACCTATCGAAACATGGAAGCTCTAGAAAAAAGATACTGCCTTTGTTTTCTTACAGGTGCTCAACGCCTTCGCAGCAAAAAGCGCTTGCTTCAACCATATTTTTCATATGCACCCCAATGGTCGATTGCGAGTAGGCTGTTGCCATGTTGGCCCCTGAGGGATGCTACTCCGGCTGACGCCGCAGGTCGCACAGGCTATACTGGGGCACTGGGACCACTGCGGCCCCAGCGCACATACAGCGCTTCTCACAGTGCATCGCGGATGCCAGCGACACACCCAGCGTCAAAAGGCTAATCCCAGCGTTTTTGTCTCATCGTACCAGTGCAGCCAGTATCTTCTCGTTACTGTTCCAGTGAATATCGCAGTCCTCCAGCGTGCCCAGAAGATCCAGTGCGAAACCAGCGCGAACATCTTACTGGTTTCATATTGGAAGACGCTTTTTGCAATAGCGCGGGTACCGCTGCCGGAAACGACGGCGTAGGCACAAAAGCAGAGGTCAGGCTCACGTCGGTTGTAATAGTAGGAGCGATTGTGCGGCTGCGGAACTTCAGGATTGTAGACGAAGGGTCGACCCAGCACCTTCACCAAGTTGTAACGGGGTTCCTAGTAGCGTAGAGGACCCGAGATAGGCCTCGCAAAAGCGACCGGTCTAACTTTCGTACGAACAGCCAATCTTTCCCGTGCATTCGCGTTGCGCTACCTGCCGGAGTTATTTCTCTTTACACAACATTGTATTAGCCATTATCATTAATCATTAACACTAGTGAGATGTACTGTATAGCTTTTATTATTTTCCAATTACCATAAACAATTTTTATTTTTAATCTCTATCCTCGTCAATCTGTTATAAGCTAGTAACACATGTATCGTATAGCTTTTATTCATTACCAATTACCATCAATAATTTTTATTTTTATTCTCCTTCCTCGTCAATCTGTTATTAGCAAGGAAGACATCAGCACGCAGATCCGATGCAAAGGAATATAGGAATATGCATAGGATTATGCACATATAGTAAGTACAGATCACGCGTAACTCTCGCGCAATGGATATTGTTCCATAAGCCTAGAGAGTGTTTTGCCTTAAAACTAGATAGCATTGCCTTGCTAGGGGACTCACGAGAGACGAAATAAAAGGCGTGATCAAACAGCCAACCAAGGCCGGCAAAGCAGATCCAGAGACCAAGGAGTAGTCTCCAGCAGACTAAAATAATGCACGACAGCCTTGAAAATCTACAGCATATTTTACGAGTGGTGGTCGGGCTTGGGTTGTGGGAGGATAATACTTCTTTCTAGGACAGGCGGCGGTCACATATATAATTACACTACGGTGCAGGAGAGCACCTAAGGACCGACACAGGCACAAGCACGCACAAGCAGCCGGACAACCGTTCTACTCTTCTTTCTTCTCCACCATCCACGCGCTTGCACCGCGCTTCACTCTTCCACGCCATAACATCTTTCGACCAGGGGGAAGAGTAAAGAGTTCAGTAAAGGTGTCAAAACCTATGGAAGACGCTCGGTGGGCATGTGAGTGTCACGTTATTCCGTCTAACGGCTACGGCCGCTCGCCGCTCATTAAAATGCAGCGCGGCGTAGCCATCGCGCGCAGAACGCCATTTCTTCTCGCTAGCGCTCAGCATGCCCAGCAGCATCTGCAGGCCCCGACAATGCAGCAGAGTGGCCGTGTAGGTGTACTCAGGTCCCGTTTTGCACGCAGCGCACAGACCTGCGCGCGAAGTTGAGCAGGTAGCGCGTATTGTTGACCACCTTCTCGAAGTTGGATGGGTTCAGCTTGAGGACGTTCAGCTGGATGATGACCTCCATGTCCACAATTTCCATCTCGATCAGCGAGGACGTCGTGCGAGGCTCGAACCTTGGCTTTCTATGCTTGTCGTTCTTTTCACCCTTCTTGCTCGACGAGTATTCCTTACTCTCGGTCTCGACCTTCACGAACCCTGTTCACCTTCTACGCTGCTGTCCTCCGCAGCCTTGGTTAGGTGCTCAGTATCTCCATCGATTCCGTCTGTTATTTTGAGCTCCTGTAGCTCATGCTTAGGATGGGGGACTGTTTACGTTCAAACTTGCCCATTTCTCCGAGTCATGTCTATCGAGTGCCTAGTCTATGTCGCTGCACTAAACATTCCCTGCAACCACTTTGGTGAAACCAAAACTTATCCCAACCTTCAACTTGAGCACCTCGATTTTCCCGACACTTCTCTGCAGACATGTATTTGTCCAGTTGTGTGCAGGTCTCGGTGAGGTGCTTCAGGCGCTTCACATCAGCAGCGGAGCAAACGTCCTACAGTGCGCAGTAGTCACTCATACCATGCTGCAGCAGTTCATTCGGTTTCCATGCTATCAACTCCTGCTAAAACCACACCTGTCACTCCAAATGTGCCAGACCACCATTCATCTTGACAGCCGGTATCAAACGCTCCTTCCGCTCAAACTAGGCCAAAAATTTTCCTTTCCAAACTCTGGACCTCCTTTGCATGCCTAGTCTTGAGTGTCTCAAGCATCGTGCTCAGCTCCTTGGCTTGGGCTTAACCTTTACATTCGTACGCCCGCATGGCCTCTACCACCTCTCGGTTTTTTGTGCGCTGGTCATCGTTCTCAGCCTGATTATCGTGCAGCTGGCGACGCAGCTGCTCGACAACAGTCTCATACCGGTTTTCATTGGGCGAACAGCAGCAAGACAAACGAGCAGACAGAGCAGCCCACGAGAGCACTAGGGACGCGCGTTCTCGTCTCCCCAACGGAACATTCACGCTGCTCGGAGAGCAGTGTAGCGAGGGGGAGCGCGTGACGTCAGGGGTCATGTGATCAAACTTTTCCCGCCTTCGCGTTGCCCGTATCCGCCGGCCCAACGCCGCCGCTGCCGTCTTCCGCTATATTTCTCGACCGTCCTGCCCGGGCTCCGGGCGAATGACCAGAAGTGACGTCAAAAAGATGACGTGACTTCCTCCGTTCTCCGTGTACTCCGCCGCTGGCGACGGAGCACCGATGACTGCTCTAGGCTGCTCTCGGGACTCGAAAAGCGCGCCTCCTCTGCCAATAGAACATCACGCTACTGCTCCTGTTCGACCACTGGTAGGCACCGAAATTCGCGAGAGCACTTTGAGTGCAGCTAAAAGTGCTCCTGTTCGCCCAATGAAAACCGTTATCATATGTTTGGGAAGCCGCTGTTCGGCCCTCTCAGCATCAGTCTTGCGTGACTTCGCGCTCACCTTACAGCTGTGGCTCTCAGTGGCCTCTGAAAGGCGGGCACGCAACTCATAGACGAGGCGAGTCTTTTCCTCACAGCGCTACTCAAGAGCCTCCAGGTGGCGCCGGTGCTGCGCCCCCTCCGCCTCCAGCTCCATATAGTTATACCTTGTTCAATGTTTTCACTTTCTCTTCGGAGATATAGCGTTAGGTAGCCAGTTTCTTGGCCTCTTGGCCGAGCAGCTGCCGCAGTTGCGCGCACACAATCACCAGGGTCTCGGTTTACCTCCGGGCTGAGCCAGATGGATTCCCGGCTCCTGCCGGTCACGCTCTAAAATCTCCTGGTGGGAACGCTCCAGCTCCCTCGCGAACGAACCCGTTCATGCACCGAGGCCCATGCCCGCTGTTGCTCAATCTCCAGCTAGTTTACCCACCGATGCAGCTGTGCCGACAGCTCCTCACTAATGACCGTCTGCCGTGCCATGAAGCTCTTCTCCTGTTGCTGAACCTTGATCAGTTGCTCGTCCATTTCCTGCCTAAACTCCTTGACCTTGGCAGCGTGCGAGAGGGTGCGCTGGCGCTCAGCCAAAAGTTCGCGCTCTCGTCCTGATTGCTACCTCCGTCAGTGGGCCTCTTGATCGGGGTCCCACTTGCGCCACTTTCCGGACGCCTGGATAGCGAGGCTGAAAGCGGCCGGGCTCGATTCAGGGCGCCCGAGACGTACCTGGCGGCTGACCTCGGGATCCCAGATGGCGTCGAGAAAGCCTCTGGGCCGATCAGAGGCACGGCGTTGTGAGGCGATCCCGGCAGCGACTGCGACAACTGGTGGATACCAGCGGCGAGGTCCACGGGACCTTGCCGGCGAGCACAGATGAGCTCCCCCTGGAGCCTGGGTTCGGAGAACTACCGTATCTCGTATGGCGCTCGGCTCTGGGCGGGAGTGAGCGCCATATTCTACCGCTGCCACCAAAACATAAGTTGTGGTTTAACTCTGGTTAACCCTAGTTCAAATGCGACAGCAACAGCGGAATCTTTTGTCTGGGACATTATTCCTCTATCACGCTCTCTCAGTGTAAAGTGTACTTTATTGGGCACACTTAAGCTTATCATTTAAAAGAATGACGTGAGAGCGTAAGTTACCGGTCTTCTTCTTCTTCTGCTCCTCCTCCTACTCTTCCTCCTCGGCTGCTCAAATCAAGCGTGGCCTCCGCCGGGACCACGCGACGGCTCGAAACCTGGAGCAGTATTGCTATCGCAGTAAACTGTACGGCGCAGGATGTCACCTAAGGTCCGACACAGGCACAAGCGCAGACAATCTGCCGACTAACCACTGTACTCTTCTTTCTCATTCCCCATTCACGCGCTTGCACTGCGATTCTCTTCTTTTACGCCGTAACAATATATATAGAGGAAAGAAGCCAACAGTTGGCGAGGCCGAGGAAAGCATTGAGGATTGTACTTTGTTTTTTATTTTTATTTTTACTTCGATAATCACATATATTAATAATGTAAGCTGTTTAGGGGCACGAAATAAACACAAAGTAGAAGGAAAAACAACGTGCCGATGGTGGAAGACATAAGTGCAATCCCCAATGCTTTCCTTGGCCTCGCCGAACTTTTTGGTTTCTTTTCTTCATGTATTACAACCAGCACCCTCATTTTCCCTATATATATTGTTACGTGGTGGCATGACAAGCGATGGAACACGGCGACACAACAAAAACAGAACGACGTGATGACATGAAGATGAAATATTCTTTAATGACCAGCGGGCCTGGCGCGAGCGCTCCGCCCCCCGCCACTTCCCGCTTCTTCATCTTCGTAGCAATATATATTAAGTTAAACAATGTCGTGAGAAACGGTACGTACGGGACGTCAGGAGCACTGTGTCATCTGTCAGTGTCTCTTGCTGTGCGCGCGAAGCACTTCCTCTTTCTTCTTCCGTCGCGCATCTTCATCCTCTTTGCGGCCCATTACATTTCCCACTACGCAGCTTAACCTGCTGGGCCAGTTACGAGGGCTCACGAGGGTGGCTGGGCTTCAAGCGCGCCACGTGGGATAATTCGGTCTTTTTCGAATGACGACCTGTTGCAGTTTTGCGTGCAGGATAGGATAGGATAGGAAATACGTTAATTTCTTTAGGAAGGTCTTGTGCTTGTGCGTGCAGTCTGATAGGTCACAGATACTGTTAATGATCACGTAAGGTCCATGGTCCCGGCCTCGGTGTCCACTTTTCGATTGAGGCGACAAGCACGGCGCCCGTGTGCTTTCGATGTCAGTGCACGTTGTAGAGCCCCAGGTTGTCGAAATTCCGGTGTCCTCCACTACGGTGTCTCTCAAAGCCTGATTCACTTTGGGTAGTTAAGGTTTATCATGGTGAGTCTGCAATTTCTGGTGGAGGCCACGCTTATGTTGCGGTTACCAAAGTCAGACAGCATCGCCTGGATCGTAGGTAACGTATCGCCGACGGCGCTTATCGCAGCTTTCATTAAAGCGCTTTTGCGAAGCAATGGTCCGCAGGCGAGCCAGTCGCCTAGCTTTGTCGTTTTCGTCGCTTAGAGAAAACGGCAATATTGTGTGAAGGGTGTAGCGTGGTAGCCAAACGTACAAATGAAAGAACGGGCTATAACCCATAGACTCATGATTTGCTGTATTAAAGGCATGTGACAAAATTTAGGATGGTGATCCAGTTCTTGTGGTCCGCCGCCAGGTACATTGAAATCATATTTTTCAACGTCCTGTTTCTGCGCTCTATCAACCCGTTCGTTTACGAGTGATAGGGTGTGCAGTGGCGCATATGTGTTGCACATGGACCAAGGAGCTCCTCGACAACATCTGCAGTAAACTGACGGCCCCGGGCACTTATTTACCCCGTGGTGGTCCGTGATGTAAGATCACTGAGTGGAGCAGAAACAGCGAGACTTGATGGGCTGCAGCTGATGGAATAGCCGCCGTTTCGCAGAAACCGAGTAAGATAATGGTCGCAATCGACAATCCAATGGTTGCCAAAGCACGACTTTGGAAATGGACTCAGCAGATCGATGCTACCTTTTTAAAAGGGCATGCTGGGAGGTGGCTCAGAGTGCAACACCCCAGCCTGAGCAACTGTAGGGCGCTTATGGGGCTGACACTGTTTGCAAATGGCCACATATCTGTGAATTTTCGACCTCATCTTCGGCCAATACAAGCGTTTTTGTTGCGCGGCAGAGCGTCCGAGCCGATCCGAGGTGACCAGACGTGGGATTGACGTGCAGTAGGCGAAAAATACGCAAAGAGAGGATTTGGGGAACTGCAAGTAGTAAACGTGGGCCCACTGAAAATAGTTCTTTTTCAACAGGATATCATAGCATACACAAAACATCCGGTACCTCGACGGGTCTGCGGCGCGTTGTAGAGAGTCGTGAGGCCCGGACCTTACTGATATTCCGATTTGAACACCTGAAAGTAAGGAACGTCTGCAACCGCAATCGAAATGCAGTCGTTGAATTTGTCGGCGTCGCACTCACTGCTGGCTAGAGGAAGACGTGATAGACAGTCTGTGTCTGCGTGGCGTCGGTCGCTCTTATACGCCAATTCGACGGTATACTCCTGTAGGCGATGGGCCCATCGCTCAAGACGACCATTGGGATCCCGAAGGTCTGCAAGCAAGCAGCGAGACTGATGGTCGGTTATAATGCTGAATGGGCGACCGTGTAAATAAGACCGAATCCGCTACCGAATAACTCTGCTAGGCATTGCAGCTCAGTAACAGTGTAGTTCCGCTCTATCTTGCCTAAAGTACGGCTTGCGTATGCACTAGCATGTTCTTGCATGTGAACTTCTGTCGACGCTGCAGGATCGAAGTGACGTAGAAAAAGTTGCAATCTCAACATGAACTTCAGGAACAGGAACCCCAAGAAGCTGCGAAGCTCTTTGACAGCCTCGGTGGCTTAAATGATTCGATAGCCTCCATTTTCTGAGGATAAAGTGGCACCCCGTGTTCGGCAAAACGATGTCCGAGTACTTCTGCCAGCCGCTCTCCAAACCGGCACTTCTTGGAATTACGAATGAGGCCGCCGTGACGCAAACAGTACAGGACAACTAGGCATTAGTTGGGTTCCCTGAATGTCTTTCCAAATAACTATATCACTTTGATAAACATACAAATATCCCATTTTAAACCGCGAACTAACGTATCCATAAGCCTTTGATAAGCTGCAGGTGCATTGAAAAGTCCGAAAGGCACAACAGTCAATTAAAAAAATTCCGTCTGGCGTGACAAATGCCGTTTTTCCTTATCATTAGGGCTCACAGGAATCTGCCTGTAACCGGATCTTAAGTCGAAGAAAGAAACGTACGAGGCGGCAGAAAGGCTAACTATGGCGTCATCTATGCGAGGGAGAGGATACACGTATTTCTTGGTGATGATATTTAGACTTCTATAATACACGCAGAACAGCTAAGTACCATCCTTATTGCGCACCAGAATTACAGGAGCCGCCCAGGGACTGCAAGACTCCTGAATGACCTTCTTGAGGGGCACTTCTCGAACTTGTCAAAAAGAGATGTGTATTGCAGTAGGAGGTCCACAAGAGCTTGGCATTCAGTACTGCTGAGACTGGGGTTGGCCATGCGAAAAATTGTCGAGTCTGGGGACGAAGGCTGAAGAGGTTCGGTTGAAGAGACTCTGACCGATGCCGCTGCACTGGGAATATCCTGTCCACAGAAGGGAAGCTTCATTTCAGCTGGCAGAACAGCGGGCACAGGGGAGGAATTAATCGTCCACAATCACGCACTACCGTTTCACCACAGAAATAAAACAATGAGGCACAAGTACATTCCAGTTAAGACCAGCAGAATGAATAGGCTGTACTAGGGCTTCAAAGGTGTCATCATATGAGGCGGTGGGTGAACTTAGACGCACTCCGCAGTCCATGATGGTACGACTGTGTCTTCGAAGACACTAAATACAATTTCCGCATCGCATGAACTTTCTAAGAGATTAGGCACAAGAGTCCGCTCGAAATAAACCGCTCCACTTTGACAGTCAGCGGCAGTGCTACGTCATTTCAAAAAGTCCACGCTTAAAATCACAATATTGTGGAAAGGGCAATAACAATAAATTCCGCCTTAAACACTGGTCCGCCAGTTCGATTTCTACCCTACACACTTCCAAAGGCTGCAACAATTGACCGGTTACTCCACAGAATGTTGACGTAGGGGCACACTGAAATATTATTTTGCGCTCTAACAATTGTTTAAATCCTAAACTTATGACTGAAACAGGAGCACCAGTATACACAAGAGCCGCAGTGATTTCCACAGAAAAGTTAATTTTGTGTTTGAGCATTAAAACAGGCGGATGTACGTTAGTACACAGAAGACTATCAGCCACCTCACCTCCATCGGTCGCGCTCACTAGTTTTCCGGATGAGGTAATGAGTACCGGTGTGCTGTTGGAGACCAGCCTGTGCAGAATGCTGGAGGTGGAATCACGCTGCGATCCGATGCCGGAGAAGGGATCCTCATGCAGGCCTGGAATTGATTCGGTAAAGCGAACGAGCGGAAAGGCGGACGGTGTGGAAGATACTGCTGCTTGTAGCCTGGCTCTGCAGTATACGTGGTGGTACCGTAGTGAGGTGAGCGGTGACGATAGTAAAACCGCGAAAGGTGGCCAGGATTACCACATCAGCAGCAAACCGAAGACGGGAAGACATCACCTCTGCCAGGATTCCTGTGGACGGCAGCAGATCTCGCGTCCTCCTCAAAGTTGACTGATGGAGGCTCGTTAAAGCGCACACGTGCTTCGTGGTGCAATCGTGGAGTATGACAAGGAAGGCAGTGTCGGGACTGCTTGTGCCCTTGGTACCCATTGTAGTCCGCTGAGTTGACAGACAGGTGATGAGGCTGAGGCCGTGGATACGTAGATGGCTGTTCAGTTGAACGGCAGGGTAGATCTTGCAAGCTCACCACCCACAATCTGACGAATAGCAGCCAGATCACTGGTGGATGTGGCGTCAATAGCTGCCACCATTGGGACAGTAGCCGAGCGACCAAACTTGGGCGTAATACTCCGCATCTTAAGATTGTCTAACATGTGGAAATGCTCGATCACGTTCGAAACCTATGCAAGATTTTCTTTACTTATAAGGTAGGTGTAGATTTTCTCGACGAAGCCTTTCCAGAAGTGGCCGACCTTGACTTCGTCGGACATGCGCGGTGGAGCGACTTTGCAAAGCTTCAGGACCGCTTCGATGTACTTGGTGCAGGTTTCTCCAGGAAGCTGTGCTCAGTGCGCCAGTGTGTCCTGCGCACTGCTTTGCAGAGGTGTCATCGAAGCACTTGCTTATCCCTTCTATAACGTGTCCAAGTCTCTTTTCTCGTTCCACGTAAGAGTCGTGTCTGTTAGTGCGAACAGCACGTGGCAAGTAGGCTGGTTGCGCCACACTTTTATTGGCTGACGCGTTGGTAGTGCATCAGACATTCTTCCACATTCTCACCGACAGCGCCCGCGAAGGGTCGAGGCTCGCGGTAATGCGGCCAGAAGGTGCTCAATGCTGACCTGGGTGCGGCATCTCTGTCTAGGGACATCTCAGGACTGGAAGGTGGCAAACCCGCTAAAACTCGACTTGCTGACGAGGTCGGCCGTGCCCAGACAACCTACACCAATTTGTTGAGAAGAATTTCGTGACAAACAGCACGTTCGGAAAGTCGAGGGCACCGTGTCAGCAGTCTTCTTCTTCTGCCTTGATATACGGCACATACCCACGAAGGGGGATTGGCCAGGGTTCAGTGTGAACTGCCAAATGTCCTACACAAACTGAATTAATGTATTTAAGTAATTGTCAACGAAACACAAACATAAGATTTAAGATCACAAAATTGATTGAAAAGAAAAATACGAAGCAAAAATTTGGAAGTTTGTAAATTTGGAATACAATTAGCAATGGAATCTGTGATATAGTTATGTAGCTGTGATGTATTTATGTAAGTACTGAAAATTTTGAGGCAACGCAAATCCTTTCGCTCTTCACTGAAGGAGAGTAGAAGCGGAACCGACAACGTAAATCCCAAGCGTGCAATTGGAGTTTCTAAATGCACCCTCCTCTGATGTGAAAACCTTCGGCAAGCGAGAAAAAAGTGATCAATATTTTCAATCTCACTGCAAGTCTCCCAAAGGTTTGTGGGGCTGATCCCGCACCTACATAATTGAAGATTTAGGCGAGGAATCCTGCATCTCATGAGAGTCATCGTTACCTCACACTGTCAAAAGTCAGTCGGCGCTGGCTCTGCGCGCACACCATTTCCTCTTTCTCCTTCCATAGCGCATTTTCATCTTCTTTACGGCCCGTTACAATATATATATATATATATATATATATATATATATATATATATATGTATGAAGGAAAGAAGCCAACAGTCAGCGAGGCCAAGGAAAGCGTTGGGGATGGTACGTTTATGTCATTTTTTTTTTAATGTTTACTTCGATAACCACATAAATTAGTAATGTAATCTGTTTAGGGGAAAGATAATTAGACACAAAGTAGAAGAAAAAACAACGTGCCGATGGTGGGATCCGAACCCACGACCTCCGAATAACGCGTCCGGTGCTCTACAAGAGCACCGGACGCGTTATTCGGAGGTCGTGGGTTCGGATCCCACCATCGGCACGTTGTTTTTTCTTCTACTTTGTGTCTAATTATCTTTCCCCTAAACAGATTACATTACTAATTTATGTGGTTATCGAAGTAAACATTAAAAAAAAAAATGACATAAACGTACCATCCCCAACGCTTTCCTTGGCCTCGCTGACTGTTGGCTTCTTTCCTTCATGTATTATAACGAGCACCCTCATTTCCCCTTGATTGATCTGCTTATATATATATGTATATATATATATATATATATATATATATATATATATATATATATATATATATATATATATATATATATATATATATATATTGTCACGGACAACACGGCTAGACTTGACTAAAACGACGGGACGAAGCTGTACCAGCAGGCAAAGTTCGGCGCACAGCACGCGAGAGTCAACTTCAGTGGCCTCTTCTTCCAGGCGCAGCAAGAACATGAGGACACCAGGTGGCATTACTCCCCCTCTTAAAAAAGAAATAAGGGACGGAGCGCGAGCGATGGTCAATGTAAGCGAAAAGAAAGATCAGCACATGGACAGCATAGATAACGAAGGTGAGGTAAGGTGTCCTACGCGACAACGAAACAAGCGCATAGCGTACTACCGCGTGAAATAGGGCTTCATGCGGACAACGTGCACGACCTCGGAGCGTGGTTGCCGACGCGAGGGCTGCACAGTACCCACTGGAAGAACTTCGTAAGTCACTTCCGTGACTCGGCGCAGAACTTCGTAAGGCCCGAAGTAACGGGGAATCAGTTTATCACACAAGCCGGGCCGACGCACCGGGGTCCACACCCAAACTTTCTCTCCAGGATGGTATGCGACATGTCGATAGCGGAGGTTGTAGCGGCGTGCATCCGTGCCCTGCTGTTGTTGAATGTGAATGCGGGCAAGTTGACGTGCTTCCTCAGCGCGCTGAACAAACTGCTCGGCGTCTGGCGTGAGTGGATGATCATCTGTGCAGCTCGGAAGCATGGCATCTAACATCGTCTGAGCGTCACGTCCGTAGACTAGGCGAAATGGTGTAAAACGCGTCGTCTCTTGGGTGGCCGTGTTGTAGGCATATGTGATGTAGGGGAGAATTTCATCCCAGTTTTTGTGCTGCGAGTCTATGTACATTGCGATCATGTCGGCGATGGTTTTGTTGAGTCTCTCCGTGAGGCCATTCGTCTGCGGGTGATATGCAGTAGTTTTTCGGTGGCTGGTGTGACTAAGCTCGAGCACGTCGTGCATGAGCTGTGCCGTAAACGCGGTGCCTCGATCGGTTACGACTAGGGACGGTGCACCATGACGCAACACGATTTGCTGCATAAAGAATTGGACGATCTCAACTGATGTGCCCCGCTGCACTACCTTGGTTTCCGCATAACGTGTGAGATAGTCGGTCGCGCCTATAATCCATTTGTTACCCATCGATGACAGCGGAAATGGGCCCAGTAGGTAGATGCCGACTTGGTCAAACGGCGTGCGAGGTGGAATAATAGGTTGGAGCAAACCCGCGGGCTTGAGAGGAGGCACCTTTCGACGTTGAAATTCGCGGCAGCCTCTGACGTAGCGATGGACGGCGTCAGAAAGTTTAGGCCAATAATAGGCTTGACGAACTCGAGCGAGTGTGCGTGCAAAGCCCAAGTGGCTGGAGGTGGGCTCATCCTGGCAAGCAAAAAGGATATCGTCGCGAAGGTTGGCCGGCACGACAAGGAGGTGCGCTCGATCAACAGTGCTGGAGTTTTTCTTGAATAAAACGCCATTCCGAAGACAGAATGCAGACAGGTGCCTTCCAAACTGACGGGGGACGTCAGCAGTGCGACCCTCCAGGTGGTCAATGACAGGGCGATGTGCTGGGTCAGCTCGCTGTCGGGTCATTATGTCTGAGGCATTCACTAGTCCAAGAAAACCTCTGTCATCCGTGACGTTATCGACAAATCTGACGGGTGCCCGGGAGAGCGCGTCAGCATCTTCGGGCTTCTGACCAGATTTGTACACAATGGAGTAATCAAATTCTTGGAGGCGAAGGCTCCATCGTGCTAGGCGCCCCGATGGGTCACGGAGATTGGCGAGCCAACACAAAGAATGGTGGTCAGTAACGACTTTAAACGCACGGCCATAGAGGTAAGGCCTAAATTTCATAGTTGCCCACACAACCGCGAGGCATTCCTCTTCCGTAGTGGAATAATTTGTTTCAGCGCGGGAGAGCGTGCGGCTGGCATACGCAATGACCCTTTCCACGCCAGCTTGGTGTTGTACGAGTACCGCGCCAAGGCCGATGTTGCTGGCGTCGGTGTGGACTTCGGTGGCAGCGTCTTCATCAAAGTGCGCAAGAACAGGGGTAGCTTCCAGTTGTCTGCGCAGCTCCGCAAAAGCCTCCTGTTGCTCGGCGGCCCACACGAACTGTGTATCATCCCGCGTGAGGCGGGTCAGGGGTGCGGCTATCTTGGAAAAGTCGGCGATGAAGCGGCGGTAGTACGCCCACAAACCCAGGAAACGTTTTAAACTCCTCTTCGTGGCAGGAACGGGAAATTTGGCGACAGCGGCAGTTTTGTCGGTGTCTGGCCTAACGCCTGCGACACTCACAAGATGACCGAGAAACTTCAACTCCTTGTAGCCAAAGTGGCACTTCTGGGGCTTGAGCGTCAAGTCAGCTGACCGGAGGGCACCTAATACTGCGCGAAGGCGTTCGAGGTGTTCTCCAAAGGTTTCAGGGAACACGGAAACGTCGTCGAGATAAACTAAACAGATTTGCCATTTGAGGCCGGCGAGAACGGTGTCCATCATGCGCTGAAAAGTGGCCGGCGCTGAACATAGACCGAATGGCAGCACTTTAAACTCATACAGTCCATCTGGGGTGACAAAAGCTGTTTTTTCGCGGTCCCGCTCATCGACCTTAATCTGCCAGTACCCACTCTTCAAGTCAATGGAGGGGAAGTACATGGCACGGCGAAGCTTGTCGAGCGAATCGTCGATACGGGGCAGCGGGTAGACGTCTTTTTTAGTGATGTCGTTCAACTTTCGATAATCAACACAGAAGCGAAGGGTGCCATCCTTTTTTTTTCACCAGCACGACAGGGGACGACCACGTTCTGTTGGAGGGTTGGATGACACCATCACGAAGCATCTTCTGAACCTGTGTCTGAAGCGCTTCACGTTCCGTCGTTGAGATGCGGTACGGCTGCTGGCGTATAGGGCGAGCATCGTCGGGAGTAATTGTACGGTGCTTCACAAGAGGCGTTTGCCGAATTTTCGATGACGTCGCGAAACAAGCACTGTATTTTAGAAGGAGAGAACGCAGATCGTGCTTCTGTGTTTCCGAGAGGTCTTAACTAATATCCAGACGATCAAGGGATGGGCGCACATTTTCAACTTTTCCGAACGTAAAATATTCAGAAACGTCCGCTAAGGAGTCGGCGAATGCGATTGCGGTAGCGCAGAAAAGATGGCGGGGTTCGTTCGTGAAGTTAGTCACCAGGAGCTCAGATCGGCCGTTACGCAGATGGATGAGACTCCTCGCCGAGGTGATGCCGTGGGCGAGCAAAAGGGACTGGTTGCCCTCAGCGACCACCGTTCCGTCACGTAGTTCATCGCAGTTAACAGTCACAAAAACACTAGAACGTGGCGGAATAGAAACGCTCTCGGCAGAAATTCGAAGAGGGGCACGGCTTTGGCGGTCTGCGGTGTCAGTATCATCAGCTTTCTCTGTCGAAAAAGTCATGGTACGCTTCCGGAGATCGATAATGGCCCCATACTCCCGGAGAAAATCAACACCAAGCATACAGTCGCGGGAGCAGTCAGGTATCACAAGGCAGCTGACAACAAACGTGGAGTTGCGAATTTGGACTCTCGCCGTGCACTGACCGCTCGGAGTTACGACATGTCCGCCTGCGGTTCGAATCTGCGCGCCAGACCATGGCGTCATCACTTTTTTTAAAAGCGCCGCTAGCTTCCCACTTAAAATCGAAAAATCAGCTCCAGTGTCTACCAATGCGCTAACCTTATAGCCGTCGAGGAGCACGGGTATATACAGCGAGGTCTATCTTCACGTGTACTAACTGTCGTCGGGGCCGTCAAGTCGCGGTCGCTCACAGCCAGGTCGCGTTGTCGGGGGGTCTTCGTCGCGTCGATTTGAAGCGGCCTCGCCCCCTGAGGTCGCTGTCTTTAGTTTTCCCGGCTCGGACTAGGCGACCGTCGCTGCGCCATCCCGGAGGAGCTGGGCTGCGAGGATAGTCGGCGTGGAGACGGAGATCGTGACTGTCGTCTAAAAGTTGGCACCATGCGCTGCTGGGCTACGTAGTCCTCAATATCCCGGGGTCGTTGGCCTAAAGGAGGGCTACGCATTTCGATGGGGAAACCCTTCAGTCCCAGTTGTCGATATGGGCACTGTCGATACAGGTGACCAGCTTCTCCGCAGTGGAAGCACAGGCGCTGCCGATTTGGGGCACGCCACAGGTCTGCCTTTCGCTGGGTTGGTCGGCGGTTGTCAATGTACGGCTCGGGGTGGGCTGAATACAGTGAGCCTTGGTCGGGTGGCAATAATTGTGCGGAATCAGTCGGTGGACGTCGCAAGATGTCCGCATACGTTGGCCGACAGGACTCGGGGGAAAAGGATGGTGGGTTAGCAGATGGGACCGAAGGGCGAAGTGCTTGCTGGAGTTCTTCTCGGACAATACTAGCGACAGAGCCGATTATCGGCTGGGGAGCACCGAAAAGCTTCTGGAGCTCTTCACGCAAAATGGAGCGGATTATGTCGCGAAGAAGATCCGGACTAGCCCCGAAGGCCGAATGTGGCTCCGTGAGTGAAGCGGCGAGTACCGGCCCGTCGTATGTCGTAGACCGCTGCTGGAGCATCCTTTCCATCGTGATTGCTTCCGAAAGAAACTCGGCAACTGTGCTCGGCGGGTTGTGCACGAGCCCAGCGAACAGTTCTTCCTTAACGCCGTGCATGAGATGGCGCACCTTTTTCTCTTCGGGCATGGCCGGATCAGATCGTCGGAACAGCCTAGTCATGTCCTCCACGTACATGGTTATGGTCTCGTTCGGCATCTGTATGCGAGAGCGTAAAGCCCTTTCCGCTCGTTCTCGGCGATCCGGGCTGGTGTAGGTGTCCAGGATGCAGCGGCAGAACTCGCGCCACGATGTTAGGGCGCTTTCGCGATTCTCGTACCAAGTACGATGCCATCTTCCAGGCTAAAGAAGACGTTCCTGAGCTTTGCGGCGTCGTCCCACTGATTAAATGCGGCGACCCGTTCAAACTGGGCGAGCCAGTCTTCGACGTCTTCCGTCTGACAGCCGTGGAAGGCGTTAGGCAGTCGTGGGCTCTGTAGAGTGTAGTACGTTGGAGTTTGAATGACAGGTCGAGGGGCGGCTGCGGTGATGAATTCCAACGGCCCGTGTTCAGGTGGTAGGCCTGGGTTCCTCCGGCTAGCGCGGTGAACAGGAGTGTCGATTGCACAGGACCTGAATCCTGGGTATGCGGAGGAGTGCGGGACATATACTGGGATCGATACCCTGCGCTGACACCAAAATATGTCACGGACAACAGGGCTAGACTTGACTAAAACGACGGGACGAAGCTGTACCAGCAGGCAAAGTTCGGCGCACAGCACGCGAGAGTCAACTTCAGTGTCCTCTTCTTCCAGGCGCAGCAAGAACATGGGGACACCAGGTGGCAATATATATATATATATATATATATATATATATATATATATATATATATATATATATATATATATACATTGCGGTAATAAAAGAAATAATTATAAAAATACGTTTGCAATAAGGTGTATTTCGGAAGCAGCCTCAGATCTGTAAAGAAGCTTGGCAGCATCATTCAAGAGGTACTTCAAAAGCTATATCTTACCGATAATCAATGTAGGGAAGGAACGGGAACAAAAAAGTAAAATTTGCCCATGCATTTTGAAACACGCTCACAGCTACGGAACGGTAAATGAAAGGTCTAAGTTAACGGACAGAAATCGTACAGATTAAGTTAGAAAGCAACCATTAGTGGCTAGTATTCTATTCAAACGAATAAAGAGAGATGGGCATCTAGAAGTTACGTAACGTAATGGCACAATAACCGATGGTAGCAGCGGGTTAGAAACTGGTGGTAGTGCTCTTTGCGCCCCCGCCACTGCAGCCGCTGCTACAAATACTGCCATATTACTATTACTGCCGCTTGCTGCTGGTGATGATTATGATGTCAGCCTGCATTTTTTTGAACTTCACGTTATCGTTTGTATGTTTGACCTCGACTACCCGTCTCGTCTCAACTCTTGCGTGCTCTAAAGTTCTGTATATCTGATACAGATTACGGATTTTTTTTTGCCATAAATTAATTTCAGAATAGACAGTATAGCTCACTACACTTCTGAACTGTACTGCCGTACCTGCCGACCTGGACGCGCTGCGGGGATACAGTTTGCGACAGGGTATCGAATGTTGCTATCTCCACCACGATATATTACGGGGAAGATTGACCAACAATAGTCATCCGGTCAGATAGGGTTTGTGGTAGCTCAGATCTGTCAGCCTTCAGCTTGTTCTCAGGTAGCCTGCCCTACTTCATCGTCGTCTGGCGAACGGACAGCGCCTACCGCTAAGTAACAACATATTTTCAGACAAATTTTGCGTAGGGTACTATGCTGCCACGTCGTCATTTGCGTCCTGAAATGTCGGGTGGCGGTGACAGGTGATAGGAAAGTTTTAGGCCCTTTGTGCTCATTTAGAAAAATAACCAAAGTGATGATCGCCGTATACTTTGCTGAGTTGCTCATTTTTCTACGTTGCATTTGATCATTGTGCTTAGAAAAAGGATACTGTATATGTGAATTCTAAATTCTGCGCCGTACAGAGGGAAACAAATACTAAATAAATGTTCAATCAAGAGCACTAAAGCAAGCTTAGAGTGTCGGAAATTTCGCTAATAAGAAAAGATAATTGGCTGACTGTGCTGTATTCTAGAAACAGCTGCCCATTGTTCCCATACCACATTTTTTCTAACTTCACTGACCTCACATGTGCTTCAGGCTTGCGATCAAGCTATTGTATGCAGACTAGTAAGCTTTATTGTAAGTGGAAATACATTTCAGCTTTGGTGCTTTTGACTATGTAAGCGAAAGCAGAAAGTAGTAACTGAGTTGTCGTTCTCTTTATCAGCGCGACGCAGAATAAGAATTCGAGGAATAAAATGATTACCATTTTGTCCACTTGTGAGCGTAAGGTATGTTTCCTCTTTCGTTTTTTTTAGTACAAAATTAATTAGTGCGGAACTGAAACACAAATTATAAACCCTTATCAATGAAGCAGAAGCAGAGTCGATTAGTGACACTCTTGAATGGCAGAAAAGTATACATAGTACTCGATACTAGCCACAAATCTGAATTCAAGTTGGTGGAATAGTAATGGTTTTCAGGAGCGTGCAAAATGGGGGTTAAACAAGGATACGGTTCTGGCAAAAATTTTAATCAAAACTTCGAACGTGAAATATCAGTGGAAACGAGCGCAGTACAAGCAAATGTAAAGTATTGAGCAAAAGCAACGATGCTGAATGTACCCATGGAAAACATTGCGCTTTTATGCAACGAAAAATAATTGCCAGTATAACGCGACGCGTTTCTAAGCAATAATGTACGCCTGCAAAGAGTTCACCTTTCCCTGCCACCTTTTAAGAAACTCGTTTAGCTCTACCTTATACGTTAGGTTATTTGACCTGCTAGATCACAAACAATACAGAGGCATTCGACTCAATATTTAGGCGGCCATATTGAGAAATATCTGACCATAATATGTATGAAGCAAAATCCACCGAGGAGAAAATTATAGAGAGTTATCTCGAGCATTATCATTCCTAGGATTTGCTGCACACATTACCTCGAAAAGATTGAACATTTCTACAGTCAATGAGAGAATGGTCGGATTTTGTGATTCGGTTATGTGAAACACTGTCGCAAGTGGCAAGCCTTCCGTTTATTTTGATTGATTTCGTTTAGGTTGGTTTATGATGTTTAACGTCCCAAAGTGACTCAGGCTTGCGAGGTGTCTGAGTCCAAGTCTCCGGAAATTTCGTGCGCCTAAGATTTTTATTGTGCGCCTGACATAGCACAGCACACGGGCGCCTTGTTTTGCGCGAGCACCGAAAAACGGCCGCCGCCTCCGGGATTCGATTAGGCACAGTACCCAAGCGCCCGCACCACGGCAGCTGGGCATTTAATTATGATTAATACGGAGTTTGGCAAGACAACAGTCACAAACTTTCATTTTTAACCTATATTCATCTATCGCCTCATTTCCGAAGCGAATGCAAATTGTCAATGTAACTGTCCTGTTTAAAAAGAGCGACAGAAATAACATGAATAACTACCGTCCTGTCTCTGTACTCCCATATTTCAAACGGATTGGAAAAACGTCCTCATTAAAAATTTCAAGTTTTTTCGTCAAACGCAGAAACTTATCTCACCTGCCCAATTTGGTTTTAGAAAAAACAAATCTACAGGGTTGGCCTATTAGGGAGAAAAAGTTTTATATTTTTCTCGTTGTGGTAACAGAATGTGTTTATTGGCATATATGTAGGTGTCTCTCAAGCTTTTCATCATGGTTCATTATTGCAAGCGGTTCAAACTTAAAGGCATTCTTGCAAATTTCCTGCAACTTATTCAGTCGCATCTTGATCATAGAGAGAAATTTGTTAAATTGATTTATATCAATCCTAATTAAGGCGATCATAATAAGTGTTGTGCAGTGCAGTATATTAGGTCCGCTACTATTTATATTTATGTTAATGATCTTACAAAAATTTTCTATTGAGATAATATACGTTATTTATGCGCATGATGCCAGCATCGTTTCTCCGCTCTATATTAAAATGCGCTTAAACATGAAGCAACATCTTTTCTTACAGAGCTTAGAAAGTGGTCAGCAGCAAACCGGCTTTGAAATAATGTGAATAAAGCAAAAGTTGTATTCTGTCCAAAATCAAATCAGTCAACCTTAAATATTAAAGTTTCGTGATGAAGAACTAAAAATAAGTAATAATGCCAAAAATTATCTCGTTTCGTTGCATCATATCATGTCTTAGAACATAATTGCCACTTGAATTAAAAACGCTTCATAATAATTTCCTTTTTATTCGCATCTGAATTCCTGTTTCCTAGTTTGGTCAGCAACAGTGCATACAAGTCTGCAAAACATTTTTCGTCGAAATAATTCCTTGCGAATATTTATGAGTTGCCATTAACTGCTAGAGAGGGAGTCTTTCAGAAAAATGCAGAGCAGTGCCAGTACCAGATTTTTATAATCATAAATTAACACTCGGCTTCCAGCGCGATATAACGAACAACCAAACATTTCTACTAGAGATGAAAATGTTAGATGAAAGCGTAGCAGCATACAGTACCCTCCTCAAAGAAAAATATAATGCTATAACACCATGCACAAATTATATCATAAATTGTAGTTCACCCAATAAACACTCCTTAATCATTACAGCAAAACTGATATCAACCTTTTAAAATAACCTAGACACGAAGTACGCCATCACTACGTACTCCTGTAAAAACGGTCTCATTGACTTTTGTGTAGATTTATGAGTTGTTTCGTATGATTACATGCATACATGTTATTTCACGTCAAGTTATGTAATAGTTGCCGATGTATATTTCTAAATATGGGTGTGTGTGGTTCATAGCTGTGAACAATGCACTGTGCGGTTTCTTTTGTATGCTCGCTGTCGCCTTGTGCGAGGGGGCTGTGGGCTCTTGCCGAGCGGCTCCAGTTTCGGACAACTTTTACCAAAACTCCGTCCATTTCTTTGATGGAACTAAACTGCTTATTAAAGGGTAGCTTTTTAACGCCATGGCGTCGAAGTGCCTGTTCAGCAAAAAATCGCGAGAATTGCGGTGGCACACGATAGCTGGTAGCAGACATGGTTGGGCACAGAAGGGGCATAAGGTTTCCCGACGTTACATTTGGCAGGCACTGCCTATTCGCACCTCCCCCATAAAATGAAAGGGTGATATCAGAATCAACCCGAACACCTTCGCACTCACGTTCCCCCAATGCTCTGCAAGTACGTTGATACAGCTTAGTTAAAGCAGGGCTTTAGGTGTGAGCTTTAAATATGACCTTAAACTCAAACATGAAGGCGGAGTTTAAGTGTTCCCTCTATTTTTTGACAGCTGTGTGCCACACCTGATCTGTCTCCACATTCGCGTCTTCACATCAAATCCACTGGTTGAAAGCAAGTCACCTGCTCCTTCTGCGATAATGAAGTCATAATAGCGAAGTTATTACAGCGTGGCGCATGAGATAGATGTCGAAATATTAAAACAAATTTCTAGCCGCTATCGCCTTCACAGCTTGTGTCGCGTGAAACACAATATCGGCGGCGCTTGCGTGCCCATTTTAAAAACACACATTAGAAGGCACATTCCTACCGCTCCTCGAGACAGCCACACCTTTTGAAAAAGGGCGGTTGAGAAAAGTATCATTTCACTTCAAAGCTAGACAAATCTTAAAATAGTTTAATGAATATAGGTACTATTTGATCATCACATTTGGTCCAGTTCTGAAAAAAAAAAGTGATTTTACATTTCCTTTCGTGTATCACCAAAATAAAAAAATATCACAAAAGTCTTAATAGGCTGAAGGGACTGAATAAAACATTGTCTTCCTTAAAGTAGCAAGCTTGCAGCAGGAAGTGGCTCTAAAATTATTTGCGAACCGCTACCGTCTTGCGTAACCAGCATACATTATCCTGTATGCAGCAAAAGACGGTTACGTGATCAAAACATTAGTAGAAAATGCTGAAAGTTGAAAGCAGAGAACCTTGAAAAAGAGCAAGGATAGCTTCAGTCCTTTTCCTTGCACACCTATTTGGGCATCTAAAAACATAAATTTACTGCCCCTGCGTGCGCTATACATATGCACGAATGAAGGTTTATGCGCCATATCAAAAATAACGTACAGTCACGTGTATTGTTACGGTTACTAGAGACAAAGCAATAAGAAGACATAAAGTCAAGGGAATTCGGCAGCAGTAGCTAATATAAAATATTTCATTGCTTGTAAAAAGAATTTAAAATCTGCTTCGGAGAAGTTAACTCGCAGAATGAAATTAAGTTGCCAACTTTAGTTTTGTCACACGTAGCTACCTAGGTAGACGCGGGTACAAAGCTGCCTCACAAAGTAAAATGATAGCTCCGGGGAGTAATGAAACAATATATTTGAAGCAGTAATTATGCTCACCAAGTAAACATACTGTAGATAGAGAGTAAATTCAAACATAGCACTCACTGTAATTTTTTAGCGACATAGCACTCTACGGTGCGTTCCGCCCCTGATTTCACAGAGTGCCTAAATGTAGATTTCAAGCATTTGCAACCTGTGATGTTCCAAGTGTCAGCAAAAATGCTCAGTAGAATGAGGTCATCTGTGTTTTTTACCACCTACACCAGGCCAAGGATATAGGAATCACCAAAGAAAACCAGGACTTTCAATGATAAACTTTGCAAGAGTGTTAGAGAATTTGCAATAAAATTCTGGTCAAGTTTGCATTTTGGAATAGTTCCAAATATTTTCTAAAAAGGCCATCGCTATGCTGAGGTCTGTATTTTACAGCTTAGGATATATGCCGACTGCTGTGCGGTTTGAAAAACCCTCATACGTAGTTGTATCACTCATCAAAGCTTATATAAACCCATAACTATATCTCCAAGTATTTTTCGCTGAAACGGTCCCTATGTCATTGCAGTGAGAAAACATGGCGGCAATTGCTGCAAAAACGTGTGCATAATTCAAGAAGCCTGTATAAGACATTATATACGTCAGATATTTATATTTCCCAAGGTCGCCAAATACGTTATGCAGCGCCTCACGCGCACTCTGCTTCAATCACTTCGGATGCCTTAAAATACTCCAACTTTTGTGGACAGCACAGTTTATTAAAAGAGTTTCGGCGAAATCTCTTAAAACATTATATTATCCGTAAACCGGTATTTTACAATTCAAAATTATAAAACGAATGCTTCTTTACCCTACTAATTATCCTGGTGGCAAAACGAAGATGACAGGATAGCACTGGTAGGAACTATGGAGAATCCAAGGGATCATTTCAGGCCTTTGTGCCCATAAGCTTCCACGAAGAAATAGAGATGGGCAGTCGGCAAAAGTCCTTTGTAATAATTGTGCTGGTTCCAGCCTCCAACGTTATTCTTTATTGTACTACTGCACCAAAATCGTAGAGCTGCCATATCGTCAATATACAAGAGATTCCTTATAAAAATAAGTTGTTTTTTTAATTTGCACTCGCGTACGTATGTTCATGTTTGCAGTAATTAAGAGTGACGCTTCTGTCTTACTTCTCTTTGTGTGCGGTCCCACCGTGTAAACTTGTAATTCTTTATTCATTTAATGGGCCACGTATTTTCACGCGAACTGATATTTACTCAAAATTGCAGTTCATTAGCAGTTGCTACTGCTAATGAATTGCTTTGATACCGCATAAAATGAGGACGCAAAACTTAATATAAGCTTGATCGGCCGGCAATCTATATGGTTAGTGATCTGCAGATCCTACACATTCTCGACAATAATAGGATATGACATGTCACTTGAACAAAGCATCACCGTGGGCTTGGGCGGCCAGTGCACCTACCACACTGGCAACGCTTAACGGTAACCTACCAGTGCCATAAACCATTACGCAAAGAGAACTGTGTTTTGAATTCTGAGCAAGTCAGTGTACATCCAAGTGGTAGTCGCAGGTGTGCTTTGTCCGCTCGTCAATCGACCAGGCAGAACAAGGCCATTGTGACTGGTGAAAATCATGCTCAATCTCTATGTCAACTGCAACGACGTTTCTCGCATATATGAAAACGAAAGCACTCGCTGCTGGTGCCCTGCCATGAGAGCACCATTTTGAATACTGAACACGAGATTGGACAATTCTCGGATTTTCAGAGTTGTCTGGTTATTCAAAATCACAGCTGCAACTAAAGAATGAAGTATAAATTTCACATTGTGCATGCCTAATGCGCTGGACCCTAACACCGCGCTCCTGGCCGAGTTATATACATATATATGTATGTATATATTGTAATAGGGCGTCTATTGAAGCTCAGATGGAGAGCTGTAAGGACAGGACCTTGCAACGGCGAGCCCAGCGTACTTCGTCTTCGTCGCACAACGCACAGGTGCATGTCGATGGCGATGACTATCACAGTACATTTTCCCCCCGGGTAAAAAAAGGAGCCATCCTGGCGACTTATGGCGCGGAAAGCACAGCGGGGTCATAGAATGGCTTCAATCGGTTCACGTGAACTGTTTCACGACCACAGCGACGCAAGTCTGCAGAGGGCGTGACGGGCTCAACTACGTAGTTGACTGCAGATGTTTGCTGGAGGACCCTATATGGCCCGTGGTAGCGAGCAAGAAACTTCTTTGAAAGGCCAGGGGTTGTGGAGGGCACCCAGAGCCACACCAGTGTGTCCGGGAGATATGGCGAAGATTCGCCGGTATCACGGAGGTATTTTTGTTGCCACTGATTTTCTGTTGTGAGAGAGCGGGCGAGCTGACGGCATTCTTCCGCGTACGTGACGGCATCGGATAGTGGGGAAGATTCGGAAACGTCAGGGCGGTAGGGAAAAAGTGTGTCCATAGTACAGGGTGGCTCGCGCCCGTAAAGGAGAAAGAATGGAGAGAATCCAGTAGTGGCCTGTGTCGCGGTGTTATATGCGTAAGTAACAAACGGTAGAACTTGGTCCCAATTGGAATGGTCGGTGTTCACGTACATAGCCAGCATCTCACCGAGAGTGCGGTTAAAACGTTCTGTCAGTCCATTCGTTTGAGGGTGGTACGAGGTAGCGGTGCGGTGTATGATGCGGCATTCTTTCAGGAGAGCCTCAAGAGCGTCTGATAAGAAAACGCGTCCGCGGTCACTGAGCAGTTCGCGAGGGGCACCATGGCGAAGAACCAGGTTTTTCAGAATAAAGGCAGCCACGTCGCGTGCGGAAGCAGAGGGCAATGATGATGTCTCAGTGTAGCGGGTTAGATGATCCACTGCCACGATAATCCAGCGGTTGCCAGCTGAAGTTGTAGGAAGGGGACCGTATAGATCTATGCCGACACGATCAAACGGACGGGCAGGACAGGGCAACGGCTGCAACGAAGCAGAGGACTTGAGAGGAGTTTTTCGGCGTTGGCAAGACTGGCAGGAGCGGACAAAATGGCGGACAAAGCGGTACATTCCACGCCAGAAGAAGCGTAGACGCAAGCGCGTGTAGGTTTTCAACACTCCGCCGTGGGCGCACTGGGGATCAGTATGGAAAGCAGCACAAATTTCGGCGCGGAGATGACGGGGGATGACTAAAAGCCACTTCCTTCCGTCGTGAAGATAATTGCGGCGATAGAGCAGCCCGTCACGAATTGAAAAATGGTGAGCTTGGCGGGCAAGCGCCCGAGACAGACGACCTGGAGAGTGACTTGAAAGAAAGTCCAGAAGTGTAGATATCCACGGGTCGCGCCGCTGTTCCGTGGCCATGTCAATAGTGGCAAGCGAAGACAAATCGTAGGCGCAGATCTCATCAGGCAACGAAGAGGGAGGCAGCGGTGAGCGCGAAAGAGCGTCCGCGTCAGTATGCTTGAGGCCTGAGCGATATATGACACGAATGTCATACTCTTGGAGGCGAAGAGCCCAGCGAGCAAGGCGGCCGGACGGGTCCTTGAGGGACGCCAGCCAGCACAGAGCGTGATGATCAGTGACCACATAAAATGGTCGGCCATAGACATACGGACGGAATTTGCCGATGGCCCAAATAATGGCCAAGCATTCTCTTTCCGTAACAGAATAATTGGACTCTGCCTTGGTCAAGGTGCGGCTTGCGTACGCCACCACATAGTCTCGGATACCAGGTTTGCGTTGGGTGAGAACGGCGCCTATCCCAATACCGCTAGCGTCAGTGTGAATCTCAGTTGGCGCATTCGGGTCGAAGTGGCGGAGGATGGGAGGCGAAACCAAAAGACGGCGTAAAGTGTTGAAGGCGTCATCACAAGCAGGTGTCCATGCGGAGAGGTCGGAGCTACCGGAGAGGAGCTGGATGAGAGGAGCAATAATAGAGGCGAAATTTAAGATGAAGCGGCGAAAGTAGGAGCATAGGCCAATGAAACTTCGTAGCTGCTTCAGTGATTTTGGGCGTGGGAATTCGGCAACTGCACGAAGTTTGGTGGGATCGGGAAGAATGCCATCCTTAGAAACGACATGACCTAGAATTGTTAGTCGGCGAGCAGCAAAGCGGCACTTCTTCAGATTCAGTTGGAGGCCGGCGGTAGCGAGACAAGTGAGAACGTCCTTCAGTCGGAGCAGGTGGGATTGAAAATCGGTAGAAAAGACTACGATATCATCGAGATAGCAAAGACAGGTTCGCCACTTGAATCCACGAAGCACAGTGTCCATGAGGCGTTCAAATGTGGCCGGGGCGTTGCAAAGCCCAAAGGGCATGACGTTGAATTCATATAATCCATCTGGTGTGATGAAGGCAGTTTTAGAGCGGTCAGCGTCAGCCATTGGCACCTGCCAGTAGCCAGATCGTAAATCCAACGAGGAGAAAAACTCGGCGCCCTGCAAGCAGTCTAGTGCGTCATCGATGCGTGGCAGAGGATAGACGTCCTTGCGCGTGATCTTGTTGAGCCGGCGGTAGTCGACACAAAACCGGAAGGAGCCATCTTTCTTAGGTACCAACACAACTGGAGACGCCCAGGGACTGTGGGATGGCCGAATGACACCCCGACGGAGCATGTCGTCCACATGATCAGCAATTACTTGGCGCTCCGAAGCCGACACGCGATAGGGGCGCTGGCGCAAAGGTGCAGTTTTACCGGTGTCGATGGTGTGCTCTACGACAGACGTGCGGCCCAAGTCAGTTTGAGGAAAGTCGAATGAAGAAGCGAAGTTCTGCAAGAGGGCGACAAGTTGATCACGTTGCGCAAGTGGAAGATCAGCATCAATAGCATGTTGGAAAACGTCGGAGGGCGTCGAAGCGGTCGCAACATCGCAAGAGCACAGACTAGCGTCGAAGGAGGGGGTTGAGTCAGCAAGAGTGGTGATATGACTGGGATCAAGCTCTTCAAGACGTCCAATGCATTCGCCACGGAGCAGGACTGCTGGGCAAGAAAATGGGTTCGAGGCGTAAAGTGCACTCTTGCCGTCTTGAATTTCGAGAACAGCGAACGGAAAAAGGAGGCAGGGATGACGGGAGGTGGCTTCGGAAGGTGTAAAAATCGCAGTCAAAGGGGTTACCCACTCACAAGACAGTGGTACGAGGGCAGCAGAGAACGGAGGAATGTCGGTGTCATGGGCGACGAGAAGTTTTGCAGTGCGGGGAGGGGTATCACAAAAGGGGGCATCACAGAGGGGGGCGAAGGCAATTTGTGCACGAGCACAGTCAATAACGGCTTGATGAGTCGATAGAAAATCGTATCCGAGGATGATATCATGCGAGCAGTTCGGCAGAACAATAAACTCGATGGGGTACAAGACGTCTTGAATGAGCACACGGGCTGTGCAAGATGCGGAGGGGTGAATGTGCTGTGATGAGGCGGTGCGGAGCGAAAAGTCGGAAATCGGAGTGGTCACTTTGCGAATTCGACGGCAGAGCGCTTCACTGATGACGGAGACGGCTGCACCGGTATCGACGAGAGCGAGAACTGTGGCGCCTTCTACAGAAACTTTGATAACATTAGCGGGACGGCATGGAGGACTTGAGGAATTCGAAACAAGCGCAGTTCTTGCCCCCGGAACTGCGACTGTTAGTTTCCCTCAACGGTGCTGGTAGAACGTCGCAGCATTGGAGAAAGCGATTGGCGCCGAGGAGAATGTGATCGACGAGTGGTATAGGTTTGGCGATCTTGTGGGACAAATTGAGAACCGGGCGGAATCATTTGCGAGCGTGAGTCGGTATCGTACGGGTAAAATCGAATGTCAGGCTGTGAAGGTTGGAGGCGCTGGCGACAAAGGCGCGCAACATGGCCCGGCCGACCGCAGGCATAGCAAATCGGAAGGTTGTCCGTAGTACGCCAAGGTTTCATAGGATGTGGGCGGAATCTTGAGGGTGGGGCTTGAAACGAAGGCTCAGCATGCGGCGGTGAACGGTAGGCAGGGACCTGCACATAGGAGCCAGACGTGGGCGAAGGTGGTGGCCTAGCCGTTACTTGGGCATACGTGAGAGGTGCCGTCACAGGCGGCACCACGGGGTTGGACGGCAAGGCATCAGCGACGTGTTCTTGCACGACACGGCGTATAGCAGGGGCCAAAGATGGAGCCAGTTCAGGAACGAGGCGGCCCGAGTCTTGAAAATGGGGAAGGAGTGAGATTTGACGTGCGACCTCTTCACGAATAAAATCTTTGATCTTTTGATTCAGCGGGCTCCCTTCAGAAATTGGCGAACCACCCAGGGCTAATGCGGATACGCCTTCGTCGCACACACTGGAGCGGCGCCTAGAAGCGCGCCGCTTGCGGAGCTCGTCGTAGCTCTGGCAAAGCTTCACGAGTTCACTAACGCTGGTGGGATCTTTCGCTACCAGCATCTGGAAGGCGTCCTCAGAAATGCCCTCGAGGATGTAGCGGATTTTGTTTGCTTCCGGCATGGCCGGGTCGACTCGTTTGCAGAGATCAACGACGTCTTCTATGTAGCTGGTAAAGGTCTCATCAGCGCGCTGAACACGATCGTGTAAACGTTGTTCGGCACGAAGCTTACGCACTGCCGGGCGGCCGAACACTTCCGCGAAATTCTTTTTAAATGTCGACCAAGATGACAGGTCAGCCTCATGGTTGCGAAACCAGAGGTTCGCCACGTCCGTCAGATAGAATATGACGTTACTGAGCTTGTATGAGTCATCCCACTTGTTGTAGGTGCTTACTCTTTCATAGGATGACAGCCAGTCGTCGACATCTTGATCGGCCGTGCCGCTGAACAGGCAAGGGTCACGCTGGCGCACGACGCCAGCACACATGATCGTGGGTGGAACGGCCGGCAGCGTCGAAGTGTCTTGCATGGCGGTCGTAGAGGGTAGTGTACGGCTTCGCAGTTCCAGTTTGGGTGGGATCGTTTCCGGCACCTCCGCCAATTGTAATAGGGCGTTTATTGAAGCTCAGATGGAGAGCTGTGAGGACAGGACCTTGCAACGGCGAGCCCAGCGTACTTCGTCTTCGTCGCACAACGCACAGGTGCATGTCGATGGCGATGACTATCACAGTACAATATATATATATATATATATATATATATATATATATATATATATATATATATATATATATATATATATATATATATATATATATATATATACATATACATATATACATATATTGATACAAACTATAGTCGACGACGAAGCGGAGACAATCAGTGGCTAGTTGACGTAGACGATGAAGTTGTTGCTGGTTGGCGTAGACGACAAAGTTGGTTGCCGGGAACCGCGCTCAGACCGCTCTCGGAGGTCGGCAGTCTTCTAGGCTCAGGGCGTTGCCTGGACGTTTGGCGCAATACCCGTTACAGTCTAGCGACGAGAAGTATCGGGCATCTCGCAGTCGATCGACTGCGTCGTCTGTGCGGAGAAGTGGGTAAACGTTCTTTTTAGTGACGAGATTAAGTTTTGTGTAATCGACACAGAACCGCAGAGTGTTGTCCTTCTTTCAGAGAGAACAACCGGCGAAGCCCACGGGGTTGTAGACGGCTGAATGACATCGTCGGAAAGCATTTCAGTGGCCTGTCTCTGAATCGCTGCTCGTTCCGTTAGAGAAACGCGGTATGGCCGTTGGCATATGGGGCGTGTGGTCTCGTCTGTTATTATATGGTGCTTGGCGACCGGAGTTCGGCGCACTTAGGAAGGCGTTGCAAGCAGTCTGCAAAATCTGCCAAGACAGCCAGAAGCAGATCCTTCTGAGTCGGCGATAACTCGGTGTTTATTTCAACAGGTGGCAGAACGTGACGAGGTCCAGTGTCGTCTTGAAGGGCTTCTTCCACGATGCACAATTGTGGACACTCCGCGACGTCTTGGAGGAAGGAGATCGCCGTGCCTTTGACGAGGTGCTGAAATTCGTTTCAAACGTTGGTGAGCAGAACGGTAGTGCTGCCATCCCGTAGGTGGACGAGACCTCGGGCAACAATGAGACCCCTCTCAAGCAGCAGCGAGATATGACCCTCCGCCATGCCCTCAAAGTCATGAAATAGGTCATTCTGTACGCGCATTACGACACTGAACCGTAGTGGCACCGTGACATCATCCTCCACAATACGCAGAGCATGGCTAAAGGGATCGCGGGTGTCGAAGCATGCCACCGCCCATTTAGTCGAGAATGTGACTCGTGCCTCGTGTAGGTCGATCACAGCACCGTTTGCCTGCAGAAAGTCGAGCCCCAGAATTAAATCTTTCGAACATTCGCGCAAGACAACGAATTCCCCGACGTAGACGAAACCGCGGATGCCAATTCGGGCTGTGCACCTTCCGGCCGGGCTAATGAGGTGACCTCCTGCCGTGCGAATGCTAGGGCCCAACCATGGCGTCACAACTTTGCTCAATTCCTGGGCGAGGGCGTGGCTCATCACTAAATAGTCTGCACCGGTGTCAAGTAAAGCGATCGTGTCAGTTCCGTCAAGTGTCACGCACAAATCAGAAGTAGCCCGTCGAATGCTGTCGCTACCCTGCCCCTGTGAGAAATCAGCGTATCGGTGTATCGGCGGCGGAGGATCTTCAATTTTTCCGACAGCAGCGGTCTTACCTCTGGAGACCGCTGGAATTAGCTTTCCCGGTGTGGACTGGGAGAACGCCTCTCAGTATTGCTGGCGTCTCTGCGAGGGCTTGGGGAACGGTACCGCAGCGGAGATTATGACCCTGAGTCATAGCGCCTGTATCTCCCAGGCCTCTGACGGGCAGACAGATGAGCTTCAATTTCGAGCGGCCGTTCGCCGTTCCGTGGACAGGGCGCATCGGGTCCGAAGCCGCGAAGTCCCACTTGGCGATACGGGCATGCACGGTAAAGGTGACCGGCCTTCCCACAGTGGTAGCAGATTGGCCTGCGGTCCAGCGTACGCCACACGTCCGACTTGCGAGGGCGTGGAACAGGCCCCACAGCTTGAGCCGATGCGTCACACGGACTAATGTGGCTAACCACCGGTGTCGGGTCAATAGGACCACAGGCAGCTGCTTGACGTGCAACGAATGCGTACGTTCGTTCGTTTGTCATCGACCCGTAGAGGCATGGTAGCGACAGGATCGTAGGCAGCTGCCTGACGAACAACGGATGTGTGCGTGGGCATTTCGTCGACGCGCTGCAGTGCGTTGGTGACCGGGAATTCATGAGCAGCCTGGCGTACTTCATCCATGACGACTTCGGTCAGTGATGTCACTGGCGCACTCTGAGGCAGACGGAAACGTTGGAGTTCCTCTCGAACAACCGACCGAATGAGGTCACGTAAGGCATCCGCACCGGCTCCATGGCACGACGAAAAAACATCTGGGGCCAGGCTGCTGACATCTCGGTTGTACTTCCGGGCCCTTTGTTGGAGCGTCGTTTCCATGTCGTTGTCTCCGCGAGGAATTCAGCAACGGTACGCGGTGGACTGCGAACGAGGCTCGTAAAAAGCTCCTGCCTAACTGCACGCATGAGGTGGCGAAGCTTCTTCTCCTCTTTCATATTGGGGTCTGCGCGCTGGAAGAGGCGGGTCATGTCTTCACAGTACATGCGCACACTTTCATTTGGCCGCTGGTTTGTGGACTGAATTGCAGCTTCAGCTTTCTCACGGCGGTCAACGTTGGGGAAGGTGGTCAGAAGTTCACGGCAAAATGCTTGCCAGGTGGTACAGTGATACAAACTATAGTCGACGACGAAGCGGAGACAATCAGTGGCTAGTTGACGTAGACGATGCCATCACATTAGAGGAGAACAACAACAACGACGTAGACGATGAAGTTGTTGCCGGTTGGTCATGACTCTGACTCACACTAGCCGTCTACGTGCGACGGCGTATCACCCTCAGGCCAACGGGCTGGTGGAGCGCTTCAATCGCACCCTCACCGACATGATTTCTATGTATGTGGACGCAGAACATTGCACCTGGGATGCGATTTTGCCCTATATAACTTTCGCGTACAATACCACCCCTCACGAGACGCGACTCCCCCCGTTCCAACTTGTCTTCCGTCGCCAAGCGAGCACGTTGTTGGATGCCATGATGCCAGTTGGTCCTTCTTGCGGCTCTGACGCCGAACTTGACGCCGTCATCTTTGTTCAGCGTGCTGAGGAAGCGCAGCAACTAGCACGCCTCAGAATCCACCGACAGCAGGCGAATGACGCTGCTCGGTATAACCTCAGCCGAAGAATTGCCACTTTCGAGCCGGGCGACTTCGTCTGGGTGTGGACACCTGTTCGTCATCGCGGCCTATCTGAAAAGTTACTACGCCGATACTTCGGCCCTTACGAGATTGTTCGCCGTATCAGTGACGTCACCTACGCCATTGTTCCCATAGCTTCAGCTTCATCCCAAAGGCCACAGCGTCCTGAAGTCGTGCACGTGGTTCGGCTGAAGCCCTATAATGATCGTGCATGACTGAACTTTTCGTCAAAGCCGCTGGGTCCTTGTGACACTTTTGTGCACCCTTTCGCTAACTTCTTCCTAGTAGCACCGCGTCGCATCGAGTCGATGCTACAGAGGAGGGTGGCAGTGATACAAACTATAGTCGACGACGAAGTGGAGACGATCAGTGGCTAGTTGACGTAGACGATGAAGTTGTTGTTGGTTGGCGTAGACGACGAAGTTGGTTGCCTGGAACCGCGCACAGACCGCTCTCGGAGTTCGGCAGTCTTCTAGGCTCAGGGCGTTGCCGGGACGTTTGGCGCAATACCCGTTACCATATTCATATTTCTTAGGGGAAATAAGGGGCTTGTTATGATACTCAAAGGAAAGAAACTAACATTCAGGAGAGGCCAAAGACTGCATAGGTGATCTTTTTATATTTGTTTTACTTTCACTATTGACCTCATATAGTCTTGTAATAGCATTTAAGTATAAAGACAAAAATACAAAGTAGAAGGAAAAACAACGCGGTGATGGTGGGAGTCGAACCACAGACCTCCGAATATCGCGTACGGTGCTCTTACCAGGTGAGATACAATTTTTTTCTTTATTTCCTGTTAACAATTAATAATACATTGAGCTCAAACATCAAAATATAATACCATGAACAGCGCTAGCAAAAAGGAAAGTTCACAGCGTTTTTGAATCTGAGCTACATGTACTTTTTTTTTATTGCTTGACATTTGCAAGACAACACAAACACACACAAGACATTGATATAATAAGCCTGCCAGGGGCTGGCTTCGTCATTCTAAAATTCCTTTAGATCCATCAAAGGTTCTACCTTTGGCTTATCATCTTAGGATTATCATCTAAAAACTTCACAATCCCGATAAGCCAATGGACAGTCTCGCGGAAAAAAATTCGTGCAGGACGCGCATCCGGATCACAGTGATATCCTGCCATGCGTAAACGCCATATACTGTGGAGGCCCATTAGCAAGATTGAATCATATGGAACCCCCTCCTCATTTTGCGTGGGTAAGTACCATATTCCGTAAAAATTAATAGGTAATTCTTTATGGCTCTTTGAAGTACATCCCAAAATTAAACCTCTTCCCAACAGTGAAGAAATACATGATCTATCGTTTCTGGCTGTTTACAAATTAAGCAATGTGCACCCCACGGAAGAAATAAACGTTTTTCTTGCAAAAACACTTTGACTGGCAAGGTTCTGGCATTCTCTTTACCCTCTTCAGTACATTCCTGCGAGGGCCTCCCATGTATATGGCCCTATAGATGGGCTCCGGAAGAACAACGTCGCACAAATCTTTGTATAACTTTTTTTTTTCACAGTTGATAAATATTCTTTTGAAAATCTTGCAGAAAGAAATCGCACACTTTGATCAACTTCTCTAAAGTAACCAAAAATACCTCCCGTGTAACTTTCGTTTGGCACAAAAAAATCTGGCAATGCACGTCCATGCCTAATTTAGCAGACAGTGAACTAAAACGGATCATGAACGTCACGCAGGGACAGAAATCTGCTAACAATCTTCCGCAAAAAAAGATGCCCCGAGCCCACGCCTCCATCCTTGACACTTCTAAATAAATTCGTGCGGCTGCATCTTTCCCATTTTGAAGCCCACACAAAAACCGTGAATATCCTATGCAGCTTCTGCACACTCAATCTTGCACAGTGTAAAATTTGCATCACATGCCACAGCTTAGAAATGAAGAAGAGGTTGCACACTGTGGCTCTGGCAAAAATTGATAAGCCAGTTCCTTTCCACTTAGCCATTTTCCGCATGACATCTGTGCATGCTCTCCAATATGTCTCGCTATCACGATAGCATTCTAATGGCACGCCAAGGTACTTCTACGGCTGTCCAAACTTTTGACTTGTTGGGGTATTAACGTCGCCTATAACTGAACCTCGAGGGCGTTCAATCACCAGCGCAATCCGGCGGACGTGAAGCGTCCTCTCTACCTCGAGCGTCACGTGGAAGGTGATCAACACGGGTGGGCGGGAGCATATTTTATATTTTGTTTTGTGTCAGCCTCTAGTAGTTCTCAAAATCTTATATATCAATAGCATTAAAGGTTTTTCACAGAGAAAGTAATTAGAGAAAAAATTATATAAAAGGAAATAAAATAACGCATTTTTTTTCAGTACGTTCGACTTCCGCATATATAGATATACAGACCTCTAAAGCGTTGCCATATGTCCTGTCATTTTGCTCTTTCCGTTGGAGCTGACGCATTTCTTCTTCAGCCGCTTCAAAAGCCTTGACTGCAAAATAGGCAAGGTACATCGAATTTTATCTTTAAATATACATAATTCAAATTTGCCTACAATTTGATTGCATGCATCTCGAGAACGAATTTGCTCCTGCACAATATTCACGATACTCCTTGGAGGAACAAGGGGGACTCATCTGCAATGACCTGCTTAGTAATTGTGAAAAAGACTTGTGATTCTGGATACTGAAAGTTGTGCATTCTCTAGATTCAATGCACCAATAATGAGTGTGAGATGTTGTAAGACTGCGAAATAAAGCGGTTTTATTGATCAGTCGAAGAACTTACATAATATGAGGAGGATAGTGGGTGCTGGGAAACCTTTCAAAACCAAGACGTTGGACTTCAAAACAGAAATTACCCTCCCCGAGATGTGGTCTTTTTATTCAGGTTGCACCAAGGCATCCCTGTGAGCACCGAAAGTAAAACCTCCGTTGTGGAGTATAAAGTGCACTCCAGTACATTTCAATTAAGTGATCAAAATCTCCATTATCTGCACTTCCATCTTTTAAACTGTTCTTAGGCACCACTATGGTTCTCTCATAACAGAACTTATCTATGAGGATTATATGTGAAACGAACAGGAATGCAGTGTATGAGTTCCAAAGCGGACTGATCTGCAAGCTTTCAGCTCCACACTACAAATGAAGTGCGGGCTTATCTCTGTACCAGGTGACGCATCGAGTGCGAGCTCCAATAGGAGCTGATATTATTATCCAACGCGATTTGTTCGTGTAAAATCAGATTTAAAAGTAGAAAACATTTTAGTTGTGGCTTATACCCCGTTTATACCCCGTCAAATTGGGTACGTTCAGTTTCTTAGTAATAAAAGTGACGGGGCTGGGAGAGCGACTGCCATATGATTCCAGTAATGAGTTTATTCAGAGGAAGGGTGATAATCGCCATGTTCAATAGAGCACCGGCAAGAGAACTTACCCAATTTTAAAAAATTTACAAACGCAATTAGAAAATACGAGACAGTGCCAAATGATTGAGGAACATTTGTGCATGCGGTATACGGTGGGAAAACATTGACAGTCATCACTATTAAAAGCTTTATTTCTTAAGGCAGTGAATCGGCTGCTTGGAAAAGTCCAGATAACTCAGCTACTATGTCCGCGACAAGTGCTCAGACACTAAAGCTGATATGCAAGGTGCGCCAACAGCCCGTCTTGCTCACGTCAATTTTTTTCATTATTGCTGGTAGTTTCAGTGTACATTCGTATTCTAGTTTACGCCAACGACAAACTCCAGTCCAGAAACTACGTATTGCATTAAACCATATCTACTTCTGGCAACGTAAATATCTAAGCAATGAATAGCATTGTACTTAAAATCATGCTTCAGATACGTTTTAAAGGGATGCTAACACTCCGCATTTTGAAATATATTGTCGTATACTCACCACATTTGCTAGCGACATCGCATTCACCCTTTTCGTTACGATACGCACTAGATACGCAACTGCACACTTCATCTTTGTTTCTGCACAAAGTGGGTTTTACAGCAGGACACCTATTTTCTGGAATTTGACCCTCTGTGCACGTTTGCACCTCTTCATTTTTCCTGCAGCCTAGAACGAAAAAAAGCTGTTGAGAGCTCCACAGACTGATGCACATTACTTCCTACACTGCTTTTTTCACAAGCAGCATGTAATCAACTGCCGTGACTACCCTCTGCAGAGCAGTTCTCTCCCATGTACCCCCAATTAAGCTGATTCTGTGCTAACTGCATTCACGTGACCTTGGAGAACGTCTTAACATTATCCGCCCACCTGACTTTCTGCCGCCCCTGCTCTGCTTTCCTTTACTTGGGGTCTAATTTATCGCAATTTCTACCATTCATTATTCTGCTGTTGCACTACATGCCCTACCCATTTCTTTTTCTTAGTTTCTGCTAGAATGTCATTTACTCGAGTAATTCTTCTAAACCACTCTGCGCGCTTTCTATCTCTTAAAGTTACACCTACCATTTTGCGTTCCATGTCTCTCTGCGTTGTCCTAAATTATTATAGAGCCATTTCGTTACCCTCAATGTTTCATCCCCATACATGAATACATCATCATCAGCCGGACTACAATCCCTGCATGATGAAGACAGGAGTGCTTCACTGCGGTGTATCTCATCACCTGAGCCGCTTTGGGACGTTAAACCCAACAAACCAAGCCAAACCAAACTTCCTGCAAGTCCGTCTGAACACTGGACTCTTTCGCGGTGCATGGGTTCAGCCCCATTTTTTGAACATGGATTACGTTGACAGCGTTTTACCGAATTACTTTGACTGCGCTTTACAGGGCTTTCCTTTCGGAACAAGTCCACCATTTACAGCTGTCGCTCATTCCACATCTTTTGGCGTTAACCCGTGCTTTCAGCGGCCTTGCAAATTTCTTCTAATCTCAAGGTGAGCTGGCTGTCTGCGAGCAACTTCTCTTGCCCTTGGCTATCGCTGGTGCTAAACACTATTTGGTATCCAAGCAATGTACCAAAACTGCACGACAAGGCGGAAGTTTAAACTTCTGTTTAAGAGCTGCTGGTGCTTGCTGATGTCCCCTGTTACACGCAGTGGCTCTGGTGGCTTCAGGAATTCCATTTTGCTAGTCGGTGACGCACCGCTGCTACTTCGACGACATCGCAAAGCTGACACCAAGTATCGGCTGCTGCGGCCGATAAAATATGACAGCACGGGTGCATGGCAAGTTACGTGGTGCCTTTCTGCACGCTAGTTTTATGGCCACTACTGGAAAAAAAGGGGCGACCTATTCTCCCAGAGAAGCCGACTGTGTGCGCATGTCCGGTGGCTTCCGAGACGATAATTCAGCTACCGATAAAGAAAACTTTGGACATTTAGACCACCTATGTTGATTTAACGTCTATTGACATCGTGCAACATGCGGGCGCCTTTCTTTCTATCTCCATAAAAAAGAGGGAACCCAGGTGGGATGCCATTCTGCTTTCTTAGCTACAGCATTAGAGCGCCTAACAACTGCGCTATTTCGTTGGGGCAGCAGTGGTAGGCTTCACGTCAGAGAAGATCGGTTATCATGAACACGTGTGGTTACAAATGACTGAACATCTGAAACCCATCAAGAAAAATTAGATATTATTTTGAATGCCATATGGGGAGCCATAAGCACCATTTTGAGAGCTGCAGCCAAGAGAGACAGTTTTAATGACTATCGAATGTTAACCAACTCACGCGCAGCGATTTCCGAGCTGACGGCTCGAATTATAGAAGCAGCAGCCAACGATAGCAAAAAGAGCCTGAAATGAATGTGGGAAGCTGGAAAAGAAATTAAAACAATCTGGAAATCGATACACAGTGGCTCAGACGCAGGAAACGTAGGCTCGCACGCGGCCTCCACGCAAATGGGTGGGCTTGCTGACAGGTATACAACGTGCAAAACCCCTACTGCATGATTAACTCTATAGTCTCATATCCCTGCCAAATTTACTCACTAAACACTCCCTGTCAGAGTGGTAATGCACTACTCATGCACCAATAGCAAGCATGAAAGCAGGCTTAGGTTATATGATCACTAAAAGATCCCCTAGCAGAGCGATGATGCACTATGTACGCCCACAAATAAAACATGCCAGCAGGCTTATGTTATATGAAGCTACACCAAAGCCGGTGTTTGACAATACGAAAGGGCTGACTTGACTAAAAGAGGTAATTCTCAACAAAGTAATACCAAACGCAGCCTACACACCACACATACTTGACAAGTGGTCTCTCGGCAGACACAAAACGCTCAAACACAATACATACACTCACTGTCAGGGACAGTGTACAGCAGACCTAAACTTCTTATATGGAATATGCATTTTTTTCAGAAGGAAGAAATAAGGTAAGTATATTCCACATGACAACAAGCCCACCATAGAACACTAGGTACTATCAAGCACTGCAATATAACATGCCATTGCCACTTTTGGGAATGAGAGCGGCCTGCTTGGAGTTGTGTGAGAGGTCGACTTACAACGCGCAGATCGGCAGCATGGAAAGCAACGAGAAACAACTTGAAGGATCTTCAAGAAGCAAAAAGCTACACTCCCATTACTCCTTAATTCATAGATACCGAAATAGCGGCCGAGTGCCATCTCTTCAATCAAATAAAGGCTTTAATCATTTGTTATTTTTCTAAGGTACCAACTGGGAAATGACGCGACATCGGTTACACTCTTTCGGAAACAATGCTGTCCATTTGTGCAATTAGTATGTGAGTTCAGGGTGAGGGGGGGGGTCGGTGTCTTGCTATAACATCGATGGCTTTGCAAGCAGGGTATATCACTCTTTCAGCTGAGCATTGCTGTTTCTAAGTTTCTAAGTTTGCGAAAAGGATTCGCGTTTCAAGTTTTGTTGAACAATTTGTTGTGGGTTCACATTTCAATTCTGACATGTAAAATTATTCACAGAATCCTCGTCACCTAACTAAACAAAACAGACGGATTAAGTGCTCTAGAACTGAATACGCGCGGCGGCGAAAATAAACTTCTGTGTAGGTATATGGAGAGACGTAATAGGAACGCGCGGATTCAACATCAACACGTACCACAATTTTTACCTAATATTTACCTAATTTTTACCTAATATAATGCTGCGGATAACTGCAGCATTATATTGATATTGTTATAAGACCACGTTTCTAATTGCATTGAAAAAATGTGATGTCACTATGAAGATGCAATAAAAGGCCGAGCACATACCGAGCAAAGTAAACCACAGACAAACCCTTGAGCAAATATGACGGCAGGGTTATACGCGACCATACAAATAACTCGGATACAATAGATTGAATCGGTGAATAGGATTTACGCTGATTCGTTTATATTGGAAGCTTATTCTGTATTATACATTTGAAATGTGCGCAGTACAATGTAATCTGGCAGAACATAAATGTCATAATAATATCGGCTTCACATAAAAGTCTGCGGAAAATATAGACATTCTTAAACCTTGTGATTGTACAGTAAATATAAAAGAACAACATTCCTTCTAGTGTCATGGTTAGCCCAAAATGCGTTGCTATTTTCCCGCCAAGATGTTTAAATCAAGATAGATATAAAGCGGAGAGTTGAGCTAGTTGGTACATGTATAAGTAATAACAGCGCGGTTGTCTTCTTCCTTGTCCTTCGTCTCCGCGCTGTTATTTCTTAAAAAGGTAGCACTGCTGTTCAAATCATATTTTCCTGACACAAATGTGGCAGCAAGTTTTGGCTTTGAGGGTTTGCAAAATAACCAGAAAATCCCGCGATGATTAAGAAATTGTACAATGGGAAATAAATTACTTCGTTAAGTACAGCAGTTTGCAATGCTGTTAAATATTATATATATTCCAAAGAAACTAAATTGCTAGATGTAATTTCCACAAAGAAAGTTACAGCGGCCACTTGCAAAGAGGCATTGATGGATTAATGGTCGATTTCCGATTTCGACATTTACGCATTCTTCAGAGGCATGTGCTTTATCAGCACCTGTCGTCAAGTCTTTTGATGTCTTTCTCTTTCCTCTCAGAGCGACCCGAACTTCCCTGTCTGGTCAGTTTTACTGCATCCGTTCGAGAATACTAACCATGACTTAGTTGGAGTGCATGAATAAATCACTCAAATTCCCTTCTTCGAGCTGACCTGCTTTTCCATAAAAAGAGATTTTGATCAATATGTAATACACATAAAGAATAATTACGAGGCCTAAAAAATAACGGAAAAACGCAATATCAGGATGGCACCTGTGGATGTATTATCACTATGTTTGTTCACAATTTCTCTTACAGCTTAATATTCTGGCGAATTCAACCTACTGAAAATTTATTCTTAAAGCCGTCAGATAAATATGTAAGCAGGCACGAGGCAGGCAAGGTTTTAGGTCAGTTCAGTTCAGTTCAGGCGTTCAGTCGTGTCCGACTCTTCGTGACCCTATGGACCATGTCACGCCACGCTTTCCGGTCTCTCACTATCTTCTTAACATCACGTAGCTTCATCTGCAATGCCTCAAGAATGCCATCTAACCATCGCGTTCGCTGCCTACCCCTTCTCCGGCGACCCTCAACCTTTCCCAACATCAAATCTTTCTCCAGCGACTCCTCTCTTCTCATCAGATGACCAAAGTAGCTGAGCTTTAACTTTAGAATTTGACCCTCCAATGAGCAGTCAGGGTTTATGGTCGACAATATCGACTGATTTGATCTTCTGGCAGTCCAAGGAACTCTTAAGAGTCTTCGCCAGCACCACAATTCAAACGCGTCAATTCTTCGGCGGTCAGCCTTTTTCACAGTCCAACTCTCGCATCCATACATCACAACTGGAAAGACCATAGCACGGGTTATACGGATCTTGGTTGGCAGACTAATGTCTCTGCTCTTTACTAGATGGTCAAGGCTAACCATTGCTCTCTTTCCCAGAAGCAGGCGTCTCCTAATTTCATGGCTGCAGTCTCCTTCCGAGGTAATCTTGGCGCCCAAGAACAGAAAATCTGTCACAGCTTCCACTTCTTGTCCATTGATGCTCCAGGACTTGATAGGGCAAGACGCCATGATCTTCGTCTTTTTAATGTTCAGTTTAAGCCCAAACTTCTCACTCTCTTCTTGTACGCGCATCAGTAGTCTCTTGAGTTCCACTTCACTTTCTGCCATTAAAGTGGTATCATCCGCATATCTAAGGTTGTTGATACGTTTTCCAGCAATCTTCACTCCAGCTGATGACTCGTCCAGACCGGCCTTCCTCATGATGCACTCTGCATATAGGTTAAATAGGCAGGGCGACAGTATGCAGCCTTGCCTCACCCCTTTCTCAATCGGAAACCAATCAGTAAGACCATGCCCAGTTCTGACTGTGGCCTCTTGCCCTTCATAAAGGTTCCTGAGGAGACAGATGAGGTGAATTGGAACTCCCATCTCTTGGAGAGCTTGCCACAATCTGCTGTGATCTACGCAGTCAAACGCTTTCGCATAATCAATAAAGCAGAAGTAAATGGGTTTCTGGAACTCTCTTGCTTTTTCCATGATCCAGCGAAGGTTGGCAATTTGGTCTCTAGTTCCTCTGCCCTTGCGAAACCCAGCTTGCACGTCCGGAAGCTCCCGATCCACATACTGCTGCAGCCTACCTTGCAGGATTTTTAACATCACCTTGCTAGCATGCGAAATAAGCGCAATCGTGCGGTAGTTGGAACAATCTTTGGCACTGCCTTTCTTTGGAATGGGGATGTAAACTGACCTTCTCCAATCCTGTGGCCATTGCAGGGTTGTCCAAATCTTTTGACATAATGTATGCAGTGTGTTAACAGCGTCGTGGTTGAGGTTTTGAAGCAACTCAGCTGGAATAGCTGAATAGGTAGCTATTTGAAAATGCACAGTAGGATAACGCCTCGCATTAGGGTGTCGCAATATATGCAATGTACGTGCATACATGAGGGATTCTCTTAAGCATTTACTTAATTCATCGCATACTAAACAGCGTGAAAGCAAATAGGTTATTCACTTTTTGTTTTCAAATAATCTTGTGCATGACATTTCGACACCGTGCACATTTATCCCATGAATTGGCCTATGGACCTTGAGCCATAGGCTTCAGGAAAGGAAATATTAGGACGAAAGTCTTTCCTGGCTGATACGTTCCATGCATAGAAAGTGTGATGACAAATTGTAATAGCAAAACGTCCTTTACACAGACACTAGAAATATGTTGTCACCAATGGGAATCGAATTTTTGGGCAATTTTGAAAGGGAACCAAATCTAAGTTGAGAAAACTGCAATTACATTTGAATTTTGAGTACTTATAACAGAAAGCTATTTCAAAAGTGTACAGACTAAAGAAAAAATGATACACAGAAAACAAAACTCCTGAACAGTATTACAAAACTGCTGCAAGTCAGATGTCACGACAGAACCATAGAATTTTTTGTATTTTTTACACTGTTTGGAGGCTGTTTTAAACTGGCCAGTTTGCAACATTTGTGTGTCTACAAGTTATATTGCAGGAATGTGTGACATTGGTGGTCGAAAAAAAGTTTTAAAGGCAAATTTAGTGGCTAGGTTAACCTGTGCATGAGCAGAAATTATGAATGTTGTCAGCTATAATGCAGCACAGGAAGTGTTTTTTTTCTTTTCGAGGCAAATTTAGTGGCTAGGTTAACCTGAGAATGAGTAGAAATTATGAATGTTGTCAGCAATAATGCAGCAGAGGAAGCGTACAGTCGGAGTTCCCGGGTTCGAACCCGACCATGGCGGCTGCGTTTCGATGGAGGCGAAACGAAGTGGCGTCCGTGTGCTGTGCGATGTCAGCGCACGTTAAAGATCCCCAGGTGGTCGAAATTACTCCGTAGCCCTCAACTATGGCTCCCCTTTCTCTCTTTCCACTTTCACTCCCATCTTCCTCCCTTCCCTTAGGGCGCGGTTCAGGTGTCCACAGACCAAGTGTGACAGATACTGCGCCTTTCCCTTCCTGTGAACCAACTATTATTATTATATTAAGCGTACAGCCGCCATCCGCTTAACATTAGGAGGTGGCACTAGCATCAGTGCGACACTGTCCGTTGCGATAGCATTTTTTACATCAGAAATTGTATGGTGGTAAAGAAAGGAACGCCGTCTCTCTATAATGTTTCCTATATGACAATAAAGCTGGCGTCTTTACGAATGGTAAAGAGAGGGTTGCAACGACACACATGTATTTAGATGGATAAACTGTGCACGAGATTGTAAAGCAACATAATAGCTTTAAGTAAACTTTTAATATGAATCGGATAGTATAGCTCGCCAATATTACATCCAGCACTACAATGTTAGCGTGTAAAAACCAAGGAAGAGAATGATTTCCTTTTTTCTAACTCAATTTTAGTGTGGTAAACAGAGCGTTATTTGATGTTTGAAGCAAGAACTGTTGCAGTTCTGCATACAATCAAGAACATTGGTTAACGGCTGGTAAAACTATAACTTACGTGTTTGATGATACAGATCAAATCCGTAAGAATCAACCAAGGTGCTTGTCAGAGCGACCAAAATCAAGCATTCTGACCTGTTTATCTGCATCTTAGATTACGCGAGTGTGGGGTCGTAGAAAATCAACCTGCAAAACATAACAAAAGCAGTCAATAGAAATGGGCTCATGAACTTAACTCTGCAATTATCATTATATTAATTCGCCAAACCTTAAGCAATATAGAACTAAAACATGCCACACTGAAACATAAAGACACGCCGAGGACTCCTTTCCTGTGGGCGGTCTCTGTGTCGCCGTTTTAGCGCCATTATGGACGTTTTCACACGAGGAAAACCATTAAGATCGACAGAAATTCTTACTAAAGTATAGTTATCACTCATGATTATTATCACCATTTATTTCCGGTTTCACCGTATGTCGTTCGCGCTTCCTGCTGCTCCTTAGAAAATTTCCTCCTATGATAGCCATCTCATGTGTTCTTTTCGATGGAGTCACTTTCAGGATGCACATTCTTCATGCCCAGTAATATGTCCCTGTCTACTAGCCTTACTCGATTCTCTCCCTTTGTCTTTAATTTTGCACTTTCTCTCGCCTTACTAACCTCGTTAATTCGAAGTCATCGGGATCGCGAGAAATCTTCGAATTAAGCGGGTTTTCGAATTAACCGAACACACCAAGAAATAAGACTTAGGCAAAAAAATTTGTTGCAGGAACGTGTTACCTTTATTCGGCATATTTTGAATTACTACTGAAAGTAATCAGAGATGCTGGTTTGCCGCGTCCGGTAGTTTGCGGCTCCTAAGGTCATGCTCTCGAGTTGGTCAAATAGACGAAACATCTCTGAACTTCCACCGCGGCACTCAACAAAACTGCGGATAACGTTCAGCGATCCGATAACTTCACCAAGAGCAGGTGCTCGGGGAGGCTCGTCGGTGTCGTCGTCGCTATCGTCGCTGTCATCGCGCATGTTCGTACCAGCAGTGATCTCACTACAAGTCAGAGTAGCCAGTCTGCTCTTCGCTCTCAATGTTCATATACTCGGCGAATCCGACTGCGTTGGACTCATCCTCTGCGCAGAGCGCATTGATGCGGTCGCAATACTCTGCTCCTTCTTCGTCAAGAGTAGTAGTACATGGGTGGGCTGCATCGGCATCAACAGTGCTTTCACTGGAAAAAACCAGCGTGTTCAAAACACCACCTGATCAATGTGGGCTCCACTTGTTTCCAAGCGTACACCATGAGGCATATGGCTCCGAGGAGGTCGATGGAGTACTCCTTGCCATTGTCGTAGCAAAGGAGCATGCGCTTGAGCAGGTGGTACCGATAAATCTTCCTAGTGTGGTGAATGACGCCTTGGTCCATCTCGGCTGTGAGATCGAAGTGGTGTTCGGAGGTAAAAATACCATCCTGATGGCCTGGAGATGTGGGATGTCGCCATGTGCCGGGCAGTTGTCGACGACAAATAGGACATTCCTGCCCGTGGCCGCGAACTTGCGGCCAGGTTGCCGCACGTACTCTTCAAATATTGCACCTGTCATCCAGGCTTTCTTATTGTGCCTGTAGACGAGTTCATCCTTTGGCGGCAGCAGCGCATTTTTGAAGCAGCGAGCCTTCCCCGTCTTCCCGACGACCAGTAGCGGCAGCTTGTGTTTACCGCACATGTTTGCGCCGAACAGCACAGTAATCCTGTCCTTGGCCTGTTTCCTACCCTTGATGGCGGTGTTCTTGACTGCGAATGTTTTTGTTGGCAGCATCTTATAAAAAAGTGCAGCCTCGTCAAGGTTGTAAACGTCGTCTGCACCGTACTCGCTAAGCAGCGGCGCCAATGTGTGGTTTCTCCAATCCTCGACAACGCTCTCGTTAGTGCTGCCGCTCTCACCACAGACGGTGAGAAAGGTTAAATTATTGCGTTCTTTAAAACGGCAAAACCATCCATTGCTGCACTTAAATTCCTCGTGCCCAAGTTGTAGAGCTAGGTAGTTGGCCTTCTCCCGCAGTAGCGTTCCATTGACGGGAAGGTGGGCAGCGTTTGCTTTCTGCAGCCAGCGAAGCAGAGCAGCTTCCACATCTTGATACGTGGGAGCCCGCACTCGTGACCGCTTCGAAGAATAGGTCTTGCCGTAAGCCTCTAGTATTTTTGACTTGTTGCTCAATATTGTGGACAACGTCGAGAGGGGCACGCCATGCCTTTTGGCCAACTCGGTCTTCGAACAAGCGCTCTTGCCTGCTTTCTGGATCAAGCAGAACTTCTGCTGCAGCGTTAAAGTCTTGTAGTACTTTGGCATTTCTGCACTGCTACGGTCACAAAGCTAGCACTTCTGCACAGTCCCGCCCAAAAAAACGGCACAGTAGCCGACCCCTAACCACAGCGCACAACACAAAGAAATGGCGCAGGCGAGACCGGCGCGGCGGTGGTGGTGGCGTACCTGCAGCATCGGAGGCATGGGGGAAGAGTGGGCGAAGCACACCAAGGGATGGAGTGGGGGCGAGGTCACTTGATAAAAACCGGCATGCCCGCCGTGTTGCAGTGAAGCACGTCTTCTCCTCTGCAGGCGCGTGTTTCGGCGGTGCGCGAGGCGCACTGTGGACCGAGTTTTGTGCAGAGAGTGCTCCGGCTGGGGCGCTTCGCCTATAAATCATCACCATTACTATGTGGCTTTGCCTCGCGGCTCCGTAGGGCCGTCGTTTCGCCGGGTTTGCGGCGAAACGTGGATCAGGCATTACCGCATAGCAGTCCAAATTTTCGAATTAACCGGGCTGGCGCAGGTCGCCTGTTCGAATTATCCGGCCAAATTTACATTGGAAAATACGGGACCGCAGAAAACCTTCGAATTATCCGGGATTTCGAATTAACCGAGTTCGAATTATCGAGGTTGTACTTATCTAAATGAGAACATGAGCGTTTTTTCTGGTGACTAGCCTACTAATATATTTCTTTCCGTTTTTCCAATGACAGGTGTAAACGTTTATAAGATGTTTTACTTGGAGGCCGCACGCAGTACGCGGTTATGTGCGCGACTAAGCTGTCTTTAATGCTGCTGGAAGCTGATCTAAATGTCACCTCTAGCGTGACCACCTGGCAGCAGTAATGACAAAGTAGGCGAAGTGCCTTAAAGAGAGCTTACTCGCGCGCATACGCGCGCACGGAGAGTCATCTTCGGAAAGTACACAACAACCAAATGCTCACATCCAGCGCGCCCTCCTCGCCGCAGCAATTGTAAATGGGCAAACCCGTACATTAAAGGGAGCTTCAGAGAGCTCTCGAGCATACGCATATAATGCATGCGACCTTGATCTTAGACAGCAGTGTTCACCGAAGAGATAAGTGCTCAAATACATGACTGAACGTCTGCTTGTATTTTATTGAAAATCGCACGTGAACTGAATCTTTGTCTTAAATGTGACATGACATTCGGAAAAACGCCACATAAATAATGTACATACATACATACATACATACATACATACATACATACATACATACATACATACATACATACATACATACATACATACATACATACATACATACATACATACATACATACATACATACATACATACATACATACATACATACATACATACATACATACATACATACATACATACATACATACATACATACATACATACATACATCACGTGCTGGCGAAGATCAATGTCAGCACTAACTCGCATCGCTCTGCTAGTCCACAGTCTCCCAATACTTATGCGGCTAATCTGCGTTGCGATCAAAGTTGTATCCGAACAATTTTCAGAAGAGACGACGCATTTAATCGGTACCGCACAAAGTTAAGTGCTGCTTTTCAGTGGCTCGTACAAATCCTGAAAGGCGCGGATCGGCGTTCACTTTCGTTGTCCAACGTAGCGGTAATAAACAAGCTCCCCCCCCCCCCCCCCCATCTCCGCAATATACGAAGGTCGGGATCAGAAATTGTAATCGCCACCGCCTGTATGAGCCCACGCAAATGATTAACGGCTGTAGATAATCGGCGCAAGCAGCACAAGAGAATCCAAACTGGGTTGGCGTCAGGAGGTAGGAAGGATTTCGAAGGCGACGGGCACAAACCCGAACAGCTGTCGTTTCACTGCCTTGATGAAAGTACGAGCACGTGAATGAACAGTGCGACAAAGAGACCGGAGGCACAAAGTCAGCGCGCCCGTGGCAACACCGGCAAAGCGGTTTGCGGAGCTCCCGAAACACAAACGCTTTCACTTCGACCTTACTCCTTTTCCTTACGGCTCGGTTCAAGTGTCCGCGCAAAATTATAAAGCCCCGCCGGGATGGTGCAGTCGTAAGACGCCCAACTACTGTGCCGGAGTACCCGGGTTCGAACCCGACCTCGGCGGCTGCGTTTCGATGGAGGCGAAACGAAGAGGAGGAGGAGGAGGAGGAAAAACTTTATTCAGCCATATATTACTTGGCGGGTTTTGGGACGTCTTCAGAGATGCCTGCTTGTGGAATCCACAAGAGTCTTCTCCGTCGACTTCGTCCACTTCTGCACAATGGTCGGTTGCCCTCAGTCCAGGGCTCCGCTGGCTACTGCCGCCCGTTGGGCTCGCTGTACCAGACCTTGCTAGTCTCCGCAGCGGTCGCTGTACAGCAGAGTCTCCCATTGCTCCGCACTCGGCTTTCCAATTTTGGGGACCACATCTATGTTTCGACAGGCCCATGTGACGTGATATAGTGTTGGTTTTAGAGCGCAGCTCTTTGGCGTCCGTTCCTGCCCTATTGCAAAAACCAGTGCCACTGGGTGCCAGCGCCCCAGCGCCATACCTGATTATGGTCCCAGTATGACGCTGGAAAATGGGCGCACTGGGACGCGGCATACTGGGACGCTCCGCACTGGCGGCACTGTTCGCCCGGAGAAAAAAAGGCGTGGGATAAAAATTAAAAACAAAAAGTAGCGAAACAAGTTAGGTACATAAAAAAAAAACTAAAAAAAAAAAGAAAAAGAATTAGTGCACCAAGCGCGCCTCGAACTAAGTCCCTAGGCATGTATCAATCACTAGCTCAGGACACTAACAACTCGACCACACCGAGAACTGGAGTTTCCCTAACCATTTCTGTATTTTATGTCATGACCCGCATTTTTAAGGTTGGGACTTCATGTTTCGCAGTCTACAGATCATTGCTACCGCTCTAACAATTGAGGCTTCTTGATCATTTTAACTTGCTGTCTGCTCTCACGACTTGCAACTAATGTTCTGGGTGCCTGTGCGCGCTATGTTGTGCACTGGAATCATTTTAACATATGGAGATTGACATCGGTGGCAAATTTACCAACGCCGGCTCTTGGGTGGTGCTCTGCTACCGTGGGCGTAATTTTCGCTGAACACGGAGCTTTTAGTAGAAGCCTTCAAGGAAAAACGTGCGACCAAGCTTCAATACCGGCAAGCGCCGCAGCGATGACCCTAATTTCGTGTAACTAAACCTTATTTGTATGTAAACAATGCGGGAAGCGTTGCGATGACCGAGGGCTCGGCTGCTTGATAAGCAGAGTAAGAATGAGCGCAAAAGCTTGAGAAACACGCCAAATATTATGTATTACAAGCGCTGTATGTTGTTGCTTTTTCTCTCGTGGGCCCATCGCTCGGTAAACTACTCTCTTCCTGGTTTTAGTTTTTCTTTCTGCTGTTTATACTGGGCCGTGGTGCAGGCTACGCTCGCCTGCGATTGAGCCCGCATTGAACATTTTGGCAGTAATCATTGTGTTAGAGTGCCCTTAAGATCAGTTGTGAAGTTGGCTATGCATGGTAGCCCACATTATTCAATTCCAGCTTTAACTGTGCGTTAATCGCCAGTGTGTCATGAGATCGAGGCGCGGCGGTCGTTGTCTCTCTCGAAACGCTCGAAACGACCTACCTAAACATGGAAACTCTAGAAAAAAGATACTGACTTTGTTTTCTTACCAATTCGCAACGACCTCGCAGCAAAAAGCGCTTGCTTGAACCATATTTTTCATATTCCCCCCGATGGTCGATTGAAAGTACGCTGTTGCCCTGTTGGCCCCTGAGGGATGCTACTCCGGCTGACGCCGCAGGCCGCACTGGCTATACTGGGGCACTGGGACCAGTGCGGCCCCAGTGCACATACAGCGCTTCTCCCAGTGCATCGCGGATGCCAGCGACACACCCAGCGTCAAAAGTCTAATCCCAGCGTTTTTCTCCCATCGCACCAGTGCAGCCAGTGTCTTCCCGTTACTGCTCCAGTGAATATCGCAGACCTCCAGCGTGCCCAGCAGATCCAGTGCAAATCCAGCGCGAAAATCTTACTGGTTTCGCACTGGAGACGCTGGTTTTTGCAATAGGGTGGGTTTCGCGTCGGCGTCGCGTCGGCCTCGTAACCAGCTCCGCCCCCCTTTCATCCCCCCAGCGCTAGCAGCGACCGACTAATATCGCTGGATGCCGCTGACGCCGCTAGAGTGTCAAGATAACATGACTGCATAGAACACCGTCGTCGCCATGCAGAAAGAGGAGGGGAGGGTCCCCACCCCCCCTGTTCCTGTGTGGCGGATAGGGTGCTCTTCAGTTGCCGACGCGCCGGTTATTTCACGTAGACCCCGGCACGTCGACGAATACGTGACCACCTTCCCACGGCTAGACCTTGTTCTTGGCGCTGCGGAAGCGAGGGTATCATATTGTTTGCGTCGCTATCGGCGGCGTTGTCCCTGAAACCAACTCCACAGCTGGGGTTGACTCACTATCGGCGTCAGCAGCATCAGTCAGTCGCTGCTATCTCTTCCCTCCTCCCTTTATCGCGTTGTCCGCTTGCTGCGCGCGCTTCTGCCCCCATCGTTTGCCGCTGGGTGTACACGCCGCCCCCCTCCCCCCTCTTCCTGCGAGTCTCCGGTTGTCAAAGCGCCGGCTCGAACTTAATTCCTTTCTTCGCTCCTCCTCCAATGCAACCCCTGTGCGGTGCCAATCAGAGAGCCAGACCAGTGGCGGCGGATCTGTATATGTGCACCGCCCAAGCCGAAATTGCCGCTGCCGTTCGCCACTGCGAAATTATCTGCCAGTTCTTTCTGAGCCATGAGCGAGACGACCGGTGGAAGTCCTCCGTCTGCTGCTGCTGCTGCTGCTGCTGCTGCTGCTGCTGCTGCTGCTGCTGCTGCTGCTGCTGCTGCTGCTGCTGCTGCTGCTGCTGCTGCTGCTGCTGCTGCTGCTGCTGCTGCTGCTGCTGCTGCTGCTGCTGCTGCTGCTGCTGCTGCTGCTGCTGCTGCTGCTGCTGCTGCTGCTGCTGCTGCTGCTGCTGCTGCTGCTGCTGCTGCTGCTGCTGCTGCTGCTGCTGCTGCTGCTGCTGCTGCTGCTGCTGCTGCTGCTGCTGCTGCTGCTGCTGCTGCTGCTGCTGCTGCTGCTGCTGCTGCTGCTGCTGCTGCTGCTGCTGCTGCTGCTGCTGCTGCTGCTGCTGCTGCTGCTGCTGCTGCTGCTGCTGCTGCTGCTGCTGCTGCTGCTGCTGCTGCTGCTGCTGCTGCTGCTGCTGCTGCTGCTGCTGCTGCTGCTGCTGCTGCTGCTGCTGCTGCTGCTGCTGCTGCTGCTGCTGCTGCTGCTGCTGCTGCTGCTGCTGCTGCTGCTGCTGCTGCTGCTGCTGCTGCTGCTGCTGCTGCTGCTGCTGCTGCTGCTGCTGCTGCTGCTGCTGCTGCTGCTGCTGCTGCTGCTGCTGCTGCTGCTGCTGCTGCTGCTGCTGCTGCTGCTGCTGCTGCTGCTGCTGCTGCTGCTGCTGCTGCTGCTGCTGCTGCTGCTGCTGCTGCTGCTGCTGCTGCTGCTGCTGCTGCTGCTGCTGCTGCTGCTGCTGCTGCTGCTGCTGCTGCTGCTGCTGCTGCTGCTGCTGCTGCTGCTGCTGCTGCTGCTGCTGCTGCTGCTGCTGCTGCTGCTGCTGCTGCTGCTGCTGCTGCTGCTGCTGCTGCTGCTGCTGCTGCTGCTGCTGCTGCTGCTGCTGCTGCTGCTGCTGCTGCTGCTGCTGCTGCTGCTGCTGCTGCTGCTGCTGCTGCTGCTGCTGCTGCTGCTGCTGCTGCTGCTGCTGCTGCTGCTGCTGCTGCTGCTGCTGCTGCTGCTGCTGCTGCTGCTGCTGCTGCTGCTGCTGCTGCTGCTGCTGCTGCTGCTGCTGCTGCTGCTGCTGCTGCTGCTGCTGCTGCTGCTGCTGCTGCTGCTGCTGCTGCTGCTGCTGCTGCTGCTGCTGCTGCTGCTGCTGCTGCTGCTGCTGCTGCTGCTGCTGCTGCTGCTGCTGCTGCTGCTGCTGCTGCTGCTGCTGCTGCTGCTGCTGCTGCTGCTGCTGCTGCTGCTGCTGCTGCTGCTGCTGCTGCTGCTGCTGCTGCTGCTGCTGCTGCTGCTGCTGCTGCTGCTGCTGCTGCTGCTGCTGCTGCTGCTGCTGCTGCTGCTGCTGCTGCTGCTGCTGCTGCTGCTGCTGCTGCTGCTGCTGCTGCTGCTGCTGCTGCTGCTGCTGCTGCTGCTGCTGCTGCTGCTGCTGCTGCTGCTGCTGCTGCTGCTGCTGCTGCTGCTGCTGCTGCTGCTGCTGCTGCTGCTGCTGCTGCTGCTGCTGCTGCTGCTGCTGCTGCTGCTGCTGCTGCTGCTGCTGCTGCTGCTGCTGCTGCTGCTGCTGCTGCTGCTGCTGCTGCTGCTGCTGCTGCTGCTGCTGCTGCTGCTGCTGCTGCTGCTGCTGCTGCTGCTGCTGCTGCTGCTGCTGCTGCTGCTGCTGCTGCTGCTGCTGCTGCTGCTGCTGCTGCTGCTGCTGCTGCTGCTGCTGCTGCTGCTGCTGCTGCTGCTGCTGCTGCTGCTGCTGCTGCTGCTGCTGCTGCTGCTGCTGCTGCTGCTGCTGCTGCTGCTGCTGCTGCTGCTGCTGCTGCTGCTGCTGCTGCTGCTGCTGCTGCTGCTGCTGCTGCTGCTGCTGCTGCTGCTGCTGCTGCTGCTGCTGCTGCTGCTGCTGCTGCTGCTGCTGCTGCTGCTGCTGCTGCTGCTGCTGCTGCTGCTGCTGCTGCTGCTGCTGCTGCTGCTGCTGCTGCTGCTGCTGCTGCTGCTGCTGCTGCTGCTGCTGCTGCTGCTGCTGCTGCTGCTGCTGCTGCTGCTGCTGCTGCTGCTGCTGCTGCTGCTGCTGCTGCTGCTGCTGCTGCTGCTGCTGCTAGAGCAGAGGCCCAGCGCCGTCGCCGCCAGAATCCAGAGCAGTAAGCGAGGCTGAAGCAGAAGCTCATCGCCGCCGTCGAGGAGACCCTGCCGTTCGCACCGCCGAAGTGGAGGCTCATCGCCACCGTCGAGAGCAACCAGGTGTAAGCGAAAAATAAAAAAAAAATTCTGTGATAGCGCATGCATGTGTTGCTCGATTTCTTTGCCTCAATCTATGGAAAAGGTGAAACAGCTTATTTGCTGCGCTCAAATTTCGCATTAGGAAGTAACGTAATCGTCGGTAATTTTTTCATCGCCCCACGGACATATGTCCGCGTATATGGTAAGGTGTATATTGTTTAGTATGTGCAAGTTTGGGTATAACCCGTCTGTAATTGTCTCCATATGACAGCTTCCTCTCTAGTGAGAGAACTGCGCGGTGGGGGATATAGCATTCTTCTTCCTCTATAGTTTTCTAGTATGGCCGAGTGTGCCTTGGGTGCTTGCAAAAGTTCCGCGGTCTCCTTTCGCGTCCGTGTGCTGTGCGATATCAGCGCACGTTAAAGATCCTCAGGTGGCCTAAATTACTCCTCAGCCCTCCACTAGGGCTCCTCTTTCTTTCTTTCCACTTTCATTCCCACCTTCCTTCCTTCCCTTACGGCGCGGTTGAGGTGTCCACAGAAAGCCAGTGAAACAGTTACCGCGCCTTTCCCTTTCTATAAATCAATCAGAATTATGAAAGAAGCTGCGCCTTTTCTTTCGTCTAAACCAAATTGAAATGCTACTGTACTGTGTCTGCTTTTGTGTGGTGCAGCGTTCGAGGAAGCTTCAAACGAAAGACACCGCACGGACGTCTGTATAAGACGCCCGGCGTGATCAGGTTTGAATATGCATGATTCGCCTGGTGACTTCGTGACCAGCCGTGACGTCCCCAGGCGATGACATCACATTCTCGTTGTATCCCGCGGAATCTAGGCGGCGAAGTGGGACACTTCTCGCGGACGCACGTATGGAGGGACACGTTCGCGAATCATCATCATCATCATCCGCCAGACTATTCCATTGCAGAGCCAGCGCATGTCCCGTATTTCTCCAATTACCCGGTCCAATTAAACTACCCAGTCATGAGCCAATAAAAAATTTTCGCCAAAAAAGACAAAGCGAAAGAAAAGAAGCAGAACTTTTTCCTCCTCGTGCCTACACCTCGGCCTCAAATAATAATAATAATGATAATAATAATAATAATAATAATAATAATAATAATAATAATAATAATAATAATAATAATAATAATTGGTTCACAGGAAGGGAAAGATACAGTAACTGTCACACTTGTTTCTGTGGACACCTGAACCGTGCCGTAAGGGAAGGGAGGAAGGTGGGAGTGAAAGTGGATAGAGAGAAAAGGGAGCCGTAGTGAAGGCTGCGGAGTAATTTCGACCACCTGGGTGTATTTAACGTGCACTGACATCGAGCCGATATAGGGCCTGTGTCCCTCAATAGGATCCTGGTACTCCCCTGATGGGGCTGGGACAGTTAGGTCCCCGCCGCTTGCGGCGGGGGACAGCCTGCCACAGAATTCGTATCTGTTGTAGGCCGTCATTGCACCCGCCACCGTTCCGTGGTGGACGACGTAGCAGTCAACATAAAACAGTAGCAGTCAACACAAAAACATGTCTATGTACACCGTTTGTCTCACAACCTTATAAACGTTGCGGGCAGGCACAACATGCCCCTGGTGTTAACAGCACCCAACAAGCTTTCTAAGCTTTGCCCACGCATCACTGGGTGTGCCGGCGGGGAGCAAAAAACACGTGTCGCCCTATGTGAACTGTGCAGTGGGAGTGGTTTACCGAATCCCCCTGTCTTGTGGTGCCTCATATGTTGGACAAGCTGGCCGCTGTGTCAATTACCGGTTGAGGGAGCATGCTCGAAACTTGAAATTAAAGATGAAAACGCCAACCTTGTGCGGCACATTGCTTCTTGTAAGTGTAGGGCAGTATTTGGGAAGACGACGATTCTGGGCAAAAGTGGGAATTATAAGGCAAGAGTTCTCTTAGAGGCATATCATATAGATAAGCTATCCGATCGTTGTGTTAGCGATACATCTTTACACATGTACTAGGCAGTATGTGCCTTTCTAGACATGTTTTTGTGTTGACTGCTACTGTTTTATCAGCCCCCCGCCGGTGACTGGCATCGTATCGCACTTTAGAACGTTCTTGTGAAGCACCAGAACGTAATCGGGCGATTCTCCGAGCTTCTTCGGCGAGACAGAGGGTCTCAGCCAGGCAGGGGTCTTCACGGCTTGTGAAGGGCAGGATAATATCCAGGGAGTAGCGCGGCGGTCTGGCATAGAGCAGGAAAAATGGACTGTACCCAGTCGCCTCATGCGTGGCGGTATTAAACGCATACGTGATGAAGGGTAGTATGGTGCCCCAGTTCTTATGCCCTTCGTCCACATACATGGCTAGCATGTTGACAAGCGTTCTGTTGGCGCGCTCAGTCAAGCCATTTGTTTGGGGATGGTATGGCGTCGAGTGTCGGAAATTTCATCATCATCATCAGCCTGACTATACCCACTGCAGGGCGAAGGCCTCTCCCATATTTCTCCACTTAATCCGGTTCTGTGCTCGCTGCATCCACTTGACCCCCGCGAACTTCTTAACCTCATCCACCCACCTACCTTTCTGCCGCCCCCTGCTACGCTTTCCTTCTCTTGGAATCCAGTTTGTTACCCTAAGCGACCATCGGTTATCCTCTCTTCGCACTACATGTCCTGCCCATGCCCATTTCTTCTTCTTAATTTCCACTAGAATGTCGGTAACTTGAGTTATTTCTCTGACCCACTCTGCGCGCTTCCTATCTTTTAATGTTGCCCTTACCATTTTTCGTTCCATAGCCCTCTGGGTTGTCCTCAACTTAAGTAGAACTCTCTTGGTTAGCCCCCACGTTTCAGCCTCATAGGTGAGTACAAGTAATATGCAAATTCCGAACGCTGCGACGGAGAACAACAACGAGAGAGTAAAGACAAGGACAGGCGCTACTATCAACTGAAAGTTTATTCGAAGAACACAGAATAAATACTCGCAGAAGACAACCAAAGGCACATGCGCTTCACAGATTTTTCCTAGGTATCCAGATATATAATCTCACAATCTTGGATGCTTACAGATGGTGAGCTCACGCACGTGTCACTGTTCTTATGGATGTGATATGACTCTGACAGTTCTCTAGTCATTTCATCTTTGTGTCTAAACTTAATCTTGGTTTTGTTAAAAAGCGGTAGGCATTTTTTCCTACTAGGCACATTTGACCCACTATGTTTATTCAAATGACATTCTCTATAATGAAGGGCCAAATTGGAGGAGAGGGCGCTATTCAAAGAAGTGTTATGTTGGCGCAGGCACGTATTAACACATTTGCAGGTTTGCCCTATATAATTTTTCCACATTTAAAAGGTACTTGATACACAACCCTTCCTTCACATGCGACAAAACGCGAATCATGGTCCACTTGGCACGCACCTTTTCTTGTTCTACTTTTTTGTTTCTGATCTCTAGCCCTTCTGTCAACAACCGCACAAATTTTGCCCAGCTTATTAGGAACCGAAAATAACATTTTAACTTCATATCTACTGCCGATTTGCTTAAGCCTGTGGGATAACCGATGGATATACGTGATCACTGCATACTTCTTTCTATCGCTATTGATATGGACTTGTGTATCTTCTCCACCAAAAGCCTCAATCTTCTTTATGATTTTGTTGCTAGCTAGAATTATCACATTCATCGGGAAGCCCGCTAACCTTAACCTTTGGACCTGTTGTTTGAGTAAGGTTAACGTAAGTCAATGAAAATTGAAGTATATCAATGGGTCATGGGACGGCATCAGATTAAATAGTGATGGTTATGAATAGTGATAGCTAATGATGGTGACTGTTACGGATATTATTAGTAAATTATAGTAATAGGCCCGGATAGTGAGGTGATAGTGTTCGTTGCGAATAGTGACAGTTATGATAGGTCACTTGACGGCGTTAGTAGATATAGTGATAGATAGGGCAGCGATAGTTAATGAATTGGCAGTTATATGCTTTCTCATTTCTGCACGTTGAAGACTTATGTGCCCCCCGTTTTTTTTGTTTGATTGTTGCGTTCAATGAAATTACGCTCTTTTACACAGCGCATGAGGCCACAGCATGCTTGCCCCAGAACTTCAGTGTGTCGGCAATAGGGCCCACCACTTCTCCCAGTGTACCCTGCTGTCTTTTAACCACACGCGAAGTGAGTGTGTGGCCGCGTACTCATAAAATTATTTAATTCCTCCATCAGCATCATATCAAGACAGCCGTGGCAAACCTGTTCCTTGCCTCGAAGCGGCAAGGAAAAGCTCAAAGTTTGGTTTTATACAAAATAACTAATAACCGCAGATTATTGCGGATCGCTAACTAGCACAGTGCCATTACACTTGGCCTAAGCTTTCCAACGGTATACGTTTTGATGTTGCAGCTAAAATTTAGATTTTAACTGCAATTTACTAAATATCGATGCATTTGGCCCAAAAATTGATCAAAATACATGTACAAGTAACCAATAATCCAATCTCATGGTTGATCACGTGACATATGCTATGCTTAGACAGACAGCTTGACAGTAGCGAAATAGACTAAGTCCTGCTTCGACCTTCTCTGATCTTGAAGTTCAAAGCACCAGCCTGGATCGTTTCCTGAAGTTTTACCGCGGTGACAGATTTCACGCTCTAAAAAAACAAAACACAGTCAGAGGCAATACTAGATTAGATGCACAAAGTAAGACACCTTATCATGTGACTTAAAAAGTGTCTGCAGCACAGAACTCGCCTGAAAGCTTTGTTTATCAGTATTCCCCATTCAAACAGTTCTAAGAAGAAACCAATCAGTTCATGAACATTACTTTCGGCATTCTCAATGCTTTTCTCGCAATTTTTCAAAAATTTTGTACACTCCTGGAGCGCAGACCTGGCCAAAAGCTCGCGCTTCACTCAATGCTGCGGCCGGCCGGCGGGCGCCAAGGAGAAAAAGCGTGTCGTGCGCAGTGTTCGCCGCCGCCGCTGCGCGAGGAGAATCGAGGAGGAAAGCGCGGCGCTGAAGAGAGTGTCGCTACTTTCAAATTATCAAGAGATTTTACACTCCTCCTGCACACAGCGCCCTCTCTCCTGTCATCGCTGAAACGACCAGCTCGCCGGCTGCAGACGGCACACTTCTCAATTCTAGAACACTATACCTGGAGTCCAGTCGAAGCACTGGCGAACACGTCGCAACCACTGACTGACTGACTGACTCAACAAGTGGCACGGTCTCTTTAAATAGGGCGCGCCGCGTCTGTCTGTTAGCACGCGTCAAAGCTAGCGCGCGCACTCACTTAGCTTCGCTGATTATAGCGCTCTCTCCTCCTCCCGTCGAGCCGCGCGTCGTCATTGGCTAGGTCCCATAGAAGATTGTCGAATTTTCTGGCGTATTCCAGACTGATGAGTCCGCGTCATCGCCGGGTGATGAGAAAGACGGCGACGCGTACAAAGCTACGCGCTCTTTCGCGCGGGGAAGGAGGTTTTTCTCGAGCTTTCCCCGCGACGCCGCGTGGGCCTCGCGCCGTGTCGGCTTGATGAAAATGTGCGCCGATTTCGTGACACACGGACATAAGAGCGACGACGTATAACGATCAAGGGGCTGCGGCCACTGCCTTATGTGAGGAGTCTGATATCACGCGATGGCCAGTTCTGAGCATAGACTTGCTTTTAATAACATGCATGCGCGCATAGAATTTTCTGTCATGTCATAAAGCTTCATGAGATCAGTGGAGTGTCATCGAACGTAGCGTACAGTGTGCGCCTAATCGCGGATCTGGATCTCCTGGTCGGTTGGTTGGTTCACAGGGAGGGAACGGCGCAGTATCTGTCACACTTGTTTCTGTGGACACCTGAAGCGCGCTGTAAGGGAAGGGAGGAAGGTGAGACTGAAAGTGGAGAGAGAGAAAGAGGAGCCGTAATGGAGGGCTACGGAGTAATTTCGACCACCTGGGGATCTTTAACATGCGCTGACAACGCACAGCACACGAAGCCTGGGCGACGGTTGAGGAACGTGTTGTTCGCTATGTAGTAAGGTTGAGTTCAACTATTGAGGAACCCTGGAGACGGCCTTGCATTCTGAAGTAGTTAATATAATATTTATGCACCTGTGTTCAGGGGCAGATGTTTTGAAATGTTCACAAGATATCATCGAACGTGAACGCGAAATGAGCGCAGCTATAGAATTTCATTTAAGCAAATCGATTCCCGAGGTTTTCCTGATTAATTTAATAATGCCGCTAAGAGCTGAAACAAAATAAAAAAAAAGTGGCAGTAATATAGAACTTTTTTCAATGCTTGAGTGCATGCATGCTAATCAATTATGGAATGAATTCATCTTCTGCAGCAGAGGTGTCTTTTTCTTTGCTCACAGAAGCAAGACAGCCAACTTAAAAAGCCCAAGCAAAATCGGCAGCGTAGCAACACATTAATTCCAAAAACAAAATTACAACTATCCCTAAGTTGTAATTCCTAAGCTGCTAATCTATCTACTCGGAAAAGAAAACTCCCAGTGAAAAAAAAAGTCAGCGGTGGTTTACCTTGGATAAGCATGAATATACATGCAGTGTTTACAGCCCATGTTTAGAAAAGGGTTGCTTCCTATAGCATTGTTCTACCACGCCTTACAACGTTTAGCTAAGTACCGGTTCCTTGGGTTTTCAATAGGATTAAGGAGGCCTAATTAACGTCTCTAGTACCACTGTGTCACAGAAGGTGCAGCCAACAACCTTTAACGCGCCCCTTGAAGGACTGGCAGCTTACCACGTGAAAAAAAAATTAAGAAGAAGCAGAAAACTTGGTACCTAGATTGCGCAGTGGTCTAGCGCTAGCGCTTTACCTTTACCTTTTTCACCTCGGCCCGTGTCCGCAACTTACTGGAGGCAAGTGTTTCTTGGAGTGATTGCTGCAAGGTTTCAAAGCCACCCAGGCGAAATCCCACTTAGAATGCGGGTTGTAATTCTTCCACTCAAAACAAGACCATTGTAAAGAATTACAAATTTACACCGGCATGATTTAGATATTTCGCGAATATTTAAGAATGCTGTGTAACAGCAGAAAGCATGCATCGGATCTTGAAGGGGTTTTCAAACGCGGCCGATTAACCGCGCGGCAAGCAGACGACACGCTATGACACGCAGTGAGTGGACGTGTAAGCGGGCGTCAGCGCCCCCTGGATATCTCTCGAGAGAGCATCGCGGGAGGGCATGAGAGCCGGCAGCGCGGTCCGCACACTTTCCTGTTCTAGCCACTGTAACACAACCCTAGAAAACTGCGCAACTCCTTCGCTGTCTGTGGGGGTTTAAAAGACTCAACAGCGGCAGTTTTCTGGGGATCCGGCATTACACCATCACCATTGACAAGCTGTCCTAGCACCAGCGCTTGGCGCTCTCCAAAGCGGCACTTTTTCGAGTTTAGAATTAGGGCGGCGTTGTGCAGAGAATTCAAGACGCGTACTAGACGGTCATTGTGTTCTTGGAAGGATTTCCCAAATATGACGACATCGTCCAGATAGCAAAGACAAATGTCCCAATTTAGGCCGCGCAATACTGTGTCCATAAAGCGTTCAAATGAGGCTGGCGCATTACACAGTCAGAATGGCGTAACATTAAACTCATAAAGGCCATCTGGCGTTACGAAGGCTGTTTTTTTCTTATCCGCAGGGTTAATTGGAATTTGCCAGTAGCCAGATCCGAGATCAAGACAAGAAAAATACGACCACCAAAGAGGCAGTCGAGGGCATCGTCTATGCGAGGAAGAGGACAGACGTCCTTTTTCGTAACAGAATTTCGACGCCGATAATCGACGCAGAATCGCCACAAACCGTCTTTCTTGCATACAAGAATAACAGGGGCAGCCCAGGGGCTAGATGACTCCTTTATCACCCTCTTCCGTAGCATATCCTCCACTTGCTCATGAATGACTTCGCGCTCAGATGGGGACACGCGACATGGCTTTTAACGAATGGGACGAGCTGAACCAGCGTCGATGGTATGATGGGTCCGATGTGTAGGGCGAGAGGTTAGTCCATCTGTTTGAGAAAAGTCAAACACAGGCGAAAAGGGTAGAAGAATATCCACAAGAGTACGGCGTTGAGGTGAGCTGAGATCGGCGCTGATCATGCGGAAGATCGAAGTTTCATCAGCAGGCAGAGGTAGGGTGGCACTCGTAGCATCTGTGACCAAAGCAACGACGTGGGGCGCATCGGGTCCACAGGAGGCAAGCTTCAATCCCGTTGGTAAAACTGCGGGCTCGGACGATGGATTGATGGTCAATAACGAGGCACTACCGTGATGCATGGAGATCATACAGTGAGGGATAATAACATTTTTCTTCAGGCATGCTGAGTGAACTGGGGGCACCACGGCCTGAAATGAAACCTGGTCAAGGAGTGGAGCGGACACGGGGACGAACATGCCAGCCAAAGGTGGAACTACTGTGTCTTCGGTAATATTAAACACTGTTTCATTACGGCCACTTTCAAAGAGTCGGCAGATGAGAGCCGTCAAAATAAACCTCTTGACTTCGGCAGTCCATGGTAGCGCCACAGAATTTCAAAAAGTCCATTCCTAAAATGATGTCATACGTAGAGTGGGGTAAGACTAATAATTTGGCTTGAATAATTTTACCACCCACAGACACTTGCGCACTACACACACCCAGTGGCCGCAACGCCTCTCCACTCACACCATAAAGCGTTGAAGCACGGTCATATTCAAACATCACTTTGCGTCCCAAGAAGCGCCTAAACTGATTACTCATCACAGCCGCACCCGTATCTACCAAAGCTAATGTACACACACCATCAATGAACACACGAATTTTGTTTTTGAGCATTATAATTGGAGGGATGTTGGCACACAGCACATTTCCAGCTGGCTCACCCCCATTGGCCGCGCTGGTTAGTTTTCTTGATGGGGCGACATGGAGCGCCGCCGCGGTGATGGAGAATGACGCGCATGGAAGGCGGGTGGAGGAGTAATACTTCTATCACATGCAGGGGAGTGGTCGCAGAGATTCTCGTTATGGATGTTGCGGTAATACCCACGCTGAGTATTTGATTGCTGAAAAAAGGGACTGTATTGCCGATTGTTGGGTACTGTTGGATGCACCGTACGGTTATAGCGAGGGGGGAACCTACTGCGGCAGTACCTGGCGATGTGACCTTCGACGCCGCAGCGGTAGCATATTGGCGGGGAATGTAGAAAATGTTGTTGTGGATAAGAGCAAGGAACAGCTGGGCGCGTCGTATGTCTGGCTGAATGCTCATACTGCTCAGGAAACCTGGTAGATCGAATGGAAGATCTATGTGCACTTCAGCCGACGTCATACCTTGGGGCGTCAGGCATCGACGCATTCCGGTTGGCGAAATGCATTGGAGGATAGTCAATAGAAGCTGCAACTTCCGGGGCTTGTGCGAAAGGCTGCACTGTAATCGCTTGTGGTGGGGATGCAGGCCGTCTAGATACCCTCTGGACAGAGACCTCATCAGATTCGTGCAGGGGAAGTGGGTTGAGCCGCAGGAGTACTTCCCGCACGATTTGCCGGATCGTCGACGGAAGATCAAGTTGGGAATGGTCATCAAGGCTGGCCACGGTAGGGACGTTGGCCAGCCGCCCAACCTTTGGCGCAATACGACATGTTTTGAGAGCTTGAAAAGCGCGGATGTGTTTAATAACATCGGATAGGGTTTCTAGGGTGTCTGGTGATTAAAGAGTTGTACACGTCAGCTGCGATGCCCTTCAAAATGTGGCCGACTCTGTCTTCTTCGGGCATGTTGGTATTCCCACATTTGCACAATCTAAGAATCTCTTCTGTATAAGTGGTACAAGTTTCATCCGGCAATTGAGCTCTTTGAGCAAAGGTCTGCTCAGCCCGCATTTTGCTCGGTACAGAATCACCAAAACGCTGTTCTATCTCGGTGGCAAACCGTTCCCAAGTTGTCAAATTGTCCTCGTTATTCTCAAACCAGGTCAAGCGGTGCGAGTTAGAAAGAAAATGACATTTGTGAGCACGGTGATAGGGTCCTACCGGTTGTGCCGACTCACTCGTTCATAATGAAAGCCACTTGTCAACGGCCTCACCTTCTTCGCCTGCAAACGGTCGTGGTTCCCGGTAAGGCTGGCAGGGAATAGAGCTGGAGGGGGCAGGCCTGTCACCAGCCTGGCTTGCAGCGTCGCGGCTGGCACGGTTAGATTCGGTGTGGTCCATGATGGTTGGAAGCGGTGGCAGTCCAGCAAGACGGAGACTACGTCGAAACTCCAGTTGGTGTTGCTGCGCCATACTAGGGATCGAACGGAGCACCTTCCACCAAGTTGTTACGGTGAAATAGCAAAGGGGTATTTATTTACAGTGATATGGCAGCGGGACACGCTGAAGCCTTCAAGCCCCCAGGCACCAACGCTTTCTCCTCTTCTTCTCCCAGACCAGCACAATCCTTCCTCGTCGTCAGTGGCGTGACAATATAAACACGTGAAGAAAGGGTTTCAAGGTATTATTGCCTATTATTAATGTGTTCAAAGTAGTATCGTGTAATTGACCACGCGTCAACTTTTGGCTCAATCAATGCATGACCAAAATTTTATGTAATGACAATTTTTGAAATGTTATTACTAAAGGTCAAGAAATTTCAGAAAGATGCACTTTTGACCAAAGCTATATGTGAGCTATATACATACGTATGGTGGAATGAAGAATACAATAAAAAGCGAAATCAAGAACTAGTTGAATACTACATAATTCTCACCGCATACATATTAGGGCTCAAGCGTAATGTAATTTTGCTTTTCAAGCGAGAGCTTCAGTACCCGTGTCAGACCGCAGCTTCGCGTGGCTCCACATAGCCTAGATCGGCGCATACGCGTCACTTCACAGCCAAGGCCAGCTGCGCAGCCCCTCGCCAAGCTCTTCCAGCGTTGCCTAGCAACGCTGAAGGGGTGTGCGATCCCCCTCATTAAAAAAAAATATTGTCTCCACCGGGAATCGAACCTCCATCCCTTGGATCCCCAGCCGAACGCTTTACCTTTTTTTTTCTTTATTGCCTTACTTTTGCAAGACAATACAAACACACACAGAACATTGATATAATAAGCCTGCCAGGGGCTTTCTTCGTCGTTCTAAAATTCCTTTAGATCCATCAAATGTTCTACCTTTGGCAAATACTTAGGATTATCATCGTCAAACTTCGCAATCTCGATAAACCAATGGAGAGCCTCGCGGAAAAAAAATTCGTGCACGTCGCGCATCAGGATCACAGTGATATACTGTGGAGGCCCATTAGCATGATTGAATCATATATATGGAACCGCCTTCTCATTTTGCGTGGGTAATACCGTATTCCGTAAGGATTAATAGGTAAATCTTTCTTTATGGTTCTTTGAAGTACGTCCCAAAAATAAACCTCTTCCCAACAGTGAAGAAATACATGATCTATCGTTTCTGGCTGTTTACAAATTAAGCAATGTAAGAAATAACGGAAGAAATAACCCGAACGCTTTACCACTGTGCCACAGCCTGGAATTCTTTTCCTATATTGCCTGGCTTTGGCACACGACATAACACGAAACTCCAATCGCAACATGAAAAAAGACACACAAGGCAATATACATGAATAAATGTCACGATCAGCCAGTGTTTGACTGGCCTCGTCACATTAAAACTCCCGCCGCGACAACAAAGGCTATATATACCCTTGAGAGGGATTCGGGAGGTCCTGCAGCAGTTTTTAGATGGCAATAAACCACTCCATACTCCCTCGAAAATAAATTCGAGCAGATCTGGCATCCCTGCCACAGAGATATCCTGCTATTCTGGAGCGCCATTAACAGCGGAGGCCCATAACCATAATTGCGTCAAATTTAACTTAATCCTCATTCTCTATGCCTAAATATCAAATTCCGCTCAAGTCTACTGGAAAATCGTTCTTTATGGTCCGTTTTAATACATCGCAGAAATATACGCCTTCCCAACAATGTAAAAAAACATGATCTATTGTTTCCGACTGCTTACAGATTAAAGAATGAGCTCCCACAATAAAAAAGCCTCTTCTCTCCAAAAACCTCTTGACTGGTAATCTTCCGGTATATAATTTAAAAAAGAAAGGTCTTAGCTCCTAGATGAACTTTCATTTCATTTACTCTCTTAAAGACAACTGTACCAGGGCCATATACAGGGCCTTATACCATATACAGTGGAGTACTAGGGCTTCCACTGTATATGGCGCTGTACAAGGGTTCTGGGAAGACAATATCACAAGATCGCGGTCCTTTTTCTTTTGTTGTTGTTTTGGCTGTAGGAGGAAAGAAAAGAAAATGCACGGACCTGCTATTGGCTCTGTAGCTGAGCCACCTCCTCTGCCTCGAGCGGACAGAAGAGAAAATAGAGAAGAAAGAAAAAGAAGGGGGAGAGAAAGATGCGCGCCGCAACAGTCGTCGTCCACAACCGAAGAGGTGCCGGGTGCAATGACGGCTTACAACAAATAAAAATTCGGTGGCAGGCTAGCCCGCGCCGCAAGCGGCTGTGACCTACCTGTACCAGCCCCATCAGGGCCAGGATCAGCCACCCTCCCCTCCTTCCTACTTTTTCCTCATTACACCAAACAAATTTTAAATATAGTAACGCGCTGAAAAAAATCTAACGCTCTTGATGACCTCCCGTTAATATCTATAAATCATACTCGCTACTTCTTCGGTGGAGACAACGAACTCGGGCAGCAGGCACCGCAGCCTTGCATGACAGCCTAACGCTGCAGCTAAATGGGTAGGAAATATCGTGAAAAAAATGGCTGAGGCTTAGCTTGGTTAAGCCTGGTCAAATGCGAAGCATATTGATTGCTGAACTCGGCTTTCCATGGTTACACTTGGCTAAACTTTTCTTTCCTTGGTTACACGTGCTTTTACACGGTTTAAACTTGGAATGCACAATGTTTTCCCATCGCATAAAACTAGGTAATAGCATGACTCGTTCATCTCTAATCTAACTGTGTTACCGACACGCACAACGAACATGTCGTCGCCCAGGCCAACGATACTCGATTGCCACTACGCGAATATGTACGCAAAGCAAAAACTCTTAGAACACCGACGTGCTAAAGGAATTAACGATTTCGATTTCTTCGGCAACAACACGGTAGTATGGGAAAGCCTCCCCGTAAACTACCTGTGTCCAGCCGGTTTGACGTGCACCAACGGTTCCGTCGCCTAGAGGCATTCCAACGCTCCAAACGTGTCGACGTACTACTAGACTCACTGTCCATACTAGTGGAAGCGTTGCTCGTATCAGTGGAGCATCGTTGTCGCCGAGCCGCATGCCGAGCACGCTCCTTGGCCAAACGTTCTTCCCGCTCTTCTGGGCTCTCTGCAGCACGCCGCAGCCTTCGCTTTTCCTTCCACCGCTCGGCTGCACTCCCCGGAGGCATCGCCACCTTCTGTGAGGGTCTACTGGAGGCAAGCGCAATCGTCTCCCCTTTCTATATAAACCTGCGCTATGCCACCTGGTCCGCACAGCGTGCAACCGCAGCCGACGGCGCGAGCCGGTCCCCGTCTGATGATGATGATAACAACTTTATTTTCCACCAAATTAGGAGGCCCCCAATTCCCGCCCCCGGCACGCAGGCCTAAGGGACGGGAGCAGAGACCTCCGCGATCAGAAGCAGGCAAAGAGGTCTCGGCTCTTCGCGGCTTCTTCAGCCAGGCGGATGGCTTGTAGCTGTGGAGCAGGGACCTCGGTCCGCAGCAGGGCTTCCCAGGCTTCTCTACAATTTATATTTGTTTTAGCCCCTGGGGAGCTAGTACATTCCCAGATTATATGGTCGAGGGTCCCTCTCTCCCCACAGTGCTTGCATTTATCGTTTCTCCTATCTTCCATTTGGATATAATATGCCCAGACCGGGTTTACAAAGTTCCCAGCTTGCAGGCGCCGCCATGCGACTGCCTCCCTATTGTTTAGACTTTTATCCGGTAGTGGCACCAGTCTCCTGCTTTGTAATTTTGAAGAATCTTCGTATAATTTTGCAGACGCTCGTCCATGTTCCGGCAATCGGGCGGCTCCACAGTTACCCGGAAGTAGAGAGCTCGGGCTAACTCGTGGGCCGCTTAGTTGCCAGGAACGGACGTGTGTGCAGGGGTCCAAATTAGGCGAATTTTCCTGTTTAGTCGTCTACTGGCCAGAATCCTTGCCGCTTCCGGCGAGACCCTACCCTTTCCAAAATTCTAAATAGCCGTTTTGCTATCACTGTTTTGGAAATTGGCTTTTGCTCCGACGCAAGCGAGCGCTATTGCAACTTCTTCAGCCGTTTCCGCGTTGCGGCTTCTAATGGTGGCAGCTGATACCGGAGCACCTCGGCCGTCGACAATCGAGGCGACCGCCGCCCCCGTTTTGCCACTTGCCGCATCCACGTACGCAACCGACTTGCTGTCCATCGAATCGAAGCGTCTGATTAGTGCTTCTGCTCTCTTCTCCCTCCTCTCTGTGTTGAATATGGGATGCATGTTACGAAGGAGGGGGGAATGATTAGATTTTCTCGGCAGTCCTGTGGAATACTTGATTTTTCTCGTAGTCCCCTATCTGTCTGCAGGCCTACCATTTGGAGTATAGTTCTGCCCGTGGTCGCTCGACTTAATCTTTCCAGCTGCGAAACTCTGACAGCCTCCGCTATTTCGTCCCAGCTATTGTGCACTCCCATAGAAAGGAGCTTCTCTGTGGATGTGGTAATTGGTAATCCCAGGGCCCTCTTTATGCACCGTCGAATCAGAGAGTCTAGTTGCAGCGGTGCCGTAGCGGTAGAACATCCGCCTCGCATGCAAGAGGACCGGGGTTCAAATCGCGGTGCCGAGCAATTCTCCACCGGATAAAAGAAAATCCGCGTGTCGATGGAATTGCATAAACAGGTTTGGGGTGCGACCTGATGACGGTGAACACCACCGGCAACGCGCTCCCTCACCAGAACAGGAGTTGGACACCCTGGTGCAGTAATTGGCCGCAACCTCCTATGATAAGCTCCATAAAACCCCGGCCCCCAGTCACCAGCGGCTGCGGAACAACTGACCACGGCGGCGGTCAGACCTGTGACGCAGCAGGGGGCGCTAAGAAAGCCTGCCTCCGCTGGACAGGCCGCCATTGGAAACTGACCCTGGCAACGTTTAATGCTAGAACCCTAGCTAGTGAACCTAGCTTAGCAGTACTCTTAGAGGAACTAGAGGGCGTGAAATGGGATGTCATAGGGCTTAGTGAGGTTAGGAGGCCGAATGAGGCATATACTATACTGAAGGATGGGCATGTACTGTGTAATCGAGGTTTACCAGAGAGGCGCCAACTAGAAGTAGGTTTCCTTGTCAATAAGTATATCGCGGGCAATATAGAATAATTCTATAGTATTAATGAGAGGGTTGCAGGCATCGTAATTAGGCTTAATAAGCGGTATAAACTGAAGGTTGTACAGGCCTATGCACCTACATGTAGTTATGATGACCAGGCAGTTGAAAGCTTCTATGAAGATGTAGAATCGGCAATGCGAAAAGTAAAGACGCAGTATACAGTACTAATGGGCGACTTCAATTCCAAGGTAGGGAAAAAACAGGCAGGAGACCAGGCAGTAGGTGACTATGGCATTGGTTCTAGGAATAGCAGGGGGGAGTTACTAGTTGAGTTTGCAGAGCGCAATAACTTAAGAATCATGAATACCTTCTTCAGCAAACGGAAGAACCGGAAATGGACATGGAAAAGTCCTAACGGGGAGACTAAAAATGAAATCGACTTCATAATGTGTTCAACCCCCGCCATTATTCAAGATGTAGAGGTAATCGGGAAAGTGCGATGCAGTGACCACAGGGTAGTGAGGTCCCGAATTAGCCTAAATCAGAAGAAGGAGCGCAACAGATTAGTAAGAAAGAAACCCATCAACGAATTAGCGGTGAGGGGGAGGGCAGAAGAGTTCAGGATCTCGCTACAGAATAGGTTTTCAGCTCTACCTGAGGATGGCGACATTGCCCTAGAGGCAAGGAACAATAATTTCAGAGATATCATTACTGAGTGCGTGGTAGAAGTAGGCGGTAGGATAGTTAGAGAGGATAGCGGTAAGCTGTCTAAGGAGACGAAAGATTTGATTAAGAAACGCCAGAGTATGAAAGCTTCCAATCCAACAGACCAGATCGAATTGGCCGAGATATGAAAGCTAATCAATAAGCGCAAGGTGGCCGATATAAGGAAGTATAACATGGAGAAAATTGAGCATGCTGTAATTAACAGGGGAAGCCTTAAAGCGGTAAAGAAGAAATTGGGCATAGGCAAAAACCAGATGTATGCGATAAGGGACAAGGCGGGCAACGTCATCACTAATATGGAAAAGATAGTCAAAGTAGCCGAGGAGTTCTATACAGATCTCTACAGTAGCCAAAGTAATCAGGACCGTAATGAGATTAGCGGTAGGGAAAAACAGTCAGACGTTCCATCAGTGACGAAGGACGAGGTCAAGAAAGCACTAGAAACTATGAAAAGGGGGAAATCAGCTGGAGAGGATCAGATAACTACAGATTTGCTGAAGGACGGGGGGGATATCGTGCTAGAAAAACTGGCCACCCTGTATACGCAGTGCCTAGTGTCATCGACGGTACCGGAACCATGGAAGAATGCAAACATTATCCTCATTCACAAGAAAGGGGACTCTAAGTATTTTAAAAATTACAGACCAATCAGCTTACTGTCTGTTACGTATAAGGTATTTACTAAGGTAATCGCTAATAGAATCAGGACAACTTTAGACTGCAATCAAGCGAAGGATCAAGCAGGGTTTCGGGAACGGTATTCTACTATCGATCATATCCATACCATCAATCAGGTGATAGAAAAATGCTCGGAATATAACCAGCCCTTATACATAGCATTCATTGATTACGAAAAAGCATTTGACTGAGTTGAAACCTCGGCGGTGATGCAGGCATTGCGAAATCAGGGGGTAGACGAGCCGTACGTGAAAGTGCTGGAAGATATATATAGTGGCTGCACAGCAACCATAGTTCTGCATAACGAAAGTAACAAAATTCCCATAAAGAAAGGTGTTAGGCAAGGAGACACAATCTCCGCAGTACTATTCACAGCTTGTTTAGAGAAAGTATTCAGAGACTTGGAAATGAAGCAGTTAGGGATAAGCGTAGATGGAGGATAATTTAGTAATCTGCGATTTGCTGATGACATTGCCTTGCTAAGCAACTCGGGGGATGAACTGCAAATAATGATTGATGACCTAGACAGGAAAAGTAGAAAGGTAGGCTTGAAAATCAATATGCAGAAGACTAAGGTAATGTTCAACAGCCCCGGGAAGGAACAGCAGTTTACATTAGGTAGCGAAATACTGGAAGTAGTAGGCGAATATGTCTACTTAGGACAGGTAGTAACCGCAGATCCGGACCACGAAAAGGAAATAACAAGAAGAATAAGATTGGGATGAAGCGCATTTGGCAAGCACTCGCAGATTATGAGTAGCAGTTTACCGGTATCGCTCAAGAGGAAAGTATACAACAGTTGCATCGTGCCTGTACCCCCCTATGGGGCTGAAACGTGGAGGCTAACCACGCGAGTTCTACTTAAGTTGAGGACAACCCAGAGGGCTATGGAACGAAAAATGGTAGGGGTAACATTAAGAGATAGCGCGCAGAGTGGGTCAGAGAAATAACTCAAGTTACCGACATTCTAGTAGAAATTAAGAAGAAGAAATGGACATGGGCAGGACATGTAGTGCGAAGAGAGGATAACCGATGGTCGCTGAGGGTAACAAACTGGATTCCAAGGGAAGGAAAGCGTAGCAGGGGGCGGCAGAAAGTTAGGTGGGCGGATGAGATTAAGAAGTTCGCAGGGGTCAAGTGGATGCTGCTAGCACAGAACCGGGCTAAGTGGAGAAATATGGGAGAGGCCTTCGCCCTGCAGTGGGTATAATCAGGCTGATGATGATGATGATGATGATGAATCAGAGAGTCTACCCTCTTCTTCTCCTCCGACCTGATATTTAAGAACGGCGTGGCATAGCTCACGCAACTTATTACGTAGGCTTGGATGAGTTTAAGCAAGCTTTCCTTCAGGCCTCGTCCTTTCAACGCGATTCTTCTAAATATTCCAATGGCTTGTGTGGCGAATCCCTCTAGCTTTCTGATTGTTCCATCATTATATCCATTTCCCTGAATGAAGAGTCCTCAGATTCTGATTTGATCTACTTTTGGAACTGGTTTTCCTGCTACTTTAATGTCAAATTCCCAGCTGCGCTTGCATCGGAGTGACTTTGGGTTATAGACAAATAGTTCTGATTTTTGCGGCGAGCATGACAGACCCCTACTGGCAGCGTAGTCTACGACAGTGTCCGCCGCCGCTTGCAGGCGCTCCTCAATGCTCGCATCACTACCCTGGTTAACCCAGAGATTGATGTCATCCGCATAAATACTGAAATTTAGCCCCTTTATGCACCTCAGAGGTTCTGGGAGGCCCCTCATCGCCACGTTGAAAAGGAACGGGGAGAGAACCGAGCCCTGCGGCGTCCCCCTGCTCCCTAACTTCATTTTGGGGGACTGAATGTCTTGGAACTTTATGCAGGCAGTTCTGTTTGACAAGAAGTCCTTAATGTACTCATATGTTCGTTCACCTACTCCGATTTCTTGGAGACCGTGGAGGATCGCTTCGTGTTTAACTTTGTCAAAAGCCTTTGTCAAGTCCAGGCCGAGAATCACTTTGGCGTCTCTAAAACGCGAGTCGATTACGTCGTATTTGAGTCGGAGCATCACGTCCTGCGTGCTCAAACCCGGTCGAAAGCCCACCATCTCGTGCGGCCACAGGTCGTGTTTCTCCATAAAGCGCGTCAGTCGTGTCTGGACTACATGCTCCATCAATTTTTCCATGCATGAGGTTAAAGAAATAGGTTTTAGATTTTCTAGTTTCAGGGGTTTGCCCGGTTTTGGGATTAGAATTACGTTTGCCGACTTCCACTGCCGAGGCAGGTGCCCTTTAGTCCAAATTTCTTGCATATACTCAGTAAGAGCGCTGATGGAGTCATCATCGAGGTTTCTTAAAATTTTGTTAGTTATCCCGTCAGGGCCCGGGGCCGATTTTATTTTTAGTCCCAATATTTCTGCCCTGACCTTCGCCTCCGTGATGGGTGCGTCCAGCTCCTCGAAGAGAATTGGTGCAGCAGATGCGACGAGATGGAAGGGGGCATGAGCCTTTCCAGAACGTGGGGTCTGCTGAGACACCTATTATATCCGACCAACTAAAAATCCCAGTCAGGAATTAGATTATCAAAAGCCAGGCACGCGTTTAAGGGTACAGACGCGGAATTTATGGATGCATTAGTCAACATGTACATTGGCGATACTCATAGTGCCCCCCTTCCAGAGTATGACGGTCCCCGTCTCTCCTCTGTCGTGACGTAAGCGTATCACGTGGTGTGACGTCACCATACCACGTGGTCCGCACGGCGTGCAACCGCAGCCGACGGCGCGAGCCGGTTCCCCGTCTCTCCTCTGTCGTGACGTCAGCGTATCACGTGGTGTGACGTCACCACACCACGTGGTCCGCACGGCGTGCAACCGCAGCTGACGGCGCGAGCTGGACCCCCGTCTCTCCTCTGTCGTGACGTCAGCGTATCACGTGGTGTGACGTAGCATTCCACATCCTTTGCACGGCGTGTAACCGTCACGAAGGGCTATGGTTTACCTCTAGCAATATGCTTCGCATAAAAACAAACATTGATTGATTACCTGGCGTAAAAAGAGATGCCCGAGCCCCAAGCCCTCCAGTTTAACCCGCAGGAACAGATTCGTCCTGCTGCAGCGTTCCCATTCCGCCGTCCAAATGAAAACAGCAAAAATCCTGTGAAGCTTTTGCATGTTTACCCGAGAACAATGAACACTTGGAACGCGTACCACAGCTTGCTGCTGACGAAAAAAAAAAGATTGTATACATACTGTAGTTCTGGTGAAAATGAATATGATGGCGCCTTTCCACTTCTCTGCTTTCTGCAGCAGTTCTTGCGTCTTCCCTTTCCAATATTGCTCGCTTTGATGGTAGCTATCCAGCTCGATACCTTAAGTTGTTGTTCGGAGTCTTTGCCCACGTCTCATCAGAGTGGTCCCTGCTTTATTGGCCACTGGCCATGCCATAGTCCAAGGCACTTGGCTCAGTTCACCCCACCCCACTGCCGGTAACATGAGAGAACTCACGGACAAATTTGACAGCCTGAAGTACGCTTTCCTGGCCAACCGTAAAAACACCAACATCGTCCACGTACGGCAACAACTTCATCTCGGCTACTTGTCAGCTAAACCCATTATTGGTGTAATTTTTCATTACTTTCATACAAAAGGTCTCAATGTAAATACAAAACAAAAGAGGGCTGAGGGAGAGCCCTGCCGAACCGAACACCGCACGCTTATGGGGGCCCCCAGAAGGTTGCGGACCGTGATTAAGGACAGTTGGTCCCCACCAGACGTGTGGTAAAAAGGATGCTCGATTTTGTCCGATATTTATAAGGCGCGAAGTGTTCTTGAGTGTTGGAATGGGGGGGGTGAGGGGACTGGAATGATCACGTAGCCATGATCCAGATCGACTTCGAGAAAACATTTGACTGTGTTGATCACGAAATTTTGCAGTCCATTTTGGATCGTGCGAACGTTGGTTCAGTTATCTGCAACGGCGTGACCCTGGCGTACCAAAACTGCAAGACAAGATTGATCGTAAACAAGTGTCACACCCCAGATCGTGAAACGCTCTTTATAATTTTGCTTGTCCAACGTGAGCCAATGGCTTGGCGCCACATTTGAAAGTATCAAATACTAAAATCGTTAAGTCAGTCAATTAGGGCGACGTCAAGATGTATCAAATACTAAATAGTTAAAACTGCAAGACAAGACTGATCGTAAACAAGTGTCACACCCCAGATCGTGAAACGCTCTTTATAATTTTGCTTGTCCAACGTGAGCCAATGGCTTGGCGCCACATTTGAATGTATCAAATACTAAAATAGTTAAGTCAGTCAAATAGGGCAACATCAAGATGTATCAAATACTAAATAGTTAAATAAATAAGTCAATTAAGCTGACGTCACGCAACCTGATGTCCAGCGAAAAAAGGGCCAATGAAGAGACTGCCGCGTAATTCAAAAGCACCATTCTAAAATGCTTAATTAAGTCAGTAAATTAGGGTTACGACAATTATATGACTTCATACAACCGAACGTAGAGCCTAAAAAGGGCATATGAAGGATTCGCGACGCAATTTGAAAGTACCAAAAATTAAATGGGTACAAAGAACTGAATTAAGCAACTCGAAGCAACCACAAGCAACCAACAGCAGCATCCGTGCTTTCGCATTACTCCAATGCCAATTTCGCAGTGTTCTTTAACTTTTTTCTTTGGAGAAGACTGCATGCTAAAGCAATAACTTTGCCTTTTTTCTTTCAGCAGGTAGTCTCAGGATAGAGTATTCTTTGAACCTATAGAGACTGGTGGGACAGAAGTGGCCAATTTTTGAGCGAGAGCTTAACGGCTTCGTGTCTTACAAGCACATTGATCTCCGTCGCTCTGATCTTAAGCTTGAAGTCTGACAGGTAATGCCCCAACATGGGACCTTGAAGTACAAATAAATAAAAGAGGATTGATACAACGGCTCGTTATCACATTACTTGCTCCTAGAAGACTCATACCCAGCTTTCCGGAACACGGGTCTTTAGTTCGGCAAACCGGCACCCCGCGGCGTACCACCGTGAACTCCTCCTTTCCCTTTTCTTCTGCCCTTCCGTCTCTCGCCTAAAGGAGGACACGAGAAGCGGCCAAAGCTGCCGGGCTCAGCGGTGGGGCTTTTTTACGTCGCTTCGAAAACGGGAGGGTGGGGAGAATAGAAGGAGACTCTGCACCACGCACTTACTTTTTTTTTCGCGCCCCCCCCCCCCCCCCCCTTTTTTTTTCTTTTGGACGCTCGACCACCGACCACCACCACCACAGGGGGTGGGGATGCATGGGCACGGGGAGACGAAGCTTACGCGCGGGCACCAGTCCCTCGCTTTCTTGCCACTCGCATAGTCGTGCGCTTGCTCGCCGCAGCAGTCTCCACTGTCCGAGCGGAGTAGCGAGGGCAACAAGGCTGGCACGACGACGATCGCGTCAGCGCTGCACTGGCGCGTTGTATATACAGTTCCAGCCACAATGCCTCGGTGATAAAAACTCTCGCCACGCGTAACCTAGCGAATATTAGGAGGTATATAATTGCATATATTAGTACATGCCGCCGATGCATGCACGGAAAAATTGCGTTTCAAAAGGAATAAAAAAACAATACCAATTACGACTCCGAAAATTATTCACATTAAATTACAATTACTTCCGATATGTAATTCATTTAGTCTCAGATTACTGTCCAGTTACACATAAAAAACCAAAATGAAAACTAAGTGAACGAAACTACAGTCACTCTCCAGATCGCATTTATTACCACCTTAAGAAAAGCACAGTAGAGGCTTTGAAAACGTGCGTGAGGTGTGGAAAACTGCAGTAAGATATTTTCCGTAACGGCAACGAGCCGCCGAATCCATACTGCGCCGCAATATTAAAAATATAATGCCAATTCAATAATGCCGCTCGATGTCCCAAGAATTCGTCTAATTTCTACTTCTAGCTTGAAATTTAGAGCTCACTGTATATGTCTTCGTTATTCAATGACGTTGGGGAAAACCTTTAAAACAACAACAACAAGACTTTTAATTGTCCAAACTGCACTCACAAAGACACTGGTTGGAGAGCGTCTCAATGAACCACCGCACTGCTCCGTAAACGCTAAGTGTCCCTCAACCACTTGAAGGGAGCACGCGCACGAGCGTCCCTCTCTCGCACCACCCACCGACCACACCACCCAACACACTCGCACACAGCCGTACCCCGCGGGGAAGAATGGGCGATTCCAGTCCGTATACGTCTCTCCCCCGGAGTCAGTGGGATGGCCCAGATGTCTTCCCGTGAAGACCGCGGAGGCGGCCCCCGAAATATTCAACATCCTCCCCGCTGAATGAGCGCTAGCTGATTAGTTTCTGTCTTCCAACGGGTACAAAAGTACCACCTGGTAAACGAATCATGCAGGATAGCGTTCTTCCATCTCGCCCAGGGAACTCCTCCGTGATGCAACCATTTCTGTGCCTGTTGGATTTAGAGTGCGCAGAGCAGGCTCTCAAGTCGATCCTTTTTCCGATCACAGTTGCGAACAAAGCGTCGCATCCAGGCTGTGACTCGGAGTAGGCGATTCAGTTTGCTGAAGCATTTAATTTTTATCACCGGAAGAGGTGCTTGTGCTGCGATTGTTACTGGGCCCAGCAGTCCGAGGGGATCGAAGATTCTCGCTGAGGCCTGGAGCGCGAAGCGTTTAGTGTTCCTGCTGACAGTAAGCTCCAGCACCTCCAGCTCCAGCAGGGAACACTTCAGCTCGTCGTTTTCTCTGTCCCACTCGAGCCCCGACACTCTTGCCATGGCTGAAGCCATCGTCGAAGTGTCAGCGCAGGTATTTCCAACGCCGTCAGCATCGAACCGTTGTTGTAGCAGTTCGTTGTTGGAACTCTACTTTCGCCGTTTCATTCTTGCTGAGCTCATTATTTGCTTTGCCTCCTCGTAACGTTTCATCGCCTCTTCCGTGTCGCTGACTTCGGCTATCAAATCGCCGACGTACAGGCGGCTGCCTAAGATTTTTGCGGAGTGAGAGAGGTCCTCAGAGACATTAGCCAGAGGCTGTATTGTGGTATAGCCAACATGAAAGGACTACTTGTGGCACTAAAAGGCACCCTCGTCATGCGCCAGACCTCTATATCATGCCTCTTGTCATGCACCAGACCTCTGATGAGCCCTCATATGACGCAGAGGAATAGCAGAGGAATCACAGAGCGTCGCGGTCCTCACTTTTGGTGCCAATCTGAAGAAAGGCCTTCTCTATGTCGGCGGTCAGTGCAATTTTGTGGCATCTAAAATTCAGAATAAGCCGTAGCATGTCGGGGTTTCGGTTCGGGCCGGTGCTGAGGGCATCGTTAAGTGACAAGCGGCCTTGTGCTTTCGAAGATGCATCGAACACTATGCGAACTTTGGTGGTAGATTTCTCTGAACGGAAAACAGCACGATGAGGCATATAATACACTCGAGACGAGGTGCTGTCGATTTCGTCGGTTGGAACCCTTTCAGCAAAGCCTTTATCTAGGTAGTCACGGATGGCTGCATCATAGACCATTAGCCTGCTTTTTTGGGTCTCAGACGCCGCATCAACCTGGCCAGGCGTTCCCTTGCTACAACTTCGTTGCTGGCTAGCCCTTGCTCAAGTGCCTTCCACGGAAGGCTCGCCTCGTATCGCCCATCGGTCAAAGGCAGAGAACGAGTAAAGTCTTCTCTCACCTGCTGCTCCTCGCTTCCAAGTAGGCAGCTAGGCAGCTGCTTGAGGAGATACCGAGGCTCTCCAGTTCCCAGAACGCTTGAAGTTCGTCTGACAGGTTGGCGTCCATGTCACAGACGCTGGTGCGCAGAACGGCAACGGTGGAACACGACACACTTGAAGCAGACAGCGGTATCTGCCCTTGCAAGGTCCAGCCGAAGTCAGTCTTGAGCGCAACCAATACCCCTTGCACTCTTCTTACTTCTGCGTGCACAATAGTCCAATAATAATCAGCGCCTATTAAAATTTTCATGTCTTGTGTGAATAAGCGAGTTGACAAGACGGTGACATTGGCTAATTTCAAATCAGTCACCTGACTCATCTCAACAGCGTTTTCTGGAAGCAGCAGTTGGTCGGAGCAGATTTCTTCAATTTCGAGGGCTTCGATGCTGTCCTCCTTGCGGTCGTACTGGCTTCGTAGCCGGAGCTTCACTCGGCATTGTTTTTTCTTCATAACGTTGGTCGAGCCGCCGAAAGGGTGAATGGTCACTTCCTCTTCACCGATCACCTCAAGACCCAGTATTCGCGAGAGCTTCTCTGTTATAAACGATTGTTGACTGCCTCCGTCAAACAGGCAGCGAGCGAGGCGTTTTCTTTTCGGTCCGTCGACCCACACCTGCGCCGTCTGCAGCAGCACGGCGTTTTTATTGCTGTTGCTAAGAGACGCTGTTGAGTTCAACCCAGTAGCGGTCTCGCCCTCGGCGTTCGGTGCCGGTGGATCACAAAGCGAGGTGATGTGTCGTCAGCCACATTTCGCGCAACGTAGTGTCCAGTTCTTACACCCTTTCATAATGTGCCCCTTCTTCGCGCGTTGGTAGCAACTCCCTTCCTTTCGCAGTTTTCTTTTCTTCTCATCAATTGATATCGGAGCATTGCAATCTGCCACCTCATGCCTTTCTGAAGCGCAGAAAGGGCATCTTTCCTTGCTCAATTTGGCACCCACCTGGAGGCTGGCCGCTGAGCCCTTGCCGTAGACGCTGTTGGAACGCCGTTCACTGGCGCGGTCCGGTCGCGCTTCCTGAGGAGCTTTCGTGCTTTCTCCGTGCACCTTTTCCTTGCTCTCCACTTCTAGCCGAACTGATTGCAGCTGTCGAGCACGTCCTTGTCTTTGATGTGGGTCTTATGGTACTCAACAACCCATTCGGCCGGCAATACTCGAAGCAAAGCCGCGCACAGCATCGCACCATAGCTGTCCGATTTGACACCTGAAGTTTCAAGTCCTGCGATATTTCGCTGAACATGATCGTGTAGGCGTCGCAGTGCGTTCATGTCATTAGGAGCTCTGACCTGGGGAAGGTTTAACAGCTGCGTAAGATGTTCTTGCACGAGCACGTCCTGACGCCTGAAACGCTCTTGGAGTGTCTTTACAGCGTGGTCGTAATTCTTCTCCGTCGCTTGGACGACGGTCAAAGTGGCCGCCGCTTTTCCTGTCAACACTTTCCGCAGGTACAAGAACTTTTTTATGCTAGTCAAGCCGTTATTCCCGTGGACAGATTGCCAGAATTGTTGCCAGAACACTTGCCAGTCGAGCTTGTTGCCGCTGAATTTCTGAAGTTCCAGCTTAGGCAATCTCAGTTGTCCCGAACGGGCAGCAGGTAATCTGGACGCAGTTTCTTCTGCATTCAATGTGCTTGTTGCACCATTAGAATTTCTTTCACTGAAACGCCGAAGCTTTGTCCGCATTCGTGTCATGAGAGCTTGGCACTGACGAACAGCTTTGTATGCTTCCGTGAGGCCCTCGTCACACACATGCGGCTCAATCAAGGCATCTAACTGTTTCAAATCTCTCGAAGCAATCTCCAACTCATCTGATACTTCTGCGAGGAGGTCTCGTTGCTGGGGGGCCGAAGTCATCCGCCGTCGTTAGTCGCTCAAGCTCCTCGTTCAGTCGGTTCAGTTCGGCGCGCGTAACTTCTCTCTTTGTTTGGAGACGCTCCATCGCTGTCGTCCGTTGCACTTGGAACGCTGAGTTATGTTTGCGGGCTTCGCCCGGAAGTAAGATTCCGAAGGGGCGACCAAAGCCAAGGGTCAGCTTGACGCGGGCAGATTTATGACGGTCGCGCGGGCGACCGCTTCTCGGAAGTGAGCCCAGAACACATGGCAGCGGGCGACGCCGCCGGCTCTCTCCGTCCCGTACCGCGAGGGAGGCAGAACAGTGCAGTTAGAGCGCACAGCATAAGCGCAGTGGCTGTGGGTTCGGCGCTAACTGCGGTGTCTACCGGTTCGAGTGGAGAGGGCGCGGAGGCCATAAATCCCGAAACGCGGCGTAACACGGACCTGGGGAGAACGCGCTGTTGACATGTCTTCCCGAGAAGACGCCTGTGTGTCCCTTTGAATCCGCCGCCCGCGCGCAACCGACCAAGAGCAGGGATCGGAATGTTTGGGCCTGAGCTTTGCACGTGTGTGTTTTTATGTATTTTCGGAAGCGTCACTGTTGACGCTGTTTGTCTTTGCGACTGTTTGGCGCCTCTTGCGTAGGAGGATTTTGGAGAGGGAGAAGTTGCAGATGTATGCGTTTGTGTGCGCAACCACTCGCCGCTTAGTGCGTGCTTTGTGTGTGTTTTATTTGACATGCGTAGGAGAGGGTATATGTGGCACAATGATTGGCCAGCCCATTTTAAAGGACTGCATGTTATTGGCCACAGAGTGGCGTACGTTGATTGGCCAACGGATAAAACTGGAATTTTGGGTAACGCTAAGAAAAGAGTGTTGGACAGTTGTGCTTGGAAGAAAGTTTGGCTCGGAGCAGAGTTGGGCTCGGACGAGAATGGAGAGCAGACGGGTTGTTCGAGAGGGAGGCTAGGCTGACGGAGGTCTCAAGGGACTCCGGCCTAAAGTGTAGCAGGAGGCCAAGGCCTGATTCTGCTAGCCTCTGACCTCAGATCGTTCACCAGCCGCAGTTAGCCCTCTACGTTTGATGTCGCATCCGACGACATTATTGTAAATACTAAGTTGTAAAAAGGTGTAAATAAACGTGCACAGTCCGAGAAGAGAAGTCGTCATCTCCGCACCGCAATGTGTCACTGAGCCACGGACGCAGCGGTGGTCACCAACACCACTCGGTACGAGCGAAGACAGCAGAAGAAACATGAAGAACACCTGCTGTGTACAGGGAAAGCCCATCAATTCACCAAGTCTTCGCTTCGCACTTTGAAAATAACTGGCGCAGTCGAGACAGGATCGGCCCAGCGACTTTCTGCGGAGTGGCGAGAGATCGACGACGTCTCGGACTGATGTACATAGAGGGTGGCACACTACCTCGGTGAACCAAGGCTGACCAAGAAGAAGTTTGAAGTCGAGGTGCCCCGTGAATCTACGCTACCGGCCTAGAGAGGCAGCTACGGGAAGCGACTCCAGCGAGGCTGCGCAGATCCGGCGTAGCAGAAAGGGCACCAGGGCTGACTTTTCGAGTGGCGACGACCGATGCTGAGCCTTATGTGCTGATGGTGTCCAGGATTTCGACGGACCGAAAGCAGTGACCGCACGGCAACCCAGTGCGACGGACTGACACTAGCTGTATACAGGTGGGTCCTTGTCCTGTTTTCTCCGGGTTCACCATGGTGATAACTCGGTCAGAGAGCCAAAAGGCTACGGACAGCTCTGATGGCGTGGGGCAGAGCTCCGGCGCAACAGCTTCCGATGAGCAGGGGCAGACCTTGACCAGTACCATTACTGGCGATCATGATCAAAGTTCTAGTAGTGCGTCGGTAACCGCGGATCTTGACAGAGGTCTAACGTCAGGAGAAAACAACGCAGCTGCCAGACTGCGAGAAAAAGAGCTGGAGATTGAAGTTCTGAGACTCCAGGTGGAGTTAGAGAGGTTAAAGAATCAAGGCGGGCGAGGCGCTCAATCTGGACTGGGTCGATATGCAGAAGATTTACGCGCTATTCTCGCACCAATGCCAGAGAAAGACGAGTTGGCTCCCGCATGGTTTCGAAGCGCGGAAAGTATGCTTCAAAGTTGCGAGATTCCCGAGGAGGTACGCGGCTCGATAATTGTCCCATTCTTAAACGAGAAAAGCCGCATGCTGATAGCAAATAGGGCACTAAGCGGAAGGCAGCCCTACGAGGAAGTGCGTGATTATATTCTGGGTGAGTTAAAGCTCACACCTGAGGACTATAAGCGCAGATTCTATGATTGTCGGAAAGGCAGCGAAACATGGGGACAGTTTGTCACGAAACTAGAAGGGTTGCTTGATTACTACCTGCGTAGTAGAGACATAACAAGCATGGAGGATCTGCGGGCGCTACTGATTGCAGATCGCGTTAAACAGCTAATGGAGGATGACATGCGCACGTATGTCCTACAGCATGAGACAGGGGTATGGCTAAAACCGGAGGGTGTTGCCAAGTTAGCACAGCGGTACGAGGAAAGCACAGCTTCCAAACGCCCAAATCTTCGAAAGGTTGCTGAAGCGAGTAAGGTTGATTCACACTGTTGGCGGGACCCTGTAGGAAAAGGAAAGCTCCATGGGATCGATCGGAAGCCGTCTTCTAGGTGCTTCATCTGCGGTGAGATGGGTCACTACCAATGGCAGTGCAACCAAACGAGGCCTAAAGCAATAATGGGTGGGCAACGCGCCAAGGGCTCCGCACCGGAAAAGCTGACTGCCAGAGCTGCTTGTGATGTGTACGAGTGTGCGGCAACGCCGACAGACACCGTTTCTACGTCGAAATTAACTTGGGTTGAGCTCACGTCTGCGGGGCACCTATTTACGGCTTGTTTGGACTCAGGTGCTGACATTACTATCATGAGAAGGAATGTCATCCCGGCTGAGGCAGACATTCAGGGTGCAACCAAAGTTCGCCTTAAAGGAGCATTTGGTAAGACAGTTCCAGCCGATTTGATGTATGTCCCACTGAGCCTGTCTGCTAATGACGAGGGCGTAGCCCCTCAGCTTATGACACTGTGCGCAGTAACGGACCACTTAACGGAAGGGATAGATGCGCTTCTAACCCCAGATGCGTTTGATGAGCTGAGGAAAGTGCAGAGACAAGCCACTGAGCTAGCCATGCGCATTGTGCAGGCAGAAGAAGCCGCCCGTGAAGCGGTTGAGGAGAGCGTGCGTCCTAGAAAGGTAGCCGAAGACGAGGCGATAGAAAGCGGCCCTACGGGTGTTCAGGACGGAGCAGTTGCAGCAGAATCGTCGGTGCCAAACGGCGAGCAATGCGCTGACACGTTCGCGAACGAGCAGAGAGATGATGCGTCATTAGAAAGCTCATGGGCACAGGGACGCGATGGAACGCATGGCATGGTGATTGAAGGAGGACTCTTATTTCACAAAGATAACATGAATGGCAGGCAGTGCAAACAACTGGTCCTACCCGAGATGCGTCGAAGGGAAGTGTTGATACTAGCACACGATAAAGCGTGCGGCGGGCATTTTTCAGAGAAAAAGACAAAGCAACGTATTCGCAGTGCCTTCTTTTGGCCAACAATGTCTGCAGATGTGAGAAGGCATTGCCAGTCGTGTCACACGTGTCAGACTTTCGCTAACAGGAAGGTGACGGACCGAGTTCCGATAACCCCGTTGACACGGCCGCAGCAGCCATTTCAGGTTGTCTACCTTGACTGCATAGGGCCTATTGAGCCGGCCTCTGCGCGCGGACATCGGTATGCATTGTTTGTAATCGACCTTTGCACGAGTTGGCCTGAGGTAATTCCACTGCGAGCACTAACTGCTAAAGCCACCTGTCAGGCATTGCTGGACATTTTTGCGCGCTTCGGCGTACCAGAGCTGGTGTGCAGTGATCAAGGGGCTAATTTCACGGCAGGGCTAATGAAAGAGTTGGCAGAGCGATTGGGAGCACAAGTACGCTTCTCTACGCCGAAACACCCGCAGAGCAATGGGCTCGTAGAGAGGTGGAATGGAGTGTTCAAGTCCATGCTGAGACACGTGATTCACGACCATGCCAGGGACTGGGATAGATATATACCCTGTCTACTTTGGGCGTACCGTGAGCTGCCGCACGAGGTCACAGGAATACCCCCTTTCGAGCTTATGTACGGTAGGGTGGCACAGGGGCCTCTTAGCATACTACAAAAGACGTGGACCGGAGCGTGGGAGCCCCCGACAGGGTTGAATAAAGTCGCATCTGCGTATTTGACCGAGCTCCGAGAGAGAATGGCTGAAACAGCCCGTGGTGAGCAAATGCAACAGAGTTACATTGATAGGTACAACCTCAGGGCGAGGCCGAAATCATTTGAGGCGGGCGATCAGGTACTGATTCTAGAAACAGGACAGGTCGCGAAAATGCAGCCCAAATGGATCGGACCTGCCGAAGTGAAACAGCAGGTGAGGCCAGACAGCTATATCGTACAGCTCCCGGGAGACGTAGAAAAATGGGTGCACGCGAACCGCCTCCGGAAGTACTACGCTCGGGTGAATAACGTCGGCGTGGTCTTTGACTCAGACGAAGAGTTTGGCGAGATTGAAACAACCCCGCAGTTTAGTGAAAACGGGAGGACAGTGGCTGCACTGCTAGAGGAAAGCACGCACTTGTCAAACCGACAGTTGACGGAGCTAGATAACCTGCTGAGACGGTACGGCAGTACATTTGCTGGAAGGCCGGGAAGGTGTAACGTCGGTGAGCACAAAATCATCTTGCTTCAAGGAGCAAAAGCTACCAAGGCGTATCCCTATCGTGTGCCGATAGCACTGAGAGGAGAGGTAGAACGGCAGGTGGAGCAACTGAAAGAATGGGGACTCATATATCCCGTAGAAAGTAGCTTCGCGCATCCGGTTGTGTGTGTTGCTAAAAAGGATGGCACAGTAAGAATGTGCATTGACTACCGTCGCTTGAACGCTGTCACTGAAGCGGATAACTTCCCGATGGGAAAAACCAGTGAGCTGCTTTACGAGGTAGCCAGGGCCCGATACATATCCATTCTAGATATGACGAGAGGTTACTGGCAAATCGCGATTGAACCAGGCTCTCAGAAGCATACCGCATTTGCGACCACCAGTGGTCTTTACGCGTGGAGAGTGATGCCGTACGGACTTCGTAACTCTGCGGCAACGTTTCAGAGGATCATGAACGAGATCCTGCGAAAGCACCGAGACTATTCGTGCGCCTACATAGATGATGTAGCCGTCTACTCTGAGACTTGGGAGCTACATATGCAGCACCTGGAAGCGGTTCTTGCCACGATAGCATCGGTGGGGCTAACGATTAACGCGGAAAAATGCCGCCTAGCTCAGCCTAAAGTCAGGTACCTTGGGCATGTGGTCGGATCTGGCACACACTCCCCAGATCCAGAGAGAGAGAGCGCTGTAGCAGAGCTTAAGAGTCCCTCAACGAAAAGGGAACTACGTAGCGCTTTGGGCCTCTTCAACTACTACCGGGAGTACATACCATCTTACTCCGAAGTTGTACGCCCTCTGACCGATCTCACGAACCGACGCGTGCCGAACAATCTTCCATGGAGCTCAGACGCTGAAAGAGCCTTTAACAATGCAAAGGTTGCGTTGAAGGCAATTCCGACATTAAGTGCAACACAGACAGGTAAGGCGTTCGTGCTAACTACTGATGCCTCGGAAAAAGGGGTAGGTGCATGTCTGAGTCAGGAGCTGGATAGTTCTGAGAAACCTATCGCCTTCCTCAGTAAAAAGCTAACGCCGCAACAGGCGAAGTGGTCTTCTATCGAGCGTGAGGCCTTTGCAATTGTGTGGGCGCTGAGCCGCCTTGACACATGGCTTTTCGGTGCTAAGTTCAAAGTGGTCACGGACCATAATCCGCTGACTTACCTGACCCAGTCCGCACCCTCCAGTGCGCGCCTAACTCGCTGGGGTTCAGCGCTGCAAAAATATGATCTGGAGTTTTCGCACATCAAAGGATCGCTTAACCGGTGTGCCGATGCTCTGTCTAGACTAGAGAGTGGTATCTAGAGTGGACGGCTCAGGTCTCCGCTCATCGGGGTGTTGGAAGTTGTAACAAGCCCCGTTGGCTTGTTGAGTATGGGGAAGATTGCGGTGATTGTGCTATTTACCTAATATTGGTGAGTGAAATTACCATGGTGGACCAAGGAACGTACAGGGCAGGGTCCTGCCTGTACTTGAGCGTTGAATAAGGACTGTTAGTTTGTCTGTGTGTATCAGTATCTGCCACTCCTATGTTCTGTGTATGATGTGGTTTACACGTGTTACCTTGTATTGATTTGTGTTTGATTATGCAGTGTTTATTGCTTGATTTGGTGTTATGTATGCCAAGCTGTGTTGCCTTGTATGGCGTATGATTTAATTACCGTTTGCAAACGGGCACACGGAGATTGTCGTTCAGGGCGCGCGCGCCTCTGTACGGAGCGTTGCACTATTGTTTGCATAGCTGCGTTGGTTTGTTTTGTTTGGTGTACGCCTCACCACAATGCCCCCCCTCCCCCTCCCCTTCACCCATTAGAGGAGTTTTATGTTGCGCGTACAGCAAGTGTACGCGCAACATACTCGATGGGGAGGAGTTAAGTTTGCGGGCTTCGCCCAGAAGTAAGATTCCGAAGGGGCGACCAAGGTCAAGGGGCAGCTTGACGCGGGCAGATTTATGACGGTCGCACGGGCGACCGCTTCTCGGAAGTGAGCCCAGAACACATGGCAGCGGGCGACGCCGCCGGCTCTCTCCGTCCCGTACCGCGAGGGAGGCAGAACTGTGCAGTTAGAGCGCACAGCATAAGCGCAGTGGTTGTGGGTTCGGCGCTAACTGCGGTGTCTCCCGGTTCGAGTGGAGAGGACGCGGAGGCCATAAATCCCGAAACGCGGCGTAACACGGACCTGGGGAGAACGCGCTGTTGACATGTCTTCCCGAGAAGACGCCTGTGTGTCCCTTTGAATCCGCCGCCCGCGCGCAACCGACCAAGAGCAGGGATCGGAATGTTTGGGCCTGAGGTTTGCGCGTGTGTGTTTTTATGTATTTTCGGAAGCGTAACCGTTGACGCCGTTTGTCTTTGCGACTGTTTGGCGCCTCTTGCGTAGGAGGATTTTGGAGAGGGAAACGTTGCAGATGTATGTGTTTGTGTGCGCAACCACTCGCTGCTTAGTGCGTGCTTTGTGCGTGTTTTATTTGACATGCGTAGGAGAGGGTATATGTGGCACAATGATTGGCCAGCCCATTTTAAAGGACTGCATGTTATTGGCCACAGAGTGGCGTACGTTGATTGGTCAACGGATAAAACTGGAATTTTGGGTAACGCTAAGAAAGGAGTGTTGGACAGTTGGGCTTGGAAGAAAGTTGGGCTCGGAGCAGAGTTGGGCTCGGACGAGAGTGGAGAGCAGACGGGTTGTTCGAGAGGGAGGCTAGGCTGACGGAGGTCTCAAGGGACTCCGGCCTAAAGTGTAGCAGGAGGCCAAGGCCTGATCCTGCTAGCCTCTGACCTCAGATCGTTCACCAGTCGCAGTTAGCCCTCTACGTTTGATGTCGCATCCGACGACATTATTGTAAATACTAAGTTGTAAAAAGGTGTAAATAAACGTGTACAGTCCGAGAAGAGAAGTCGTCATCTCCGCACCGCAATGTGTCACTGAGCCACGGACGCAGCGGTGGTCACCAACACCACTCGGTACGAGCGAAGACAGCAGAAGAAACATCAAAATCACCTGCTGTGTACAGGGAAAGCCCATCGATTCACCAAGTCTTCGCTTCGCACTTTGAAAATAACTCGCTGGTTTCAAGTTGCCGTTGTTCTTCGCTTACTGCCGGGTTTCGGCACCAAAAATATATGTCTTCCTTATTCAATGACGTTGGGGAGAACCTTTAAAACAACAACAACAACAAGACTTTTAATTTGCCAAACTGCACTCACAAAGACACTGGTCGGAGAGCGTCTCAATGAACCACCGCACTGCTCCGTAAACGCTGAGTGTCTCTCAACCACTGGAAGGGAGCACGCGCAAGAGCGTCCGTCTCTCGCGCCACCCACCGACCACACCACCCAACACACTCGCACACAGCCGTACCCCGCGGGGAAGAATGGGCGATTCCAGTCTGTATACGTCTCTCCCCCGGAGTCAGTGGGATGGCCCAGATGTCTTGCCGTGAAGACCGCGGAGGCGGCACCCGGAATATTCAACACACTGTTTCGAATTCCACAGCTTCCATACGTTTTTTTTTCTCCTTATTTATAATAAGTTTTCCAATGACGCTGCATTATTCATTTCGCATTGATGAACTCACCCCTCACCCAAAAACACCACACACACACACCCCTTGTTTTCATTTGTGTGGGTAGTGGCTGTTGGCTCTCCTTTTATGTATCTCATTGCGAGCCCCTCATTGTGCTTTAATTTTCATCTGCGCACCATTGCATACAAACAAACCGGCTCTGTCTGGAGCTCCACCTGGAACTGAACTGCCATGACACTGTTTTGTTGGGATACTATTTGATTAATGGGTTCTCTTAATTTTGCTGCCCTTTATCGTGAACCGCTGGTATCTGAGCGCTGCGCACTACTTTTTTTTTTGCCAACTTCGAGCCATAGGCCTAGAGTGCTGCGGACCAGGCCGAGCACACAGGGTGCCTGTTTGGAGCACAACCTAGCGAACCAACAAACAAACGAAATAAGTCGAGTCGCGTACGCAGAACTCCTTGTCAGTACGCCCCGCGAAGATAACCGCAAGGCAAAAAGGGGCGGGAGGGGGGGGGGTCGAGAACGTAAGCAAACAAACGAAAAACGAACAAACAATTAAGCAAGGAGAAGAGAAGCGGACGCCACGCACGCGGAGTGCGCGTGGAAAAAAAAGAAAAAAGTACAGAAGAAACGAAGCTGTTTGGGCGGCCATCAACACACGAAGGGCGCGCGGGGGATGTGTGTGCACACACATTCCTGCGGTGTTCAGAGAGGCGATCATTAGGACACCTTTCAATCTGCTCTACACACTTTTTCCACAATATATCGGTATGCTATATGCCTCTGTGACCTGAAACAAATTGTTGCGAGTTAGCGCTTGTGTGTATCCTGTCCTTCCTGCTCCTCACCTGGATGTGCGCTTATGATTCCATGTCATGTATTACAAGCAAGCCCAAACTGATAGTCTCAAGAAGGCACCGAGCCCATCCCGAAGCCCCTAACCATTTCATGCTTACATTTATACTGTCGAATATTGTTGACGTCATCGTTCACATAATGTTGATTTTATAAAGTCGAACCCCGTCATAAATGGCATGGATATAACAGGTAGTCGGATATAAGAAACACCGTTCACCCAAATGAATTGCACCCATATGAAATTTATTAATTGGACCTTTGGTTTATTAGACATTCGATGTAGAAGACAGTCGGCTATAAAGGACAAGTTAGCCTTGAATTCTGGTATACTCAGTTTCGCTTGTAACATACATTTTTACATTAAGTGCGGCACCATCGATCGCCAGGTTCAGTTACAGCTAAAGTGAAAACAAAAAAAGGGAGACACGCTTGCGTCATGACGATTAATCAGCAAGGGCGTCAAAACGCGTCGCCTCAAAAAACCCAAAATCACCGATTGGGACAGGTTTAGGCAAATCAGAGAAAACTGCGAATCGGGAGATGAAATCCAAAACATAGAGCAATGGGCAGAGACGCTTAAGAAACAAGTAGAGAAAGCAACCACGACCCTACGGGAGGACGATGCGCCGGTGACGGTTGACAGCAAACTCCTTCATATGTGGGAAGCAAAATGCGGCATGGAGAGGCGTCTCCGGTCGCAAAGATGGAACAGGAACCTTAGGCGAAGGATAGCAAGATATAACAAAGAGATTGAAGATTACGCAGTAAAACTTTGCGAACAAAACTGGTGTAGTAGGTGTGACGAGATGGAAGGGAACATGAGCCTTGCTAATACGTGGAGCCTACTCAGACACCTACTTGATCCTGACAATTCGAAAACTCAATCGGGCATAAGACTGACGAAAGCCAGACACGCGTTCGAGGGCACGGACGGGGAACTCATGGCGAAACTAATTAACATGTACGTAGGCGACACGCAAACCTTACCCCTGCCGGATTACGAAGGACCCTTAAACGAGGCCCTAGACGCGCCGATCACGGAGGCGGAGGTTCGCGCCGAAATATTAGGCCTAAAAACAAAATCGGCTCCCGGCCCAGACGGAATCACAAACAAGGTTCTCCGAAATTTGGACGATAATTCCATCCGCGCGCTCACCAAGTACATGAGAATCGTATGGGACAGAGGCCGCCTCCCACAACAGTGGAAGACGGCAAACGTAATTTTGATACCGAAGCCAGGCAAACCCCCTAAACTAGAGAACTTACGACCAATCTCTCTAACATCCTGTATAGGGAAATTGATGGAGCGGGTAGTCCAAACGCGACTAACGCGTTTCATGGAGCTTAACGACCTGTGGCCACACGAAATGGTTGGGTTCCGGCCCGGCCTGTGCACACAGGACGTAATGCTCCGCTTGAGACACGATATCATAGAAAGCGAAACCAGGGACGCGAGGGTACTACTAGGTCTAGACCTGACAAAGGCGTTCGATAACGTAAAACACGCGGCAATTCTTTCTGGTCTCCAAGAATTGGGGGTCGGAAAGAAAACGTACGACTACGTAAAAGACTTCCTGTCGGGTAGAACGATAAAGATAAAGTTTCAGGACATTGAATCCTCCACCGTCAAACTAGGAAGCAGGGGTACGCCACAGGGTTCGGTGCTGTCCCCGTTCCTCTTTAATGTTGCCATGCGAAATCTCCCGGCAGAACTGAGGAAAGTGGAAAACTTGAAATTCAGTATGTACGCGGACGACGTCAACCTGTGGGCTACCCAGGGGAGTGACGCGAGCATCGAGGAGCGCTTGCAAGCGGCGGCGGACACCGTCGTGTCCTACGCGGCCGAAAGGGGCCTCTCGTGCTCTCCACAAAAATCGGAACTGTTTATATACAACCCGAAGTCGCTCAGGTGTAAAAGCCAGATAAACATCAGCGTAACAGTAGACGGCCAAATAGTGCCAAAAGTCGAACAAATTAGGATCTTGGGGCTGTTTCTACAAGCAGATGGGTACAACGATACAACGGTAAAGAAACTGAACGCGTACGCCACGCAAGTCACGGGTCTGTTCAGGAGAATCGCACTAAAGGGTCGGGGCCTTAAGGAACGAAGCCTCCTGAAACTAATGCAGGCTTACATCACTAGCCGCATATGTTACGCCACACCATTCCTAAACATTAGATCAGACGAAAAGCAGAGAATAGACGCACTCATCAGACGATGCGCGAAGAGGGCTCTGGGACTACCCATCTCGACCTCGACTGAACGCCTCCTCGAAATGGGGGTGCACAACAATTGGACGGAACTAGCGGAGGCTGTGCGCATGGCGCAACTAGAAAGATTAAGCAGAACCACCACGGGCAGAACCATCCTCGGCTGGGTGGGACTGCAGTCAGATAGAGGAACAAGCCACAAAGTAGACATTCCACGAGAGTGTCGCGAATATATAATAGTGCCCCCCCCTACCTAAAAACATGCACCCTACGTACAACAAGGAGAGGAGACAAAAGAGGGCCGAGACGCTCGCAAAGAAAGCGGGGAAAATGAAGCCGGGGGAGGTCGCCTACGTGGACGCGGCTAGCGGGAAGTCGGGGGCGGCGGTGGCTGTGGTCGTCAACGGCCGCGGCGTGCCCGCCGCCGCCGCGTCCGTTAGAGGCCGAAATGTAGACACGGCTGAAGAAGTTGCAATAGCGCTCGCTTGCGTTGGAACGGAAGCCAGCATAGTTATTAGTGACAGCAAAACAGCTGTCTGGAACTTTGGAAAAGGGAGGGTCTCGACGGAGGCAGCCAAAATTTTAGAGAAAAGAAAACTTGAAAGAAAGATTCGAATTATTTGGACCCCCGCGCACGAGTCCGTCCCCGGCAACGAGGCGGCGCACGAGCTAGCCCGAGCTCTCTACTTCCGGGCAGCCGTAGAGCCGCCTGATTGCGATGGGATGGACGAGAGGCTGCAAACTTATAAGGAAATTTTAGAACACTACAGACTTAGCAGAAGGTCCCTGCCACCACCGGACCGAACGCTAACTAACAAGGAGGCCGTCGCTTGGCGGCGCCTGCAAGCTGGGAATTTCCCAAGTCCCGTCTGGCTTTTCCACACGCAAGTGGAGGAAAAGGCGGACGATAGATGCGAAACCTGCGGAGAAAGGGGTACTCTTGATCACATAATCTGGCAATGCCTTGATTCCCCTGGCGCCAAGGAAAACATAAACAGTAGAGAAGCCTGGGAACTGCTACTGCGGAGCGAGTCCCCCGCCAACCAGCAGCAAGCTGTCCGCCTGGCGGCTGAAGCCGCGAAGAAACACTGTCACTTCGCCTGTCTTTAGTCGCGGAGGCCCCGGCCTCCGTCCCATAGGCCTGCGTGCCGGGGGCGGGGAGTAGGGGGCCTCCTACATCGGTGGAAAAATAAAGTTCGTAACAACAACAACAACATACAACTTCAGTAAAAAAAAAAGCAAGTCAGTCGCCTAACAAATGACTAAAAGAAGCACCTGCAGTGGGATTGCAACGTAGATGAGCTCCTCAGGCTTCCCGCGAGGAGCACAAGCGCGACTGCACATGCGAGCTTCTGCGCGAGCTTACCGGGAGTCCCGTTGGGTTCTTCAATTATTGGAGCTTCCTATCAGTGATATACCGTAGAGGTTGTGTCCGCTAGTTAGAAGAATACAGCGGGAATTGTCAATTACATTGACTTTCAGTATAAACAACAACCTATCCGAAGAAGGATAGACAATTGGGTATTGGTTCACATTGGAAAGGTTCAGCGCAAAAAGACACAAGGCGAAAAGAAGACGGATAGACGTACGCTGAGTCGTAACTAAATTTATTGGAAAGAAACACATTTTTATACGTCTTTCAAGCGATTACAAGAAGCTGATAGCACTTGCGCGAAGCCCATTGCAAGGAGTCAAAACATATCATACGTCATAAACACCGGATGATATAATTTGGGGGGATGTTTTCCTCCCATCTCCCGTGAAAACTAAGGCCAAGATTAGGAATTATCCAGGAACGACACCTCTTTATCTACTAATATAACCGAAGGCTGGCTTAAACATTGCGACTGTCTTTTTCGGATCAAGTAGGCTTCCATCAGCTCTCTTGTTGTTTTATCTCGGTGTCGAAATAAAATCTTAGTGTTCGCAACTAAAGGGCGGCAGTTTTTTTTGTTTTCTTGCTCTTTTCATCTTTTACACAGTTCTGACAGTTCGTCTTGTGTCTTTTTGCGCTGTACCTTTCCAATGTGGACAATCTATCCGGTAAATGCGAAGAAAGCGATCAGCTGGTGCTGCTGACGTAGACACACCATTGTGACTAGACAGCAAGACATAGCCAAGCCAAATAAGCAATAAATAAATAAACAAGACAAATAAACTGCTCTGGTTACTATTCCACCATGGTTTCAACTTCACTCAGAAAAGTCCAGTTTGCTTTTTATTTATTTTTTATCTCAGTAGCGACATTCACAAGTTTGTTACTCACAGCCGATGTTACCCGTTGACAAACAAGCAAAACTTTCCGAGTGATATTTCTGCTGGTGACGTTTTATAGTTCTGGATACTTCTAGCACCTTGGTGGTAAGCTGGCTACATTCACAATAACGTGGCGCTTTTTCTTTTACATGAGTTCGTGTAGTGTTACGAGGCACAGAACTTTTTCCGGAGTTGGGAATCGCTAGCTGCGGTGCCACGTCACATCGTGATAGCACTTTGCAATCGCTGCAAACGCCGTTCGCAAATAATACAAGAAAGTTGCGAGGTGTGTTCAGTGTGTGGTGGTCCATCAGGGAAATGCAGTATGTAAATGAAAGCGATAATAACGCTTATGCTAAAGGATATATATTTCCTTTTTCCCATTTTACCCGTATACGATGCCTAGGTCGAAATAAGGTCTGGTTAGGAAATGGGATTGTATACCCCGCTTATAAAAGAACACTGATATTGGAGATAAAAACTGCTCCCCACTGCACGTATCTTATGAAAGGGTTCAACTGTAGTTTTAAGATTTCCAAAAAGAGTCTCCAGGAGGTTGAGAAGTGGTGCACCCCAGGAAAGAAGGGCACAGTGACAAACAGTGTGCCATGTCTCTCCACGCAGGGGCGTATATTTTCGTTGTGTAATACCAAATAGCCCAAAAGCGCCACTTTAGTAAACTCAGATTAACATCCGTGATCAGAAGCCAAATTAAAGTTTATCAAAAGAATTATGCAGTCAATGATGCTGGAAGCAGGGATACCGAGTGTTTGGGGAAGCATCTTTGCGTGAAGGAAATGAGGGTGTCTAACGGACCAAAATCAAAAATCATTCAGGGAGCTGCAGGTTGCCGATAATATTCTATAATTGCTTTCACCTGCCTTTTCTGTGGATGAGTGAACTAGCTGTTTTATCGACGTAATGCTAGTAGGGGTGTCGTGTCTAGAACTTATCTGATATGAACCAACCATGACGGATAGCTGCTCTCTTCACGAATTTTGTGACGGGGGTGAGGGTACAGGATGAAGAAACAACGTTTTGTAGACGATGTCTCTCGCTTTGTGCACACTGAGCGTTCGTGAAATGAGCGGCCAGCAGTAACCAAAAACACTCTCGAAGTTTTTCGTGAACTTTGGCTTTAGCGGACTGTGGTAGAAACACGATCTTTAAGTTTAAGAACTCAGGTTGCGGAATTGCCGACAGACCAGAGTAAGGATAATCCCCCCATAGACACCACCACCACTGCTCTCGCAAAAAGCTGCACAGAGCACGAGTAGGATTATTTCTTGGTTCTTTTAAATAGTTGTCAAACAGACACATGTACCAATGCTTGAGTTCGATTGTTCAATTTTTAATTTAATTGCTCCAACGACAACATAAGCATGTGAACTTAATTCACTATTCCCGTACGACAGACGTTACGTCATTATTCTGTTCAGCTAAAACAAAACATGTCTGTTTAAAATATAAGCTGCACTTTTCATAACTCCAGTGGTGTGTAGTCTTAAATTTACAATACAATGTTTTTCTGAAGTTAACCGCAATGCTGCGTGGTGCTAGAAATAATTTTGGCACTGTGTCGCCAAGTGTCGTCCGGGGATCCCTAGGTTGAGGGAAAAGGAGGGGAAACTTCTGGCGTCGGGATACAAATGTCTTTCCTTCCCAGCGCGCCGTCTTTCTTCCCCTTTTCTGTGTTTATGAGCGCCTCATCCCTGCCGAGTCGGTCTGCAGATTTTCTGGCCTTGAGCGCGAGAAGCATCCAACAAAGAAAAAAAAGAACATAGACGGAAACCTGCGAGCAGTGTTTCGGAATGTACGCTTGCTGGCAAGTGCTAGTTTGTTTTCTCGCGGATCCTAACTGTTGTGCGTAACCCTGGTGGGAGGAGGGTTAGTGTTTTCGTAGTTTTATTTTTGTCCGTTTTTGTAAAGTGGAGTCTCACATTTCAGTGGGTTTGCAGTGGGCGGTGAATTTACTTCTACTTTCAATATTTAGAATCTTGTTCGAATATTGTTTGTTATGGGCCATAACAAACAATATTCGAACAAGACCAGCGACAGCCATAACTTATGGCTGTCGCTGGTCTCAGTGCCCGTTTGCCTCAGGGTTTGCGCACATTCTCCGGGGTATGTATTGCGTTCCGGACGAGGTTGGTGCAATGGCTGTACTGTGTGGCCGAGAACGATTCCGTCAGATAGATAACGTAGCCCTGACGGACTTTTCTTGAGCTTTGACGTTGGTCACCTTACATGAGCATCTGGTTTTGCGCGAGTCTGACAGTATACAAGCTTCAATTCGGCTTTGCATGCACGAGTTTGGATGTTTAGTTGCACATGGTCCTATTTTGAGTAATTCCTGTCATGTTATCGTTATGTTGACAATGTTGTACAGCTTGAAGTGATGGTTGCATAGTGTTTTGTGAATGTTAGTCGAAGTAATTGTCATGCGAGTGTCATTGAGAACGGATGTAAGGCGGCAAGGCTCATTGCAGCATCTAGTGCAGTCAGTGTTTTGCTGTCTTTAACGACCGTTGCTGTGCTTTTTAACACGCGAAGAATTTACGAAGTGGAGCATGAGATAACATTCTGCTTGATTGAGAGCGTAAGTGCGTGGTGAATTCTTAATGTGTACCTTGAGCTTGCTCTCCGCCCTCAACTATCGCGGTGTGGGTAAAAAGCACTTACACCTGCGTGCGCGCTCATTGCCATCAGGCCGGTGCATTCCCAATCTAAAGGGGTCTTGTTCTTGACCAAGGAGATTCATGTAGTCGCAAAGTGGCGGATGCCCATGCTGCTTTCCGAGAACCAAACGGGAAAAATAATAGTGAAAAAGGAAAACGTAAAGCTTTCTAGTGCGGTGCTGTGAGCTCGGCAGGCACAGGAAAGGCAAACTGAGGACTATACCGGCCTATGTTTGGCCGCCAAGTGGATGTTGGCCGTCTACGTGGATTTTTCGGTGTGGCGCCCAGGGACCGCTTTAGCGGAAAGCTTTCTTCCATTCTGTTCATTATTCGTTACAGCCTGCCCTGCGAGACTCTCTTATATGATGGTTATCGCGTGTAATTTTTCAGGGCTGTCTTTCCTGACAATTACCACGGCGAAAACCCAGCCATTTTCAAGCGTAAGCAACGCAATCTGAACGCAAATACCTCCACAATACAGCTCGTAAGAGTGCTGTTATTACTTAGTGAGCTCTACCGGTCTAGTAGATCTCGTTACGCCTTAAAAGATGCTACATACAGTCTACCTCAGGGGTCTTTTCTGGCATCTTTATTGTTATTAATACATAGCAACACTATTGTTCATAAACTTTCACGCAAAATCCGCTTGTACGCACAAGACTGCATCATGTGAAGCCCGACACTCAACGAATACAACATTTGCGCTATACAGTAAACGATCTAGACAGCTTCCACCAATTGACGCGTCACGGGGGAATGGATGTTCAATTGAAATTAATGCAAATATACTCAATTGACTAGAAAACGTTCATCAAGAAGCTCAACATACGCTTCAAATTCAAATCATTTGGAAAAAGCTTCCGAATCTAAATTAATGGGCGTGCATACTAAAATATGACATTTCATGAATAACTCATGTCGAATATTTAACTAGCAAAGCATACAGGATATTGAATTTCTCGGCAAAAAATTTCACACAGCCTGAGATGTAAAAGAGCTGCTGTACCTCCCACTTATTACACCAATTCTTAATAGTGTCAGCACAGTGTAAGATCCACGTACGGTAACATTATCAGACTCTTAGAACGCACTCACAACCATGTAGCCGTTTTTTTTTTAATGGCTACAATTTTCAACACAAAGTTTCCGCAGTAATGGAATCTTGTGGCTGGAAATTATATGGTACTGCTATTAGTAGGCGGATCTGTTGTGTTTTGATAAAACTGGGATTGATAAAGCTGTGTAGGCTGCTACTAGATCTACTAAGAAACTCCCAACCAAACTTCTGAAACGCTTTGCTGAAAATTGTAGAACAAAGCAGGTTACGCGGTTTACGCGTTCTAAGATTCAGCGCCGCGTGAATCCCACACGGCGCTGACATATTCAACAATCGATGTAATATATGTGTGAGGTGCAGCAGATATTTTACATGTGAGGCTGTGTGAAATTTTCGTCAAGATATTCAATACCATGTGTGCTTTGCTAGTTGCATATTCCATATGAGTTCTCCATGAAATGTACTCTTTAATATACACTCTAGGGCATTTAAATTCGGGAGATTTTTCAAAAAAAATTGAAATTTAAACAGTATGCCGAGCTTCTTGGATTCCGTTTTTTAGTCAGTGGAGCATATTTGCATTCATTTCAATTGAGCGTCCATTTCTCCGTGATGCGTCATTGGTGATGCTTTCTAGATTGTATAGATCTGTAGAGCTCAGTAAATAACAATAGCACTCTGATGAGTTGTATTATGAAGGCATTTGTTTTCAGCTTACGTTGCTTACGCTTGAAAATGGCGTGGATTTCATTGTGGTAATTGTCAGGAAAAACAACTGTATAAATGACGCGCTGGGGCCGTTTAAGCGAGTCACGCAGGGCAGGCGGTGAGTAATAATGAAAAAAAAAAAACTTGAAACAAAGCTTCCCGCTGAAGATGCCTCTGGGCGCCGCGCTAACAAATCCACGTGGAGAGCCAACATCCACTTGGATACCAAAGATAGGCCGGCATGCAGTCCTCAGTTCGTCTCTTCTGTGCGGCCCGACTGCCCACCACACTGCACTAGAAAAGTTTGCTTCTTCCTTTTATCGCCATTATTTTTTCCGTTTCTTGATAGGAAAGTAGCACGGCCATCGGACACTTTCTTACTGCATGAACCTCACAGGTCAAGAACAAGATACTATTATATTGAGAATACACCGGCTTGATGTTGATGATGAGCGCCTCGCAGGTGTAAGTGATTTTTACTCACGCAGCGCAGGTTCGGTGTGGAGCGTGCCCAAGGCACAAAGTCAGAATTCTCCACGCACTTACACTCTCAATCAAGCGGACAATGTCCGCATGTTCCAGGTTTTAAATTCTCTGCGAGTTAGAAAGCACAGCGACGGTCATTAAAGATAGCACAACAGTCGCTGCACTCGCTGCACATGGATGCAGCAATGAGTCTTGCCGCCTAGCCTATTACCTGTTCTCAATCCCACCCTCTTGGCACTTATTTCGACTTAGTGCTAACATTTACAAAACACTCAGGCCTTGCAACGCTGCCAACATGTTGATAACATGAGATGATTATTCAAAATAGAACCGCGTGGATCGAAAACGAGAACTAAACATTCTAACTGTGTATGCAAAGTCGAAGTAAAGCTTTGACAGTGTCGGACTCGCGCACGACCAGAAGCTCATGAAAGGTGACCAGCGTCAAACTTCAAGAAAAGTCCGTCGGGGCTACGTTATATATATGATGGAATCGTACTCAGCCACGCAGTACAGCCATTGCACCAGCCTCGTCCAGCACGCACTGCGCACACCATGCAAGGAGCACGTGCGCAAGCCCTGGGGCAAGAAGGTGAGACCAGCGACAGCCATCACAAACAAAATTCGAACAGTAATCTAGATATTGAAAGTAGCAGCACACTGACCGCCTACTGTGCGCCCACTGAAGAGCAAGACTCTACAAAAAAGAACAAAAGTAAAATAACGAAAACACCGACCCTCGCCCACCAGTATGATTCGCTTGAAAACAAACGTGCCCTTCCCGACATGCGCATATTCCGAAACGCTGCTCGCAGGTTTCCCTCTCTCTTTTTTTTTTGGCCACCTCTGGGGGATGCCTCTCGCGCACAAAGCCTGAGCATCTGTAGACAGACCCGGCAAGAACAAGGTGCTCGCAAGCCAAGAAAGACAGCGCGCTCTCGGAAGAAAAGAGCTTTGTACTCCGACCAAAGTAGCTCCCCCTACTTTTCCCAGAAACAAGGTACCCCCGGAGGACACTTGAAGAGAGGGAAAATTACTTCTACAGCCTCACGCAGCTTTGGGATTAACTTCACTGTAACCTTGTATTGTAAATTCAGGACTACACGTACCACTGGAGTCATAAAAAGTGCAGCCTACATTTATACAAGCGACATGCTTTGATTCAGCGGAACATAGTAATGACGTAATGTCGTAGGGGAATACGGAATTAAGTTTACATGCTTATGTTGTCATTGGAACCGTCAAATTAAAATTGAACAATTGAACGCAAGCAAGGGTACCTGCATCTGTTTGACAACTATGTAAAATAACTATGGAATAATCCTAGTCGTGCTCTGTGCAGCTTTCTGCGAAAGCAGTGCTGGTGGTGTCTATGGGGGGGATTATCCTTACTCTGGTTTGTCGGCTATTCCGCGACCTGAGTACTTAAACTTGAAGATCGTGTTTCTACCACAGTCCGCTAAAGCCAAAGTGCCATCGCGATATCACGTGGCACCGCAGCTAGCGATTCCCAACTACGGAAAAAGTTATGTCTCGTAACACTACACGAATTCAAGTAAAAAAAAAAAAGCGTGTGCTGATAGCGCCTGTGCCGCGTCTGAAACATTGTCTGTCCGTGACGTCACTGGTCACATGTGTGCTTGCTATATAAGATGCTGTTCGCGTGAAATAAAAAGTTGTTATCGTGCCGAGATTGGAGCAAGTCTCAGCTCCTTCCTGCCCGCTGCCCGGCCGCGCTCGGCGTCCGGCCAGGGACCGAACGCGACATTGTGTCAGAAGTGGGATCCTCTGGCGTTTGAGAGGCGTTGCCTTAACTTCTCAACGGGCGCCATGTCAGAGGACAACACGGCCAAGCCCTCCCACGGCATGTTCGCGGTTCCAGCTCCGCCAAGGTTTGACTTCGATCGGACGTCCTAATGGCCTTCTTGGATCCAATCTCTTTGATGACTACCTCTTCGCCTCGGGCCTAAATGAGCGGAATGAAGAAGCGCAGGTCCAGACGCTACTTTATACGATGGGCAGGCAAGCAAGAGAAATCTTCTCTACTTTTTCATTACCCGAAGAAGAACAGAAGCAATACGAAGTCGTCAAAAAGAAGTTCGACGAGCACTTCGTCGCCGCAAGGAACCTTGTTTATGAGAACGCGTGCTTTCACCGTCACACTCAAGAACCTGGAGAGTCCGTCGACCAATTCGTTACCGCGTTGCACACGATGATGGACCGGTGCGACTACAAGGAAAAGGAACGCATAATTCGCGACAGGTTCGTGGTCGGCCTCAGGGACGCTAAGCTCTCTGAGTCGCTTCAAATGAATGCGAATTTGACTCTCGCCAGCGCTTTGGCAAAAGCGCGTTTAAAGGAGACCGTCCAACGACAGCAGCTGCAACTGCGAGAAACCGGCGACGCACCCTTGGTAACGGCGACCGGCAATCTTGACGAGGTCAGCAATCAAGGGCAGCCCAGAAAGTATTTTTCAGGACAGCACTCGGACAGCTCGTCAAAGAACTATTCATCTGGAATACAAGGTCCGCGTCCCAGAGTCCAGTCCTACCGACCAGGCACCCCCGGGTCATGCCCCAACTGCGGTCAAGGAACGCACCCCAGAGCCTCGTGTCCGGCAAAAGCAGCCAAATGCAACTACTGCGGTTATTCCGGACACTTCGCAGTTGTATGTCGAAAAAAGGCTGCACGTGATGGAAAGAAGGTACAGCTTTCTTCTCTCCATATGGGCAAGGGGGCGTTCTTCGTTGGCGTGGTGAACGGGGAGTACTCTAATTCTCGGTATGTCCAGGTCGTCATTAACGGCGCTCCGGCGTTCGCTAAAGTTGATTCCGGTGCCGAAGTTTCTGTTGTGCCCTCGACGTTTCCCGGTTTACCTACCAGACTAGAAAAGTGCGACCTAATCCTAACAGGCCCGTCGAATGAGCCACTGAATGTTTTGGGAAAGTTTCATGCCACTATCGAGTGGAAACAAAACACTGTATAGCAAATCGTGTACGTGGTCTCACCATTACGCTCCGTACTTCTGGGTCTCCCAGCGCTTGAGGCTCTGTAAGTTATTAAATTTGCGGACTCAGTCAGTAGCGCAACAGCCGTCGAAGCTTCCTACCCGCAGCTTTTCAGTGGTCTAGGAGCGATAAAAGGAGAACACAAAATTAGACTAAAGCCGAACTCGACACCTTTTGCAATTCATGTTGCGCGTTGCATAGCCTTACCCTTGCGTGACCGAGTTAAGCAAGAGCTCGAGCGTATGGAGCGAAATGACGTGATCCGCAAAGTAGAAGAACCAACAGAATGGTGTGCAGGAATTGTGCCAGTACTCAAACCATCTGGAGCGGTTCGTATTTGCGTTGACTTGACTCAATAAAAAAAAAGTGTACTTCGCGAACGCTATGTCATGCCGACTGTGGATGATAGCCTCGGTCATTAGGTGGTACGTCTGTGTTTTCGAAGTTGGACGCCAACTCTGGCTTCTTTCAGATTAAGTTGTCGCCCGAATGCCAGTTAACTACGTTCATAACGCCATTTGGGCGATACTGTTTTCAAAGACTGCCGTTGGGAATAACGTCGGCACCCGAGATCTTTCAGAGGAAAATGTCGCAGATACATGAAGGAATCCCAGGCGTGATAAACCTGATGGATGATGTGCTCATTTTTGGTAACGACAAGGCTCAACATGACGAACGCCTGCGTCTAACTTTAGATCGTCTCGCCAGTGCCGGTGTTACGCTAAACAAAGAAAAGTGTTCCTTTGGGGTAACTGAGATAAAATTTCTTGGCTGTGTGCTTAGTAAAGAGGGCATCAAGCCGGATCCTGAAAAAGTTCGTGCTATCAAAGAACTGGCGACGCCAGCTAACGTGTCTGACGTTCGACGGCTGCTCGGTATGGCTAATCATCTGGCAAGATTCATACCAGATTTGGCTTCGAAAACGGCGCCTTTACGTCACTTGCTTTTGAAGGGTTCCGAATGGACGTGGGGACCAGCCCAAGAGCAAGCGCTTTCGTACGTCAAAGGCGTTATCTCTTCGAAGCGCGTCATGGCTTACTATGATGTAAAGTACCCTACGATTCTTTCCGCTGACGCGTCATCATTCGGTTTGGGGGCCGTATTGATGCAAGTTCAACCAAACAATGCAAAAAGACCTGTTGCATTTGCGTCACGCTCGTTGACGCCTGCCGAAAACAGATACTCTCAGATTGAGAAGGAAGCGTTGGCGATGACTTGGGCGGCAGAACGATTCGAAGGGTACATCAAAGGTCTTGAAATTTTGTTTGAAACCGACCACAAACCACTTGTAACGTTGTTGGGAAAATCATATTTAGATGTTTTGCCTCCTCGTATGCAGCGCTTTCGCATGAGATTTATGCGGTTCAGCTTTACGGTTGTGCATGTCCCGGGTAAGAGCCTCGTTACTGCAGATGTATTGTCTAGAGCCGCGATTCAGGGAAACCAAATTGAGGCTCATGCGCTGAGTATTGGCGAAGTCGCGAAATTCGTTTCGGGCTGTTTGACAAATGGCGTCGAGGCTAGCCTTTTTGAACGCGTCAAAGCTGAACAAGCAGCCGATTAAGTCTGTCAAGCTCTCACAAAATTCAGCCTGGAAGGCTGGCCCAAGTTCTCATCGCTGTTCGTAGTCTTGCGTCCATACTGGCAGGAAAGAGCAACGCTGACAGTCGCTGCAGGCGTGCTACTCAAAGGTGCGCGGCTGGTGATTCCACAAAAATTACGCGCAGAGGTCTTGACGCGCTTGCACGAGACGAGAGTCACCAAGGAATCGAGAAATGCAGAGCTCGAGCCAAAGAGTCCGTATGGTGGCCTGGGTTGAGTTGCCAGCTGAGAGCTTTGGTAACTGATTGCCCAGTGTGCGCGGAACACAGGCAACAAAAGTTGGAACCAATGATTCCGACAACCACTCCACAGCGTCCTTGGCAAAAGCTAGGTGTTGATCTCTGCCATATTGAGGGAAAATGGTATTTGGTGGTAGTAGATTATTTTTCTAGATACCCAGAGGTAGCCTTGCTATCTTCGACAAAAAGTGTCAATGTCATTATGCACCTCAAAAGTTTGTTTGCAAGACATGGCATACCAGAGGTTGTCATCTCGGATAATGGAACACAATTTGTATCTCAGGAATTCCAGTCTTTTGCTCGCGACTATGGCTACCGCACTGTGACGACGAGCCCCAGATACCCTCAGGCAAATGGGGAAGTAGAAAGGATGGTTCAAACAATTAAACGGCTGATTATAAAGACTAAGGACCCCTATCTTTCGCTGCTAGCGTACAGGGACACCCCAGGGCCACTGGGAAAAAGCCCTGCAGAGCTTCTGATGGGCAGGCGGCTACGCACAACAGTCCCTGTCTCTCCCAAGAGCCTTCTGCCCCCCAAGGTGAGCCTGAAAAAATTCAGAGATCGCGATGTAACCATCCGACAGCGGCAGCGTAGGTACTTCAATAGTCGTCATAGGGCTCTTCCGCTGCCAGTCCTCAAACCAGGAGCGGAAGTATGGGTGACAGACTGCAAAGTGAAAGCGCGAGTCTTACGTCCTGCACAACGTCCGAGGTCGTATGTAGTTAGAACTTCCACGGGTGTAGTTCTACAAAGAAACAGGAAATTCCTGGTTCGCTTTGTTTCCCAGCAGAATGACTGCGAGGAAGAAGGAGGTAGCTATGAGTTTCCGCAGGCATATGATAGTCGGGTATAAATGGAACAGGAAACTAATCCATCTAAACCGAAGGCACCTGCCGATCAATCTAATACCCCCTTGCCACAAACGCCCTCCTGGATATAGAACACGATTTGGCCGTCATGTCCGACCGCCAGACCGATATGGGTTCAATGACTGACTGTTATTTTGTTTTGAGCATTGGTTGCATCCATTAAAAAGTGTTCATCCTTTGTTGGTGGCAGTGCTAAGCTTGTTGCAAATGCCAGTGTATCTTTTCATAGAAAAGGGGAGATGTGCTGATAGCGCCTGTGCCGCGTCTGAAACATTGTCTGTCCGTGACGTCACTGGTCACATGTGTGCTTGCTATATAAGATGCTGTTCGCGTGAAACAAAGGGTTGTTGTTATCGTGCCGGGATCGGAGCAAGTCTCAGCTCCTTTCTGCCCGCTGCCCGGCCGCGCTCGGCGTCCGGCAAGGGACCAAACGCTACGCGGCCGCGCTCGGCGTCCGGCCAGGAACCGAACGCGACAAAGCGCCACGACATTGTGAATGTATCCAGCTTACCACCAAGGTGCTAGAAGCATCCAGAACTATAAAACATCACCAGCAGAATTATCACTCGGAAAGGTTTGCATTTCCGTCAAAAGGTAACATCGGTTTTGAGTAAGAAACTTGTGAATGTCTCTACTGAGACGAAAAATAAATAAAAAGCCAACAAGGCATTTAAGAGTGAAGTTCAAATCATGATTGTTTAGCAATCAGAGAAGTTTTTTTGTCTTGGCTAGAACAGAACCACTTCTGATATGTTGTTTGCTTTGGTCTTGGCTTTGCTATGTCTTGCTTTCTATTCACAATGGTTTGTTTACGTCAGCAGCACCAGCTGATCGCTTTCTTCGCATTTACCGGATAGATTGTAGTTTATACTGAAATGCTACGTAATTGACCATTCCCGCTGTATTTGTTCTTCTAACTAGCGGACACAATATCTACGGTACGCCCTAGTAGGCAACTCCAATAAAAAAAAAAATTGCGGCTTAGCTCTAGTTAACCCTAGTTGAATTGCGAAAGCAACGGCGGGAGCTTCTTTTGCCAGCTACATTATTTGCCTATCACGATTTGTAAGTGTAAGGTGCTACATTATTGGGGACGCTTAAGCTCATTCTTTAAGGGTATGAATGAGCCCTGAGCGAGCTCTGAATTTAACGTTAGAAGTAGAAATTACACGAATTCATGGAAAGTCGACATTTATGCACTCTGTGTACCGTCGTACAGATTCCATATCTGCTCTGATGGTGTCCAACAACATTCACGCGCTCCACTCAAGGCGAAAGTTTTTACGCCAAAAAAGTTTTCTACTTGCTATAGAATCAGGTAACAGCGCAAAAAAACATGGACGGGACACAAGAGCAAGAACACACAACGAGAGCTGCTGTGTGTTCTTGCTCACGTGTTCCGTCCACGTTTTTTCCGCTGTTACCTGAAGATGCGGGCCTGGCCGGGCTCTGGCTTTCGGGTAAGTCCGAGTATGTGCAGTGCTCGAAACCCTCATCCGCCTGGAACAGGGATGCGAACACAGTATGCGGGTGGCATTCTTCGCTTGTTCTTGTTTCTTGCAAATAGTTTTCAATAACGTAATTAGTGCATATAGTTCTTGCTTTTCTCCGTGTTATTCTCCTAGTAACCTCTTCAGGCCCTTTTATTTACCATTGACCGCAGCTCAGGTGCTTACGGAGTAAAATCAGCTTCTACGGTCGAGAAACAATTTTTTTTTTCGTGTTTATCCTTCTGTGTAACAGCCACTTCAGAACCTGCAGCGGCTCCTTTGGAGGCTTTCAGTGCCGTGAGTGCATTGCCGGCGCAATGACTGTCAGTCACCTAATTAAGCAGCTGCATCACTTTTCGAGAATTTCGCGATATTCAAGGGTTCAAATCTACATAGGCTGTAGGTAATGCATGCAAAATGTTTTTGCGCTAGCATTCAAACTGATGGCGTAATCGACGATTACACTTCGAGCTTCTCCTCACAGCACTGAAGTTCTGCGGAGAAGTTCAGTGATGACGTCACGGACGGTACTATTTATGATGTTCGTTGCCTTCGCCCACGTACTGCTGCACATTTTCTGACGGTGCTAATCAACATTTCTAGTGCTTTGTTTTCGGCAGCCTTCTTTTCATTTCTTCAAACCAAGTGTGTCTATGCAGAAAACGTACCGGTACCGTCAATGACGTCATCATGTGTTGCTGTGCAGTGCAGTGAAGCCTGATAGCCGTGGCGATTTTAATCGCTATTTTCGCCATTGTTTCAAATACTAGCCCCAAGATATTTCGCATGCTTTAGGTACAAGTTATAATCATTCGACCGCTCGAAACTAATCGAAATCTAAAACCAGTGCACCTTCCCTTTAAGCTCCTGTTCTAAGCAAAGCTTTCCACTGAAAATGTATTCTGCTTTCTGCTTGTAAAAAGCGAACGTTTGGACCGGTCCTCTTTGGGTTGTCACGACTGCTTCTGAATAAACAGATTCTCCCATTGTTCAGCACTAGAGCAAAGATGCAGGCCGGCCGCCTCCAAGCGGTCGTACCCTCTTTCTGCCTGACTATTCTTTGCTCTTGTGGGACCCCAGTCGCCCGCTTAGTGTGAAGAGGGGAACAGAAATGGGGAGTCTTCTTACTAAAGAAGCTTCGCTGTCTGTATTTTGTGTGCCCGTTGGCTCTGTGCGGGACCAAGCTTTCGCCACTGACTCCTTTCCGCTGGCCTGCGCCCCTCGTGTGTCCTACAAAGGAAGAAAGCATTTGCAGCCGAGACAGGAAATAAAACTGACATCTCTTGATTTAAAGCCCAGCTTATTGCTCGCCTGACGAGCCTGTAACATCGGAAGCCCAAGTAAAGAATGTGGGGTCGAAACGTCTGCGCTTGACCTAAAGCTACAGAAGTGGTGTACAAACTATCTCCTTGCAGCTACCAAGAATTCGAGCACGCGACCAGCTGCAGAAAGAGGTCGCGTGCATTTCCTTAACTTCACGAAGGCTATATTAAAAAAAAACGAAAAAAAAAACCGGAGATGTCTGTCTCCGCAAAGTAGGGTTCGGACACTTGGGCCACTGCGGGCAGAGGAATTGCTTTTTTCTTGGAAGCGTATTCGCACATTCTGAGATTCCCTGCTGAACGCATGGTAAAGGGGCTTATCCTCGGGTCTTGGTTTATTCTTTTTTTTTTCACTTTAAAACCCAGCTACGCCCGTCACAGGCACCAGAACAAAGAGCACCGTACCATCGCTTTTTTCTTCCCTGCATCGCCATTCGTTTTGTCAGTTCTATGTGACTGACATGGCTGCCTGACTTGGCCTTCCCGATGACATATTGATGTATGACACCAAGAGTCAGGACAAATGCGCGAAGAGATCGAAGAGGGCAGCATTCGAGTGCTTTAAGTAGGCACGATATACTGCCCAGTTTTTATGTGTGGAGAGGGGCGCTACAGGTACACATATGGAGAAACGAAATGTGACATGGGGCTGAATCGTGCTTTTAGGAGTAGCGAACGTGCAGTGTGTATATTTAGAGCCTCTAAAGAAGCATCCTAAGCTACACACGCCTGCCCTCCTTGCTCATAGCGTAGCACAGGCGTCGCACTAAATTTGAGACCAAGAAGAAAACTCTCTCTCGTCTGTGCAGTGGATAAATAAACGTATACATAGGCTGGAGGGCCGCGCGACACACACACACACACACACACACACACACACACACACACACACACACACACACACACACACACACACACACACACACACACACACACACACACACACACACACACACACACACACACACACACACACACACACACACACACACACACACACACACACACACACACACACACACACACACACACACACACACACACACACACACACACACACACACACACACACACACACACACACACACACACACACACACACACACACACACACACACACACACACACACACACACACACACACACACACACACACACACACACACACACACACACACACACACACACACACACACACACACACACACACACACACACACACACACACACACACACACACACACACACACACACACACACACACACACACACACACACACACACACACACACACACACACACACACACACACACACACACACACACACACACACACACACACACACACACACACACACACACACACACACACACACACACACACACACACACACACACACACACACACACACACACACACACACACACACACACACACACACACACACACACACACACACACACACACACACACACACACACACACACACACACACACACACACACACACACACACACACACACACACACACACACACACGCACACACACACACACACACACACACACGCAAACACACGCACACGCACACGCACACGCACACGCACACGCACACACACGCACTTGCGATGCCGAAAGCTAAATATCTAAAGTCAGTGAGACTGCGGAGACGTCTCCGGCGAGGGAAAATACACCAATCAGGTACAGCGGGGCTGAAGATAGAAGAAGGCACTCCTGTCGGTCAAAAAAGGCGCCAAAACTACGCCCGAGGTTATTTAAGAGGGCCTGACGTCTCTGTCCGCTTATTCCTGCATGTGATAGTCTGCCATTCTGTGCCGTTGTTTCTGCACCATCTGGGGAGCTCGAGCCACAACATCTGAAACTCTCAAGGATATTGCTTCATTGCCTGACATAAGCGGCATTGCCTTCATAAACCGTGAGTATATTTATATTCAAATTACATCAAATTTGCTGACTGATATTCTTTGCTAACCGACGAGAAGTTTGCTTTCCCTTTTTTTTCTTAAAGCATTGCTTCTTTTATGTGTCCTGTCTTTTGTGAAATGTTTTTAGCTACATTCATATCATAGCGACATCTTTAGTGGACTGTTTAGGTTGTATATGTAACAGCAATACATTGTAATGACGCGGTGATTCTGACTGCACAAATTTTGTTTCCGATTGTTGCGTAGGACAGTGTGTAATAAAATATTTTATGTTTGCACTATATTGCCTTTTTCAAAACGAACTGCCTTTTTTTAGTAAAGCTAGCAGTTAGCGTAACAGGGGCGATGCGGTTGACTGCGACGGCATGGACAGAGACCTATTCCACTGCTTCGAGTGCCTCCTGTAAAGGGTATACAGTAGAACGAATTGTAACTTTCAGAGCTTGAAATGTTTCTAAATCATAATTATGCCCGTTTTATTTATAATAAATAATCTATATGTGCACTCATTTTAAACATGTTTGTTTTATTTGCATGGAAAAGTTTAAATGTTGTGCGTCAAGAACTTTAATTTTTACAAATTTGATTGTGCGGCTAGGTTTCGCTCCGTTTGCTAACGGCGGTCACGTTGGAAAATGTTTTTCCGCTAAAACAAGGCCATGATAATATTCATCACAGTAATACAACAGGCCATAATTTTTTAAAAAGAAATCGAAGATGGTCGAGTGCAAAGTCTGGATGAGTTAGCTTGGAATGACCCCGTAGACTCTACAACCCGCATTCCGCACTGAGCCTTGCGCAGGGGCCTCATTAAAGAAGCCGTAACTATTAGCGCAATGAAATTAGGCAATAAGTTTTTAGTGATTATGAAAGCTGATGTAGAGGATAATATGTGGACAAATCTTAAGAAATACAAAGTATTTTCATTGTTGTCCGAATTTTCCATTGCGCAGCGTTTGTTGAAGTTAGCCCGATCATAACGCTCAATCGGAAACGTTACATAGGAGCGCTGGCAGTTTGATAGATAAGTTTCCATGAAACATAATGCGCATTACTGCTGCTTTGTAGTAACTTTTTTTTATTTAGATACGCAAAATAGCAAAAAAAAAAGTCGTTTCCTTGGGCTGACGTTTCGTTAAAAATTTCGCTGTAAAAACAAAAATAAAAACAACTGAGCGGAAATAAAAACATTTTGATATGTAGTCGAACGATTTTATTTACATAACTTTAACATTTTATGTCATTCATAAAAACTTAGCCAAACAGCAGAGCATTTAATCGCTGCGCTAGACCTCTTGGTCATTAATTATACCCGGTGCTTATAGAAAACAAAAATGGAAACAAAAAACCAGCTGAAGATATTTTCTTATTTAAACATCAGGAAACATCACATAAAAATTTCGACAAGCCAGGCTTTCATCCATCTTATGTGGAATCACCCAACCATCTCTTCTGCGTAACTGCCCACTGCAGGCGCCGTGTTTCATATGCGAGGCGACATCAAGTTGCACATAAAACGGCCCCACGAAGCTGCATGATTAAATCTATGCCAGATCGACGCAAACCAGTTTAATCAGCATATGTTAGGGTACCTAAAACCGGGAATCATTTTCGATATCTATCCGCGTTACGGCGCTATACAGTTTCAAAGTCTGAAAAAGAGGGAAATTTCGGTGCCTTGCCATAGGAAGCAATGCATAATATTGAGTCGCACTGGGAAGCTCGTGTAATAAGAGCACAGAGCTGAAACTTCGGCAAAATCTTCGGGTAACTATATATTATGTAAATCCCGGAATCATTTTGCGTACGTGCTTTTGTTCGCGTTTTACGTATTTTTTGTACCCGTTCTTGTTAAGTAACGCACCCTGTCGCCGCCACCTTCCGGTAGATGGCGTGAGTAGTACATGTCCCAGAAAGCTGGGCATGACAGCTGCTTCGCGGCGCTCGTTGGTATTAAGCCTCACCATTAACTGTGGTCTGGCTTTTACTCTGAGAGTTTGTTTCAACGCAAGAGTCATGACAATTTCGATCATCCCAAGGACATAGATCAGTGGCTAGCGATGTCATTATATACAGAAAACGCAGTAATGCCAGTCAAGTGGCCGATACCCCGATCAAAAAGAAGGCAGAGAAGTCGTTTTGCGGAGGACCTTGTCAAGAGACGATACCTACCAAGATGCAAGTGACGGCAGGGGATGCGGCGGTGGTCAATGCTTTAAGCTCGTGAAACTTTCTCAATTCGTTTATACACCGTACACGCAATTTGATCGCCTACTGTAATTCGGAGGGCAGTGTAGTGTTTGTAATCGGCATCTAGCCGAACGTTACCACTCTGTTGGCCACTATGGAATAAAACATGGCGGCTTAACTAACAGGCTCGCTTCATCTGTGTCTCGGCCAATCTAATCAATCAGACCCCATCACAGACTCCGGGAACACTAAGATGGTGTCAGAAGTGCTCTTTTATCTCATGTGAGTACCACTACGTCAAGAGTCAGTCCGTCCAGTCACCCATCAGCAGCAAGCGGCTACCGGCAATCGTAGCCATGGCCCATGTGCTCCCTGCCTTCTCAAGTTTTGACTTGCGCGCTACCGACGACAACAATATTGGTCACGAATGGACGAAGTGGATAGAAAGGTTCGAAAACTTTCTTTTAGCTTGCGATATCGCGACAGATGCACGCAAAAAAGCGCTCCTCCTGCACTACGTCGGTGAAGATGTCTACGACATATATTGCCAGCTCCCCGAGAGTGCTGCTCAAGGTGCGACGGCTAGAAGCACGACCCAAACCACGCAGAGTACATCGACGCCAGAATACAATGCCTCTCGAGCGAAACTGAATGCATATTTTGCGCCGCGACTGAACTCAACATTTGCTATCTATATATTTCGTCAAGCTCAGCAAAACGTTGATGAGTCACTGGACGCCTTCTACGCGCGCCTCCGGCAGCTTTCTCGCCACTGTAACTTCAAAAACGTCGACTCTGAAGTCAAGAACCAAATCATTCTCGCCACGTCGTCTCGCCTCCGAAAGTATGCCATGCTTCATTACCTCCCGTTACCGGACTTACTTAAGCAAGGAAGACTGCTCGAGGATGTTGAACGGGATGTGTCCGAAATAGAAAAGCACGTCGATAACAATGCGGCGGTGTTCGCAGTACACAAGGAAGGACAACACCATGGCCAACACCCAAGAAATGAACGGCAGATGCCACGGCAGGCCTACACACCGCAGCGACCTCGTGTCTCGTCAGCAGATTGTCGCAACTGTGGCGGCAAGTGGCCTCACCAAGGCGGTCGATCCAGTTGTGCTGCATGGGGCAAGACTTGCAAGGCATGTAACAAGGTTGGTCATTTTGCACGGTTCTGTCGCTCAACCAGGAGAACAGTACACGCAGTGGACTGTGACAATGACTCAGACACACAGTTAGCCTGCAGTAAGAAGAGTTCAAGTACTAGAGAGCCTGCAGCCACCTATGACACCAGTTCAAGCAGCGACGAGTACGTTTTTGTTGCCATGACTCCCCCTCAAGCAAGTTCATCTCCAAAGGCTATTTTCACTGTCAACAAAGTGCCAGTCACTTTCGTAATCGACACGGGTTCTACAGTGTCATTTGTTGATGAAAATGACTTCAAGAGCTGTCGCCTAAATGTGAATCTCCAAGATACATCCATCAGACGGTTCCCATACAAATCAACGTCTCCACTTGAACTTTTGGGCAAAGGCTCTGTTACAATGTGATACAAAGATAAGTGCATTGAAGAAGACATTTTTGTCATTCCAGGAAACTGTGCACCACTCTTAAGCTTCACAGCAGCAACCAACCTGGGGCTTGTCCCAATCACGTACCAAGTTTCTGACAATCCAGGTGACAAGTCAGTCGTGGAAGCATTCCCCAAAAGCATGGACAAACTAGTACACACTTTGGTTAAAAGCTGCCTACCATGTCAAGCAATCGTTCCCCAAGCAGAGTAAGAACCACTTGCCATCACTGAACCACCCAATGGTCCCTGGGAGGAAGTTTCGGTTGACTTTTGTGGTCCGTTCCCAGATGGAAAGTACGCTATGTTGGTAATATATGTCTTCTCGCGATACCCAGTAGTACAAGTCACACATTTCACTAGTGCGAACAATGTGCTCCCCTTGCTGCGACGAGTGTTTTGCAAGTTCAGAATTCCTGCACAGGTAAAAACTGACAATGGACCACCATTTCAAGGCAGGGAGTTTGCTGCACTCTAGAAAGAGTTAGGATTTCGACACCATCGGATCACACCTTTGTGGCCTCAAACTAATGGTGAAGCTGAACGGTTCATGAGGACATTGAAAAAGCATGTTCACACATGTCAGCTTGAGAACAGATTGGAAAGTAGAGTTTGACATTTTCCTGATGTCATACAAATCTTCCAAACACCTTACAACAGGAAGATCACAATATGAATTGCTATTTGGCAGACCAATGAGGAATCTTCTGCCGTGCTACCCTGAAACTCCTTCGCACAATGAAGACTTAACAAGGAAAAAAACAACCGCGCTCGCGAAAAAGGCATACAACAAACATCATGACGCACGAAGACATACTCAACCATATCGCTTCTCTATCGGTCAACGAGTCCTGTGCAAGCAAGAAAGACGCGACAAGTTCACAGCTTGAGGCCCGATAATAATCTCATTATTTGCATTACTCAGGAGGATTGCTCAATAAAAGTAAATTCTTTTCTACGTAAGCTGAACGGGCCTCAAGATGTTATTCTTGGCCTAAAGCCGTTATTTTTGGACTACTCTTACGTTTTGGGGCCAAGGTAGTTTAAAAAGTCTTTTCCCTCAAGTACATGGGCTTCGTGGCTCTGTAGACGTTGGCAGGTTAAAGGTTTTCAATACATAGGGACTACACAAGTTATGTGGTGTGGATGGACATGTCCTACTGTATATGTGTGGCGGTGGTTTTTAGTGTATGGCTGTGTGACTATGTGGTGATATTTGCTTGTCCAGCGTGGTATGACTTACTGGGCAAAGCAGAGGTGTGGAGAACCAAGACAGTGTAAAGTTTGGGACTGCCATGTTTGGACGATGTTTATGGTCTGCGAGGAAGGAAGTACCACTATGCTCTTGGCAAAGAAGAGGAAGATGAGATTTGTGACTGCCATGTTTGGACGATGTTTATGGTTCGCGAGGAAGTAAGTGCCACTATCCCCTTGGCAAAGAAGAGGAAGATGAGAAGAAGATGAGATGTGCCTGAGCGTAGAAGAGGAGGAGTGGTGAAGAGGAAGTGTTTTCAGATTCTTATTACTGTTGGTAGTGTGCGCGGGTGTTGTGTATCTTCTCTTGTGTTTGTGTTTGTTGCGCCACATTTCTGAATAAGATGCAGCACCAATTAGCCCCTTAAGCCGTTATTTTGTGCTCAACTAACTCCGAGTGTGAAGCTTCTCAATCGGCGTAGCTGTAAAGTTATTGCATCGCATTGCCTGTACGACCGCTACAAGCGCTCCATCCCGTGCCTGTGTCAGCAGCGCCTATTCTCAACGCATTCGTGGCTTCCAGTCATGTGAAGGGAACTCCTGCATAAATCATCATTATCAGCATCAGACAGACAATACCTACTGCATGGCATAGGCCTCTTCCATACTCGTCGAATTAACCCGGCACTGTGGTAACACTTGTCTCCTGCTAATGCCTTGACATAATTTGACATACCTAATTTTCTTGGTCACACTCTCCTTGCCACACTCTCCTCTACCACACTTTCCTTCCATTGGAATTCAATTTACTAACCTAAGCCACTATCGATTATCCCCTCTTCACAATACACGCCCTGCCCATGCCCATGTTTTTACACTAATTCCCAGCAGAATGTCATTATCTCTAGATATTTTTCTGAGCCACTCGGCACACTTCTAACTCCAAATGATACATCTACTATATTTCGTTCCCTAGCCCTTCGCGTCGTCCTCAACTTGAAACCCTTTTCGTTAGCTTGTTGGAATGCTGGAGGAAAGCACAGACGAGGCGGAAGGCTTGGAGTCTTGGTGCAAATTGATTTATTTTCTTTTATGAGTCGCTCCTTCTGGGGTAGCCGGTTGACTTTTGTCGGCTAGGGGTTTGCTACGTTCCGTTAGCAGCGGAACGTGACCTAGCTTTGGTGTATGTTGGATTGACCACAGTGCTCCTCTCTAGTGAGAGCATAAACTCAACGAATAAAAGAACTCACAAGCTTGGAGGTCTAGGCGGCTTCGTGCGCTCAAACGTCTGCCACTGCGCGCTAGTAGCTGCTGGTCTCTGGTGCGCTAACATTCGCTGCCATAGGACGAGGCGCTTCGGCACAGATACTCGGTGACGGGGTGGAAATGGCTCTTGTGGACTGAGTTTCCATGAATGCAGGTTTAACTCTGTCAGCGGAAGCAACTTCCTGCCAGCCCCGCATTTCAATTGGGAGAATTTTCCACCTACGACAGACAATATTGAATGGTCCATCATGCTGTAAGCCATGGCCTAGCTGTGGCGCATTTCGGGTTCACTGCCAGCCTCCACGTTTCAGCCCCATAGGTATGTACATGTAAGGTACAACTGCTGTATACTTTCCTTTAGAGCGATACCGGTAAGCTGCTAGCCGTAATCAGCGAGTACTTGCCGAATGTGCTGCATCTCAATCTTATTCTCCTAGTAAATGTCTTTTCATTGTCCGGATCTGCGGTTACTACCTGTCCTAAGTACACACACTCGCCTACCACTTTGAGCGCTTTGCTACCTGAATGGATAAGCACCTCAGATCATCCACAGTGCTTGCAGTGTCGTCTACCATCTTGTATCATCGGGCCACTTAATCGGCAATTACGACTGGCAAATCTGTTCTCGGAGTTTCGCTCTTGCTCTAGTTACTAGCCAGCTTATGCAGGTGCAAGGCGAGCAGGTACTCATTTACGCTCTATTTCGTAGCGAAAGCCATAGACTAGTTTAATAGGAGCGAGGTTAGCCGTGCCTGTCAGGCCACAACTGCCATAACCATGACAACCTGCGCCCTTCCACAGGTGTTCCGCCACGGCGTCGTGCCGATCTGCACCGCTGCATCAACTCGTGATGTCCCGTGTCTCTTTATGCAGCTTCACTGGGCCTACACAAACCGATCGCTGGTCCCCCCCGCTGCGATACGTCTTCTTCATCGCGCCCGACTACGTATGATCACGTGGCCAACAGCGCAGCAAAACACACACTTCTCAGCATATACGCTTGCTATTCAGATGCGCCATGCCATGTATGAAGAAGCAGACTGTGATCAAGTGTGCATTGCGTGGCCTATTCGGAGGCTGCCAAAAGCTGCTTCGGACGACCCGGAATTACTTGCTTGCCATGAGGATGCCCAATAGCATGCGAATGAATCATGAAAGGCTAAGCATGTCTTCGAGACGTCTCAAGAGCGGGAATAACATTTAGGTAGGTGGCGTCAGGAGGAGCTTTCGCTGCGTCCATCCTCTCCTAGCTGAGCTAAGCCATTGGTAAAATTTCATTCTAGCCACTGCAGGGCAGTATCGAAACTGCGATACGAACGCAAGGTGAGCGTGTCATCTGAAGCACCTGCTGCAACGCGGATGCCGGGAAGTTTGCGGCGTTTTCTCTCTCGGTCGATTATTGGATGCTAATCAGCCAGCGCTGTCCTGGCTGGTGAGCATGTGCCCTGACCTGTCTCTCTTGTCTGATTGTGGTGTCTCTGTTGCACTTTACATAAGTTTACGAGCAGTTATGGGCATTGCCAAATTCGGGCCAATTAGCCATACTGTTTGACAGGCGGGACAAATAAAGCATTTGCCAGAGAGCATTAGCTTTTGTAGCCTTTCTAGTTCTCTTGATGACGGGTGAGCTGCATGCCTCTCGGCTAAGGTGCCGGGAGCCGTATTTGCGAATTTTGACAAAATAGCTGACCTGAACTGTCTGCGTGCTCAGCGGCGAAAGCAGCGAGCAGTGACCGCCACTAGCAGGCGGTAGCTTCTCGATTGATTCAGGTTTTCTAGTTTTCAACTCTTTTGGCGAAACGCACCGGCTGTGCACCGAAAACAAGGCGGAGCGATTGAGCGTGGAACCCACTGCCACTGGGCACGAGCGTTATGCTGGCCAGGACATCCCGACGCTGACATACTAACAGGAGCCTCATAAATGGGTATGCCAGTTGTTGCGTACAACAGAACGAGGCTTCTGTAGACACAGCCGTTTGACTGTCTGGCTCGAAGTATTACCCGGGAATACCCAGCGCGATGTTGCCGACGCTAGCCACTACCGCGGCTTCGGGCAAGATTTCCGATAGATTTCTCAAAACCGCATCAGCGGTTGGATTTCATGTAGCCGAGGGCTGCAGCTCGAGAGCTGCCGAGCTTGGCTGCAGACATCAACCGCTATCATTACTCCATTACCGATCCATGTTGGTGCGCCAAAATGTGGGGTTTTTCGGGATGGTGGCCTCTGCTCACAGTACCAAACGCTCCTCTGCTAGCTAGCTGAGACCATACTGGTGGCCGCAGTGAAAAACGCCAATGCTGGGAAGAAAATATTCTACCATTTCATTTGAAGAATTCTCTACTGCTCCGTCCTACTCAGCAGCCCGGTCATGTAAGCAGGCACAGTGCAATGTGGAACCACCTCATTCCGTCACAGCTCCGTATATGCGTCCGCCCGCTCGGGTCGTCCAGTTTCCACTCGTCAGAGCACACTCGCTCCTCAATTGCACACCTCCTGTCCACTCGCGAGTGCTGCTGCTATGGCATTGCACGATACAGTGAAAGGAGGCTGACCATAGAGGGCGTGAAGCTCCTGCAGCGTAGCCAGAAGGGGAAAAGCCCTGGCGGAGTGCAGGTCAGTGCTAGCGATGAGCTATGGCCTTCCACACACTTTAGGTTCTAATATATTACGTTGTGCAGTTCTTTACACTAAACAGAAGTGAGGAAGAGATGTGCTGCCCAGAATTTATATCGCGAGAATATGCGTTCATGGAGAAACAAGGGAGAGAAAAAATGAAATGGCCTTCCAAATACGTACATAAGTATCTTGAAGATTCAGCAAATGCAGGTAGCAGCGTTTTCGGGCTAGCTTTTTATGCTACTTCAAGAAACCGTGTCGAACTGTTCACAAGATTGTAATGTGCTTAGTGTAATATATGCGGACATGTTTTTCTTTTTTTTCAAATTCGGTTATATAAAATAATCATTTTCCATGCCTTTATTCTTGCAGTATCCACAGAACAAAGGTATTAGACACGATATTATTTCAGCCAAACACTCTCCCGCTTGCACAAAATATTTAAAGTCATGCTACAAAATTAGTTTTCTTGTCATCATGCTGAAAAATTGTTTCTATGCAAAAATATCCGAGTAAAGTTGAAAATCCTTTTCTTGCGATTACAATGCTGAAATTATCCCAGTGCTGACTTAGTTTTGTCTCATTTAGTTGTTCTGCGAAGCGCTTCGCATATTATTTCATTGTGTCCCTTAGAGTGTACTCACTAAACCTCGAAGACCCTGACTATCTGAAGCGAAGCTGTACATGTGGTTCAGTGGAATACTGCAAGCTAGACTTCATTTGACGTCACTAAGCCGTTTCCTTAAACCGCGTGTGTTATTTTGTAGTCGCCAAGAAACAGCTATAGTTCATTTCCAAGACCTTTGAAGCGTAGTAAGGACGTTGAGAGTTTCGTAAACATCAGAAACCTGGGTGATTTTAAGCCGTGAAGTTGACGAATTTTAAGCTATAAGCTTAGCCATTGTAAAAGTAATTTACCATTTGCTATAAATTTTTATATTTTCGGAATGTTCTAAGCAAAAGCGTTACCATTATTTTCATTTGATGAAACAACATAAAAAGCAAAGCGAGCACACCCTCATGTATGTCGTGCTTAAAAAAAGAATGAATGTATGGGAGAGCACCATGAATAAAATTTGTTTAACATCAAAGCAGCATTTTAGTTCTATCGCACGTCGTTCAGGAATCAAGAATACTGAAAGCAAATGGTGAAAAGCAAAAATTTTGCCAATCTTACCCGCAAACTCTCTTGAATCAGGTAGTAGGGATTAACAGACAAATTTATTTATTTATTTATTTTTTTATTTATTTATATACCCTAAAGGCCCTTTCAGCATTATATAGGGGGGAAGGAGTCACATGAACAAAGTTGGTTATAACAGGCACATAAGTAACAATTGCACTTAAGGATCAGAGAGGAGAAAAAAAAAAGTCATTCAGGTTGCTATTTTGCCTTTCTTTTTTATACAGTAGTTATATGACCTAAGCAATTTTACATGCACTGAAGAAACGAGGTATGCGCGCGCTTAATACCAAGCAGTAGGCTGAAATGAACAAGAAATAACACAGCACTACACATCAAGGAAAAAATGTAATGAGCATTGCAAAATATTATTAAGAAAGTTAAGTCAGTTTAACATTCAATTCCCTCCAAAGCCTTGAGGAATGAACTATGGTCAGGTAGGGTAGCGACATCTGCTGGCAAACTTTTCCATTGTGAAATAGCAAGTAGCAGTGGTGAATATTTAAACAGATTTGTACGCGCATGTACGGGGTTGATTTTAAATGGATGGTCTACGCGAGCAGATATGTGGGGGGCAGGGCGAAGGAACGTTTTTCGAAAGTCTGATGAACCATGGTATAGTTTGTGCATGAAAGATAGGCGGGCATTTCGTCGCCTAGTCTCAAGGGGCAATGAATTAAATCGTTGCTTGATACTGTTTACGCTAGTTGGGTAGGAATAATCGTGGGCAATAAACCTGGCTGCTTTACTCTGTAGAGATTCAATGGAGTTTGCTAAGTAAGCTTGATGAGGGTGCCAAATGATGGGTGCATATTCAAGCTGAGACCTGACAAGTGTTGTATAGGCTAGGAGTTTCGTTTTTTCATCAGCGTGATAGAGAGTGCGTTTTAGAAAGCTAGCGGCCTTGTTGATAATGTGTTCAATGTGAGTATTCCAAGTAAGGTCAGAAGATAAATGTACTCCTAGGTATTTAATGGATGATACATGTTCAATGGCAACGTTTCCAATGAAATAGATATGAAGGACAACGCGTCGCCTTTTAGTAAACGTTTGAGCTTTAGTTTTGTCAGTATTTACTTGCATTAGCCACGTTGTACACCAGTCAGAAATAACATTTAAGTCATCCTGTAAGATAATGTGGTCACGAGGGCTTTTAATAGGACGGTAAATGACACAATCGTCTGCAAACAAACGAATACTAGAGGAAATGTTATAATGTAGGTCATTTATGTACATGAGAAAAAGAATCGGTCCTAAGACGGAACCCTGAGGAACACCGGATTTCACTGGGACAGAAGCAAAGGCATTTTTGTTAATGATGACAGATTGAGAGCGATCAGTTAAAAAATCCTTGATCTAATCAATGACCCCAGGGGATAAATTCATCGCATTAAGTTTATGAATTAGGCGGAAGTGAGGAACGCGATCGAAGGCTTTAGCAAAATCAATAAAGATGGCATCAATGGCATGAGTCGAATGAACAGAATGGTGAAGATCAGTGACCAACTCAAACAGCTGCGATTCACAGGAACGTCCACGTTGAAACTCGTGCTGATTAGAAAAGATGAGCTTAGAATTTACAAGGTAGTGCATGATTTGAGATGCTATAATGTGCTCAAGGAGTTTACATGAAACGCAAGTGAGCGAAATAGGCCTGTAATTGTGAAGTGAATTTTTGTCTCCAGACTTAAAGACAGGAATGACATGAGCAATTTTCGAATCCTTAGGCAATTTGCCTGTGTCAAGGGAGTACTGGAACAGCCTGCACAGAAGGGGTCCGGAGATGTGTTTGGTTAGTTTTAACAGTTTTGTGGAAGTTCCATCGGGTCCGGGACTAGAGTTCGAAGGCAAACGGTCAATGGCACACTCTACCCCATGACAGGAAACAGTGATATCATTCATGGAGTGACCAACAGATTCCAGAATGCCTCAGCCAATAAGGAATCATACCTCTCAGTAACAAATTCTGAACACATTTGAAGTCGTTGCAAATAAAAGTTTAGTTTTTCAAGTTCACGCTTCCAGGCTAGGAGGTCATCAATTTTACCACTGACAAGAGAAGTTGACTGAATATGCACCTTGACGGATACCCGCAAAGCAAGCATATCAATAGTTGCAACATGCCGAGAAGCAACATAACCTGATAGTGCTTGGGAAACCACCGGAGAGTGACACATCTTGCAACGATTCGTCTTTTTTTGCAGTCCCACTGAGACAGCAGTTGCTTCGGCAACACAAGATTATTTCGAACACAGGCAAAATTGATAATTTCTACAAGGCAAGAATCCTGCATCCATATCCTTACAGCAATAGCCATGCTTGTCAAAAGTCATTCCACAGGTCAAGGTGGCAGAACGTTATCTACATCATCTCTATGACCGCATCCCCTGTGTATCATAATAGAGGTCAGTGGAGGTTCGGAGGCGGCGGCAATTGCTACAGCTAGCAGAATCTGGTCAGCAGTGCCCACCCTTGGTCGTTTCCGGAAAAAAGGGCGATCGCCGGAAAAACTGTAGGTGAAAACGTAGCTGCTACACATGGCTTCTATACACTCTGTGCTCCGTGGTTCAACGTATAAGTATAGCCTGGTAATGCATAGCGTGGCCAGAGACTGTGCTTATTGGCCAGAAATATGCGAAGCACAACGGGGGTGAATGCTGGTTCAGGGGCGCCGCCTGTGTGTAATGAAGGACGCTCATTTAAAATAACTTGCATTGGAGATGAACCACCTTATTCCTCCTCTTTTTTAGCACAGACAGCGGAAGGCATTTAAGTTCGGTTCAATGTTGTTAAACAAGTTCGATGCGTCGAAAAGAGGGCTATATTTAAAAACAAATGAAGAACGGAATGGGTCGGGTTGAGAAATTTTCGAAAGAGAAGAAAATGAAGCGCTTAACTCAATCCTCTTGCCAACATCGGTGAGACTGTCGAGACGTTCTCGGTGCACCAGTCGTAAATGAGGATGCTGGACGGTTCACAGGATAGCAGCGAAGTGATGAAGATGCCACTTGAGATTATTCTCCGCCAGCCACCATGTCCTAAACCTTCGACATATTAGAACAGCAGTGATAATATACGCGTATTTGCACCTTTTACCTGAAGACGGTGATGTTCGTTATACATTGGCAGCCAACATCTGTGTACAGTCACTAGAATTATTGCAAGCCTTTTTCCAAACGCCTAACTTGAGAGTGTCAGCATACCATGTTGAAAACAATTATTCTTTGGCATTGAAGGTGACCGTCAGTTTCGAAGCATTGAAGAACGTCCGCAGGATAGACTCAATTTTACAATGGTAGTAACCCCACACCGACAAAAACTTTTCCGGACATATCGGGGTGGGCAGTTTGAAGCATCATAGACTCTAAATCACGGCCATACCTATGGAAGGGGACAATTGGCAGGTGGTACGACCGGGAACTCGGGGGTCGAAGGTGCAATGTCGTGCCGGTTCCCACTTCTCCTTCGCTCATGGAAGGCGGCGGACTTGTGGTTGTTCGGCGCGTGGTGTCTTCAAGAGACCAAATTCCATGATCGAGTTAGAAGGAGTTGCCACCTCGGGAAGCTCATTTTATGTGTAAGGGTGAAATTGGGCCATCGCCCTCGTCGTTTGAAGCTTTGCCGAAAAAGCAATAACTTGCACGCCAATACAAGGTGAGGCAATAGCGTCAAACTACCTGACCGCTAAATTAGGATTAACGCTAAATTCTAAACCTACATCTTGAAGAAATGTAGGCTGCTACAGAACGTTCAAAATGATTATGGCCCCTAAAAAATATTCTCATCACACAATACATGACGGAGGAATAACTATGAAAATGTAAAAATGATTAAATGTACAGCCTCGTCCACTTCTAGCTATAACACGGTCACTGCTTTCAAAGCGTCATTGCGTCCGGCTCGGCCAAGAAATATAGCTTAGTGGCAGGCCATGTGAAGCAACACGCCCGGGTCCTTCTGTGCTTGCATCGCTTTGCATCGATATGTGCCTGCGTCGGGCGCAATGTTGCTTTGAAAGCAGCGACCGTGTTATAGCTAGAAGATGACGACCCTGTACATATAAAATAAATCATCTGATAGTAAAGTTGTCAGGAGGAAACAAGCCAACATGCTCTTCTAGCTACAGCACGCGAAGGGCATAAAGCCTAGTAATTATATTTCAGAACAATATTTTGTACCATGAGTTGCCTTCAGGCATAGTTTTGCGTGAAAAATACAAATCGGCACTTTATTTTCAAAATTTTCTCTCTACCGGTAGGTCGCACTGTGCCGCTGCTCTTGGTTGCTAACTTGATCACTGGATGGTATGATCAGGTTCTTTCGTTCCATACCATTGACCCTTGATTAATTCTGCTCGAGAGGTGGGGATGAGTGAAAGCGATTTTGATATCAGGCGTAAACGAGGAAAAAAAATATATCACTAGTCTATAAAATTGAAAGAACAGAATGCGAACGGTGCAAAGAAACGCATGGCTGAACGCCAGACAGTCTGAGTGCCGCCACGTGACGCGGGTGTATTTCGAAAGATACGGGCCACTTCCGTTCATATCAGCGCTGCCGAAGTCCGGGAAGAATGAGATAAAGACAGCTTGCTTCTTTCCGAATCGGTAGAAGACTTTGGTGAAGGCTATGACCCGAGTGAGGCTAAGGATACAAACGACCGACTGCTGTTTCTGTAGCCTTGTTTTCATATTAAGGAGCGCGTGACTGCGTCGAACTTCTAAAGATGAAATGCTCCTTGGCTATGCTAGCAGCTTCGATCGTGTTCTGCGCCGACCAACAGGGTGAGAAAGTATTACCGTGCAAACGGTCGGCAGTTCTCCAGTGTAGTGTAGTTCGGGACTTTAAGCCGGGAACCAAACGTGTGTGTAGTATAATGTGAATAAATAATTTTGGTGATCGGAGGTGAGAAGGATTAACGATAAAAGTTAATTTTTCTTACCCTAATTGTTTCAAGTCAAAGCTCGCAATTTATGTGTTCATTAAAAATTTCCGAATATTCAGCACAATTAAATTAGTCAAATTACGCGATGTGCTGTACATGCAGTGTATCATATATAGACTAAGCAACCATGAAATAGAACTCTCGCGCTGGTATTTTATTATAAAACGTAAAAAAGACAAAGCGATTCTCCGCACCGTGATCAAAACTCCGACTTATATTCTAAACCTGTTAATCATAAAGTTAAAGATGTGGGAAGTTATGCTATATTTCTATGTTTCACTTTAAATCAGTGTTACTCTTCAGTGTTACGGTTACTTTTCTTCTAAAATCTGAAAACTAATGTGAAAGAATTAGCCACATGCCGCTTTTGCAATAAATTGGGTTTTTGGTTTTGCTGCTCTTGTTGTTGCGTGGAGCTTTGCAGTTCGCTAGTTCTCAGTATCATCTCAGGCTCCGTGTAAGAAAAGGAGGTAGTCACCAATCAAATTTAGAGCATTGTGTCGTCCGCTCAACGTCTCACAATGGTCAAAGAACGAGCGCTTGCAAATAACTTTCGCGAAATCGTATCGCGTGCATAGATTTCAAAACAACAACGTAGTCCTGGAGAGCTCAACATGGCTTCCAAATTCGAATTACTCGCCTAGATCGACAACCAATGTTTTGGAAATAAAAAAAATAAATATGAGGCTTACTCGCTGTATAAACGCTCAATAAATATTTGATCTTGAAGCATGCGACAAGTGTTCCAGCAATGAGTACCGTAATTGCCAGTGGGGTGCGGAATGGAGCGCGGAAAACGTTCCAGTTCTTCACTGTGCAAATGTGCAATTGAAGCCATGATAGGAAACCGGTTTCGTATTTGTTTCTGATAAGATTAACATAAAGCCTAAGCCGCCCGAGTTCTACCAATGTTTTCGAATAAGTGCTGTAATTTACCTAGTATTCAATCAGGTAGTAATATTATTGTAAATGAAATCCGTTCGCAGTGCCTCCTGAAAGCTGACAGGAAATTCTCTCTAAGCTCAGTATTAGATGAAAATTCTGTGAGAAAGCATACATTGCAGGAAAGGAATGACAGAGACCTCAGTAAAAGAACACTTTTTGAAGTGTTCCGCCTAGATTTAATAAGCGGTTCATTCGCCCATCTCTTAATTATTCTTCTAAAGTGCATACTTGCACTCGTAATTGCATATGCGTATATCACTAAATCGCGTTGTCATGTAAGTGTTGCTCCCGATAAGCACAGGTCAATTCATTTACGGAATGTGGGCCAATCCAAGACCCCAACAATTTTTTCTTGTTCATATCGGCCCTTCGTTGGGGTATATTATTTCTCGAAACAGAAAATACTTCTTGTCTACAATAATAAATACGCATGCATCCTTGAAATTAAATAATGATCGTTGGCGCTACTGACACGACAATAGTCGAACCTTCGTTTTCTTTCTACTTTGTTTTAATTCTGCAACTTTATAGAACCTGGTCCAGTCAAATTGAGAAATATTTACTTGTTTAGTCGTCATATGGTTTCTCTCAAGAAGAACAAAATAAGGTGTGGGCGGTACTGAGCCCGGAAGTAACTTTGTTAGATTGTTGCCCTTTGATACAATTAGTTTGGAAGGTACGAATAAGGATAAAATTGCGAATTTTTACTACCAAACATTTCTTTCTTGTCTTCTGCGCATTTACCAGAAAGTCTAAGCAGTCTTAAGTCACCTGCTGTGCGGTTTCACGTATCAAAGCAACCAGATCCCGACGTTGCGCATCATCCGATTCTGCTTGGGTGCAGAGAATTTGTCATTGGTGCCTCAATTTCTCTCAATTATTGCTCTCAGTTCTTCTCAAAACCTTTTTTATTTCAGCTATCAATATTAACTTTTGTCGGTTTATATTATCTTCCCTGTGTAATAGTCAGCGCTGGACGTCTGCACTCACGGACGCGGGGGCCGCTTTTTCATGCAGGCGAAAAGGAAGGTGTGGTGGGGAAAAACATTTATTAGCACCCGTGTGCTGTGCTATGCCAGGGCACGTTAAACAACACCAGGTGGACATAAATTCCGGAGCCCTCCACTACGGCCCTTCTCATAGCCTGAGTCGCTTTGGGAAGTTAAACTTCCTAAACCATAAAACCAATGTGTTAGAAATCAATGTTTTCTGAACTTCGGACAGAGCGCCACGATTCTGGCCGTCCTGCCCCACGCCTCCTCGAATATGTTCTGAAGGGAAGTTGGAAATCATGAGCAAATTCAAGTTACCTTAAGTTTAAATGAGCATGTGTAAGCTGTTTGGACTAGTTCGGACAACTCAAGCCCCGCTTCACGACATTCATGTGCATCAATTTCCTGACAGGTGCACGCGTCAAGGCCCAGACACTGTTCAAGTTTTCGAACATTTCTGATCCATGTGGCACCAATCAGGAATGGAAGCCGTGCGCCACTGTCAGCTGTGCCGACGTCACGTGCTGGAAACTTGCTGTAGGGCCTGAATGCACAGGCAATTGCAATTACGGTTGCTTTTGCTCCGAAGGATTCTACAGGGATGGAGAAAGTGACTGTGTACCGCGGAGCCAGTGCCCACCTGGACCGAGTCGTCCAGGTACGTTGCACCAGAAGACGAAACAAAAAAAAAAAGAAAAAGGCTGTTGTTACCATTTACTGCTTTAACATACTGTCCCGCAATACGTGACCACCCAGCCTACACCACGTACTAACAAATCACCTAGTGGTCAATTCTAATAGCAGTTAATGGCTTAAAGCACCATGCACAATCATGGTGGCATTACTAACTCGCGTGGCACAGTCGTAGTCAATAAGTTTTGGCCTTGAATTCCTTTATTGTTCTAGCGTCGTCGGGTTTTGGTTTAATAAAGAACGTATTAGGAACTTTACGAAAGTCATTACAAAGTATTTACGAAAGTGGGGTTGCCTGATGTTACCTCGGGTGGCAGCTACCAACTCGCGATTTCCTTTGATATGGGAGGGTGATATCAGAAGCAGACTGCCAGGACACTTGTATTCACCTTGCCCCCAGGCCACGAAGGCACGTTTGCACAGCTTAGTTAAAGCGGGGCTCTATATGTGGGGTGGTATCCTACGCTATCGCATCATACCCTTAAAGGCGGAGCTTGTGTCATCGATATTTTTTAACATCATACGAGAGTTGGCTGCCTGGCGCTGCTATCCTAGCAGACGCAATACGGGAGAACCCATGTCGATGTCAAAGGCATGAACACAGTTCCTACGCTCTTAATCTGGTTCCACGTACTTGCCAAAAACATCGCCATTATAAGTGGAACTTCCACTCATATAAATGAAGTTCCACTTATAACTGAACATTCTGACACGCACGTGGAAACAGATAAAGAGTGTACTGCTGGAGTAAGTCCCAAATGTCATAGATTCTCCTTAATACTGCGAAGCGACTTCCGCCCATAATTGGTTGCCGCGCATCTGATGTCAAAGAACTGCATTGATTTCATCGGAGTGATAATGAAAATAGCAAATTGGGCGAATATTTAGAGGAATCCCCCAAGGTGGAGTAGATTTGTAATAGGGGAAGCTGTACAGTTTCTGAGGAAGCTGTATAGCTTTCCTTTGTAGCCATATGGCTGCGCTTGGGTGGATGCAATGAGTAATTACTCCCTTATTACAAAATAGCAAATATTTCGTAAAATTGTCCGAACACGGCCGACGACCACTTTCAATACGTTCTTGGCAAACACTAACTTTTACGATCGCCTTGATAGTGGCACATCATTTTTAGTTACCGGTTACAGTTTTAGTTTAGTTAACCTTATAGGTCTAAGCATTCACTTGCTTAGACCTATAAGGTTGCCAGACAAAGCTTATCATGTTCGCAGAGGCTTATCACGCAGCGTTTATCAAGACGTAGTCGCTTTTCTGACTGAGATAACCGCGTAGGCTACCACCGCAGATGACAAGCTGAGAGCGCGATTTGGCGAACAACCCGAAGTAAGGACTATATTAGTCAGACCCAGTTTTAGGGAAACCCACCGAGATGGATTAGATTTGTGATCAAGGAGTAAATACTTAACATGAGAAGCAGCGGTGGCATAGAGGTGCATGCAAGAGGACCGTCGTTCGAATCCCGGTTCCACACAATTATCCACATGATCAAAAAATGAAAGTTTTGCCCCTTGATGTAGTTATATAAACTTGTTTGGGGCGCGACTTGATGCAAGTGAGCACCTCCCGCACCGCCCTCCCTCACCAAAACAGGAGGTAGCCACCCTGGTGCAGCAATTGGCCGCAACCTCCCGTGATTAGTCCTACAAAAACCCCGACCCTCAGTCACCAGTGGGTGCTGGGCAATTGACCACGGCGGTGGTCAGACCTAAAACGCCGCGGGGGGTGCTAAGAATCTCTAGCTCGGCTGCACATGCCGCCATTGGAAACTGACCCTGGCAAAGTGTATTGCTAGAACCCCAGCTAGCGAGACTAATTTAGCAGTGCTGTTAGAGGAACTAGAGGGTGTGAAATGGGATATCATAGGGCTTAGTTTGGTTAACAGGGTGAATGGCTCATACACTGTACTGAAGGGCGGGCATGTACTGTGCTATCGAGGTTTACCGGAGAGCCAAGAAACTAGAAGTAGGTTTCCTTGTCAATAGGTATATAGTTGGTATTATAGATGAATTCTACAGCAGTAATGAGAAGGCGGCAGGCATTGTAATTAAGCTTAATAAGCGGTATAAACTGAAGGTTGTACAGACCTACGCACCTACATGTAGTCATCATGGCCAGACAGTAGAAAGCTTTCACGAAGATGTATAATCGGTAATGCGGAAAGGAGAGACGCAGTATACTGCACTAATGAGCGAATTCAATGCCAATGTAGGAAAAAAGCAGGCAGGAGTTAGGCAGTGGGGGCCTAAGGCATTATTTCCAGAAATAGCAGGGGTGAATTACTACTTTAGTTTGCAGAGTAATACTTTTATAATCATGAATACCTTCTTCAACAAACGGAAGAAACGCAAGTTGACATGGAAAAATTCTAAAGGGGAGACTAAAATAAAATTGATTTCATACTTTGTTCTAACCCTACCATTACTCAGGATGTAGAGGTAATCGAGAAAGTGAGATGCAGTAACCGCAAGATGGTAAGGTCTCGAATTAGTCCAAACCTGAAGAGGGAACGGAATTGATTAGCAAGAAAGAAGTCCATAAATGAATTAGCGGTGAGGTGGAGGGCAGAAGAGCAGGATCCCGCTACAGAATAGATATTCAGCTCTAAACGAGGATGACGACATTAGCCTAGAAACAATCAACAATCAGGACAATCTTAGACTGCAATTAAGCAAAGGATCAAGCAGGTTTTCGCAAACGGTACTGTACTATCGATCATATCCATACCATCAACCAGGTGATAGGAAACTTCTCGGAATATAACCAGCACTTATACATAGCATTCATCGATTTCGAAAGAGAATTTGACTCAGTATGAACCTCGGCGGTGATGCAGGCATTGCGAAATCAGGGGGTAGACGAGCCGTACGTGAAAGTGCTGGAAGATATATAGAGCAACCATAGTTCTGCATAAAGAAAGTAACAAAATTCCCATAAAGAAAGGTGTTAGGCAAGGAGACACGATCTCCCCAGTATTACTCATAGCTTGCTTACAGGAAGTATTCAGAGACTTGGAATGGGAGCAGTTAGGGATAAGGGTAGATGGAGAATACCTCAGCTATCTGCGATTTTCTGATGACATTGCCTTGGTAACTCGGTTGATAAACTGCAAATAATGATTGATGACCTAGACAAGGAAATTAGAAAGGTAGGCTTGAAACTCAATATGCGGAAGACTAAGGCAATATTCAACAGCCTCAAGAAGGAACAGCAGTTTACGTTAGGTAGCGAAGCACTGGAAGTAGTAGGCGAATATGTCTACTTAGGACAGGTAGTAACCGCAGATCCGGACCATTAGATAGAAATAACACGAAGAAAAAGATTGGGATGGAGCGAATTTGGCAAGCACTCGCAGGTTATGACTAGCAGCTTACCGGTATCGCTCAAGAGGAAAGTGTACAAAAGTTGCATCTTACTTGTACTGACCTATGGGGCTGAAACGTAGAGGCTAACCAAGAGGGTTCTACTTAAGATTAGGAAAACGCAAAGGGCGATGGAACAAAAAATAGTAGGGGTAACATAAAAGATAGGAAGCGTGCAAAGTGGGTGAGAGAAATAACTCAAGTTACCGACATTCTAGTGGAAATTAAGAAGAAATGGGTATTGGCAGGACATGTAGTGCGAAGAGAGGATAACCAATGGTCGCGTAGGGTAACAAACTGGATTGCAAGGGAAGGAAAGCGCAGCAGGGGGCGGCAGAAAGTTAAGTAGGCGGATGAGGTTGAGAAGTTCGAAGGGGCCAAGTGAATGCAGCTAGCACAGAACCGGGTTAGTTGGAGAAATAGGGGAGAGGCATTCGCCCTGCAGTGGTATAGTCAGGCTCATGATGATGATGATTATGATGAATGATTGATCAATAATTTCTGGGATATCATTAACTGATTTCGCTGTAGAGGCAGGCGGTACCATAGTTAGAGAGTATACCGGTAAGCTGTCTAAGGGGGCAAAATATTTGATTAAAAAATGCGAACGTGCGAAAGCTTCCAATCCAAAGGACCAGTATTGAATTATCAGAGATATCAAAGCTAGTCAATAAGCGTAAAGTGGCCAATATAAGGAAGTATAACATGGTGAGAATTGAGCATGCTGTAAAGAACGGGGGAAGGCTTAAAGCGGTGAAGAAGAAATTAGGCATCGGTATAAACCAGGTGTCTGCGCTAAAGGACAAGAAGGGCAACGTCATCACGAATATGGGCAAGATAATCAAAATAGCAGAAGAGTTCTATACTAATCTCTACTGTAGCCAAATTAATCAGGACCATACTGAGATCGGGAGAAGGAAAATCAGTCAAGCGTGTCGTTTATGACGAAGGACGAGGTTGAGAAAGCGTTAGAATCTATGAAAAGGGAGAAAGCAGCTGGAAACGATCAGATAACTACAAATTTGCTGAAGGATGGAGCGGATATTGTGCTAGGAAAACTGGCCATCCTGTACACGTGGTGTCATAGATGGTACCGGAATCATGTAAGAACGCAAACATTGTCTTAATTCATAAGAAAGGGAACGCTAAAGACCTTAAAAATTACAGACCAATCAGTTTATTGTCTGTTACGTATAAAGTATTTACTGAGGTTCTCACTAATAGTATCAGAACAGCAGACTGTAATTAGGTGAATGATCAAGCAGGTATCGAAAAGAGTACTCTACTATCGTTCATATCCGTGCCGCCAACCAGGTGATAGAAACAGCGAAAGTGTAGATGAAGAATACCTCAGTAATCTGTGATTTGCTGTTGAGATTGCCTTGCTAAATACCTCTAGAGATAAACTGCAAAGAATGATCGATAACCTAGACAAGAAAAGTAGAAAGGTGGGTTGAAAATAATATGCAGAAGACTAAGGTAATGTTCAACAGCCCCGGGAGGGAACAGCAGTTTACGTTAGGCAGCAAAACACTGGAAGTAGTGGGCGAATATGTCTATTTAGAACAGGTAGCAACCGCAGATCCGGACCTTGAAAGGAAAATAACAAGGAGAATCAGATTTGGATGGAGCGCATTTAGCAAACACAACGCAGATTATGACTAGCAGCTTCCGGTATCGTTCAAGAGGAAAGTGTGCACACTCACCTATGCGGCTGAGACGTGGACACTAACGAAAAGGGTTCTGCTTAAGTTGAGGACAACGCAGAGGGCTATGGAACGGAAAACGGTAGGTGTAACGTTGGGATATAGGAAACGCGCAGAGTGGGTCATATAGATAACTCGAGTCAAGACATTCTAGTGGAAACCAAGAAGCAATGGGCATGGATAGGGCATGTAGTGCGTAGAGAGGAGAACCGATGTTCGCTTAGGGTAACAAATTGCATTTCAATTGAAGGGAAGTGTAGCAGGGTGTTGCAGAAAGTTAGGTTGGCGGACGAGGTAAGACGTTCGCAGGGGCCATGTGGATGCAGCCAGCACAAAACCGGGTATATTGGAGGAATTTGCGCCATTGCAGACTGAGAAACAAGGGGAAGATCTTAGAAAAAATAAACGCACTCACGACTGTGTCATAAAACTAGCTTCGCGATATTTTTTTTCGCACATATTGCTACAGCTAATCAGACATTGCCTAACACAATCATCCCGCATTATCGTTTTCACTTCGAATTTTTAGCTCTGCTTCTTGTTGTTGCCGAAAGACGGAATATTGCCGTTTTCGTGATATGATAAAACCTTCGTGAGCCCTTATATCCGCCACAGCAGCTTAGTGGATATTAGGTCAGCTTCTGAACCCAACGATGCATGATAGGTACCGGCCACGGCAGCCCCTGAATGTGATAGATGACTAACGCGGGAACACCACTGTGCCGAGCAATACGAATGCATTATAATGAGTACCCAGGAAGACAAAGCTATTTTGCAGTTCTCCTCTGCGTCTTCTCCAATGTAGCTGACTTTGTATCTTCGGTGCGCCTAGCCTTCATGTCGACTGATATCAAACCTCGCGGCATGAGTTACGTACGCGCTTACAAAGACCGGTGCAGTTTCGCGTCCTTATCAATGTTGTGTACTTTTCCTCCCCATCATCGCAGGAGCTCCTGCACCGCGGTGCGGTCTCAATGAAGAGTGGAAAATATGCTTGAGCAGCATGTGTGCAGAGACCACATGCGAAAGGCGCACCATCGTCCAACCATGCAGGGCAGACTGCCGCACGGGGTGCCACTGCTCCGATGGTTTCTTCCGCAACGTTCAGGGTGATTGTGTCACCGAAAACCAGTGCCCTTCTCAGCAGTAGCGCTGCCTCTGTACCACCCGTACGTGCGGTGTGTAACAATAATATCTACCCAACTTAATCTTAAGCATACGCTCATTAGATTTCCCAGTAATCTCGCAGATGTGATAGGCTTTATGGTTTAAAATAGCTTGCTGACGGGCGAGAAGGTTAACAGTTTCTGAAGTCAGTCTATCGCATTCCGGAGAAAACTAGAAAAGGGAAAAACATGAACCATATTTGCATTTCTTGTACCGCGAAAGCAAAATAAACAAAACGAGCAAGCGATTTCCTGTAGAAAATCGTACTTCACATGCCTCGTTCTTTTTTCTTTGTATTATTTTTGGCCTGGACAGCAAGTCAAGTGGCAGTTATATGCGGAGCTCGCAGCCCCTTTTGTGACCTAAGCCATGTGCCACTCCAATGGACGCCAACTTAATGATCTATTTCACTTTCACGCAGTGGGCTAGCTGCCTCTGATGAACGCACTCGAGATGCGGTGTACTGATCTGCACTGCTTTCTAGCCCCTATCCATAATGCCGGATTATAGAAGAAATGGATCACTGATAACATATACGTCTATAACAGATATCAGCATCACCTTACAGAGACAAGCTCAAAAAAGTTCTGAGATGTGTAGAGTGAAGGGGAGCGTTTTCATTGGGTGCTTCAACTTTCATGTAGCGGGAGATATAAAAATTTACTTGGGGAGCCAATTTTCAGACCCGATAATGAACAATGAAATGCTTGCAGATAGACACAAACATAAACGAAGCATGTCTAGTACGCAAACATTGTACTAAACGTCACGGTATTAGGGCCAATAAAATGAACCAAACTCCGACAGGTGCTATCATAAAGTGTTAGGTACGTCTGTTTGCAACTGAGATGCCCAAAGGTAAGGATGTTCACTGGCAAGCCAGAAGTTTGGTTGTTTCCTTCCACTCCGTCTGAATGGCGCATGCTGGTAAGGGGAGACTACAGAAATGTCGGGCGGCAGATAAGCAGGACCGTTAAACGGCTTCCAAGCGCTACAACGAAAGCTGTGAAACTTCGAAAATAAGCTGATTCTTCCTACCTGCAGCCGCTGTCACTGCTTACATCAATATAACGCATCAGAGATTGTTTCCTCGCAACAGCTGTGCATATACTTCATGCGCGCGTTTTCGCAACCAATAATTCATCCTCAATTTGTTCTAAGCCGTTTTTCAACGCCCCCACCTTATGACAAGCGTAGAGTATCTCATCATATTTTATAAACGTGTGTAGGCAAAGATTTAGTTTTCTTGATGCCTTCTGTCTCAGCCCACCTCATTTCGGGCGTCTTTCAGTTGGTGTCCATTTTGCACATCATTAAAATGCTTTGTTACCTAGTGTTTTCTTTAACTTAACCTGCTTTTTCTAATATAGCTTGTGCTGTTACATTCCTGTTAAATTCGGAATACGCTTCTCTTCAGTCAGACTACTCGGATTTGAGTCGTAAGTTCTCGACCTATGCCGAATACGTCTGGCCTTCAACACGAACAATTAACTGCATATCTACTGCACTGTATATATATCTATTGTATTCTTCCACTCCTCTCTTAAATGCCTTCGGGCCTTGAGGGTAAAATAAATGAAATGAAATGAAAATTCGCACATACGCCAGATGAGCTTTGAATAGCGTGAAAGGCGCGCAGCGTATGCAGACGGCGAGCGTCCTTTATGAAGAGCGGAAAGAACGCGGCGTCAATAACCCTTATAATGAGTCGCATGAGGATACTTATTGAGAATATTTACGCTGGCATTTAGAATAGTTTACTCATACAAAATGTGTTACTAAAATAGGCATGATATCCCAATGGCGAATGTATATTGTCGGTGCGACGTCCGTATGCGATGCCGTAAAAACAGCAGACTGTCTCGGCAGCGCGTTCATTACATATTTAACGAGACGCTGAGGTTGCGTGAACTGCTTTGTAGGCTAATTTATGGCATGGCATTGTCCACCTGTCACGCCGCGGTGGCATCACAGGAGAAGTGCAGGATTTTTTCTACTTCTGGAGGGCGATCACCTGTTGGACCTGCGAAAAAAGAGGTCAAGGTTCTCAAGGACGGAGTTGCCAGGCAGAAAGTTCTCGAGAAATAAGCCAGGATGCTCAAGATCTGCCTCGTGATGTAGAAACCACCTAGGAAAGACGTGTTTTTTTTTAATTTAAAATGTACGCGCAGCCGCAAACGTTGCGATCATGCATCAAAAAACGACAACAGTAAAGAAGCTAACACTAAACATTCACTTCGCCATGCGGTTGCTGTCGCCCTACGTAATATCAGCCGAGGGTCAGACGTAGCTTTGAAAACAAGCGACATATTTCAGGGCGGATTGCGATAAATCGGCGAACATTTCTTCTATGTTCCGCATGGTCATCTAATTAAACAGGATAATCATGCAAAGAGAGAGATAACACACTTTAATTGTAGCTTTTTAGCCTCTAAATTGGCAGCTGGCTTACAGCATGAGCGCCACCTGGTCTTGCATCTGGTTTGAGGCGAGCCAAGGACTCCATTAACAAGAAAGTGGGCAGATTTATACTGTTCATTGCACGGCTGACGGGCATTGAAACAGACAGTGAAAAAGGTTGGCATATATATTGATCTCGGCTGTTGGAATATGCTTTCATGCTTCATCCTTTTAAAGCATGAAATTCTCATTTTCCTCAAATATTTTAATTATATATTCAATTACACGCTTCAAGTGTTGCCAATTAGCATTGTTTCGCATTGGCTTTTCAGCCTGAGCATTGCAGCACCTTTTGACGGAACCTTCATTTTAGAAGTGTTTGAATTAATTATCTGTCTCAATAAAACGATCTATTTTTTAATTCCATCATCAAGCATGGCATTCCATTTTTTTACGCCTTTGATCTTCCGTTTTCCATTTTCTACATGTGCATTTGTTTATTATTCAATTAATAAGTAACTTACAATGATTTCATAAACTTTCAATCGCTATCACAAACGAATCAATTATCAAATATTATAGCCATAAATTACATACAAAAGAATCTTTTACTCAGCTATGGATATTTCAGACTCGCGGGGTCGATAAAATGGTTGAAATATTTGTTGCACAGAGTGACAAAGGCTACCTGCTGAGTTTTATTTGCTGGCAACATTTGCCACTCTAGAAAACAAATATTTCATCCAAAAACAAGGAGCCTGCATTGGATCTAGCATTGTTTCTTTATCAAGTGGGCCACGCCTGGTTTGATGTGGCAGGTGTCTTCTAACCAATCTCAATGATGCGACCGATGATAAAGTGGTGCGATACGTCGATCACAATTATAACTTTATATCGCACTGGTGACACAGCAGACTACTGACGCTATCTTTGACTCTTCTGTAATGAAGTTAATAAACTGCATTCGACTACTGAGCTTGCCACTAATAATAGCCTGAGGGTTTTAGGTGTGGAAGTAATAACATTTGACAGCCATATATTTCCTGCGCAGACTCGCCGCGGTCTAGGACGAGTATTCTGCCTTTCAAATCGGCTCACTTCAAGATTGTCATGCGGAGTATCGCCAAGGCACACCTAAGAAGCCGCGCTGCAAAGATCATGCGTGCATGAAGCAAAAGCCAGTTCCTACACACAAGTGAATATGTTGTCTGCAGCAGGATATCCCTATAGACCCTATTCACTATCAGGTTTAGAAGGCGGCAGTTGTGGCAACCCTGTATACTGTGGAGACGCCATAACGTTGGGCGGTTCGAAACTAAAAGTACACAAAAAATGTTTCCGACGCGTCGGCGCCGGTTTGTCGGACACTTGTCGGACACTTTGACGGACATTTGTCGGACACTTGAGACGCCGTTTGCAACGCCGTCCAACCAGAGCTCAGATTTCACATACGCCATGCCATGATTCGCCGTAGGCTCTCTCTCTTTTTTCCCCCTCTCCGTTGTTACGTTGTGGGTGCCATGGTTGCCAGTAAAGCTACATTGACGTCACGTGAATAAGCTCTATAGGATTTTATCAACTGCTGCTGACTTCTTGTTTGCCGCATGTAGTCTGTGAAAGGACAAGCGCACCGATGTTAGTCTGGCAAAGAAGAAAAGAGCGGGTATCCCGTACGTGCATTGCGGGCATGTTTTTGCGGTTAAAAGCTATCTGCGTGGATTGTGCGAACGTGTGAACGAGGAAGAAAGCAAGAAAAAAGGCTGCCACGAAAAGCACAAGAAGACTGTCGACAGTTGTGCTGGTGTTGATTACAAGACCCTGATGCCATGTGGCCATTTTACCAATGGCAAGACGAGACGCTGCATCCGCGATCGACTACGCGAAAATGGAAAATATGTTTAGAACAGGACACCCCAAAAAACCTTGCAATGCATTTGACAGAGTGCAAACACAACAGTGTGTACCTCAATAAGACGACTAAAATTGCCTGATATGAAGATGAACCCCAGAGGCTCATTTTTGAGGCCTACCATATACAAAGGCTACGAAACACCCGCATCAGCAGACCATCAATACCCTAATTTTCTAGGGAACACGCTTATCTTAATCGCTCACGTTGCACCCTTTCAATTGGCTAGTGTGGTTGTGCGATTCCGAGCTCTTGTTTTTTTTTCGCATAAGTTCTTTTATATGCTGCCTGAATTGCAACAGTAAACCATTTGGTTGCTAGTCAACGCATACGTTTGTCCCTCACTTGTCCCATCTTGTCCCAGCTACACAACAGTGAAAGACGAAAAGCCAGAAGTCGCCACATACAAAATAGCGTCATCAGAAACAACAGCGACATACTCTATGTAGACGCCAGTCCATGTCTGGGGAGAAAAGTGGCGGTAGCCACCACAGTTTACCACACCGGAAGAGAGGTGACCAGCTGATCGATCAAGATCAGCAACTACATAGGAGACGCACAGGAAGTTCCAATCGCCCTTGCAGTTAAACACGCCAGCAGCCAAGGTAGAAAACACAATACTCAGCGATTCCCAACGACCTGTCGTGCCTTCCTCCTGGGACGCGTATGCAAACAGGCACACCGAATAATGGAGCAGGAGAAAAAGACGGGCAACATGAAGCACACAATCATGTGGATACCGGCACACGAGGGAATCGACGGCAACGAGGCTGCCGACAGCATAGCCCGAGGGCATACTTTCTGGGCATCTGCGCCAGCTGCTCCAGAGCCTTCAAACCCTCTCACATACGGGGAACTAATACAATACTTCAAATTAGAAAGAAAACGATACGCAGAACCACACAAAGACCTCAGCAGACAGAAGGCAGTAACCTGGAGGAACATATAGGCTAGGACATTCCCAAACCTAGCAAAGTACCACAAAATCTGGCCCGAAAAATTCAAAAATGACACATGCACTGCATGCGGTGAAGTCTCGGACATCCTTCTCATGATATGGAACTGCAAAGAGCAATTACAGAAATATAATGATCGAGCACTCAGCCAAGCGGAGGAGGAGGCAGAGCTGTCTCACACGGGTCTCTCTGAGTAGCGCAGCCTGCTCACCATGGCTCGGAAGACAGCCCAGGCCAGTGGTATCCTGGACTGAGCAAACCACCCACGCTATTCCGTTAAACAATTAAAGTTTACTCTCTTTCTCTGCCTCATGATGTTTATTCGCCTTTTATTTTATGGACTACATGATCCCGAGGATGTGATAAGATGTCGAAAAAGTAAAAAGGCTACTGTCAAAAATGTGAGCGCAATGTGCGATTAAAGACGCCTATGGATGTTCAGAGGGCCACATATCCTTTCAACATCTAACTAGTTCTCTAAAGTGGCTCTGACTGCACAGGTCCGATATTTTAAATGCTTTTTATGTTCAATTTGCTTGGCGCCTGTTCCTGAGCCCTATATTAATTAAAATAAGCGGAAATATGCTACTGCTGTAAAATAATTTAGGACAAACTAGCAGTAGCTCAATGTTTGCTTTCCATAAGATTCGACCCTATTATGAGATCATGATGCTCGACATTTTCGGCGCATACACTTTCCTAACTTCTCCGTGTAGTGCTCATGGTTATAAGCCCAGAGATGGCCAATGTGCTGAGTGACGTCTGTGCATGTTTCTGCGGTGATAGTTAATCTAAACGTCTTCCCTTTCTTGTAGAGCACGTTTCCCTCCTCTTTCAGATCCTTCATTGCCCCTTCTTTTATGGCACTGTCGAGTTGTCCTCCGAGAGTAACATCGTTACAGCGGCTTTCCACAGATCGCTGTCGCGTTATGCACGCAGCATATATTACTCATCGCATAAAAGCCTTACAGAATGCCTGCCGAGTTTTCCTATCATAAACTATCATGCTATATATGATATTGTGTGAGAACAAATTAGGTTACATTTTTCATTCCATTTAAATCACTTAAATAAAACCTTTCCTTCGATCAATTTTGCTTAGAATTATGTTGAGCACTTTCGATAATATAAGTTGAAAACACTGCAAGAGAAACTGGCGATTACACTGAAATTAACCTGAGCGGCACAGCACAATGGTTACTGAAAACTATGTTATTTTCTGGTGCATCAATTGCAAAATTGATCACGCAAGTGGTTACAATGGGCTCCAGCGCACTCAACCGCGTGCAGAATGAATGTCTGGCGGCTAAAAATCGAAGTTTCCGCTCTCAGTTTACCGCTGACGCTTCAAAAGCCGTACCGCTCCCATCAGAGTGCGTCAAGGGCTCATTTGATATGATCATTGCGTTAAAGTTTCTTTGATCAAACAAGAAATTTATTACCGGCACGCCGTGATTTGCGATTTGAAAAATAACCTCGAAACGAACGTGCTCGTGTGCCTGCGCAGGCATACGAACACCCAGTCTGAACGTGGTAGCCTTCGTGACCAAGCAGAACGCTAGCGCTGTCAAAAACTAACAGCTTTGACACGACGCCACTGAAGTATTCAAAACATCCTCGCAAACACAAATGTAGAATGGGGGGGGGGAGGGGGTCTTACTCGTGCTTGCGGTATAGCAAACTTCAATATCATAAGGGGACACTTAAGATCCGCCTTAACGGGACACTACATTAGCTTCTAGAGGAAAATACCATAGCACTGCAATGAAAGCTGGCGCTTGTATAAGTAGAGCAAAACTACATCGTTTCTTGAAAATGTCGGCTAAAACACTTCATTTCCTAACTTTATCCTTGAATATGTGCCCCTGGTGGCAGTACTTGTAATTACTGCTTGTCGGAAGCTCTGACGTAACATATTTGCCTGGCTTCACACAGCCCGCTTCTTCGCTGGCCTCCTGCGGTGCGCTGCTTTTGTAGCAGGGTCCGCGCAATACATTTTACGTTGAAAACACGTTTAGAGGCCTCTCGCGTTCACCATTCGCTTACGCGCCAGTCTTTTGAGCTTGAAGTTGACCCACTAAGGTGCCTTATACGTGAACGGGAGGGAAGCACAAAGGTAGTGTTTTACTTAATGCTGTAACGTTAACGCCGTGGGGAATGTACATATGTTAATAATTTCCGGAAGATGGTAGGAAACATTGAATAGGGGTCTACTACGCAGCAATGGGTATGAATTTTCTGAGTGCGATATTTTACCGAGCCCATTTTGTCGACAACTACAAAAACAAACTTGCTCTGTTGCTAATCCTCAGCGCGGTGCTGAGACGAGAGCCTTAAATTTATTTATTTATTTATTTATACAAATACCTCACAGGTTCCAAACATGGAACATTGTGTGAGAGGGAGGGGTTACAGTGTATCAAAAGAAGCAATGGTACATATTTAAAATACAAACATTAACAGTAATACAGGACTGGAACTGCAAATACGTATTAGAGCATGCATGGGAAGTAATAAACCGAGGATTATGACATTATACAATAGCTAGCGGCATTGGACGAAATCAACCTGCACACAGTGAACGCAATATTAAAACGTTATTCTGACTGCAAAAAGGTACTCAATTCATTTTTGAATTTTAGTGGGTCAGATATGTTAGCGATGCATTCGGGAAGACCATTCCAACCCTTTATAACCCGTGGCAAGGCAGAGAAGTTAAATGCATGTGTTCTGCCGAATAGACGTTGAAAACTTATATTATTATTCAGGCGGTGGGAGGTGCGAGTCGGTCTAGTAAGTGGCACTGTTGATGCATGGTGACTGCAGATTAGTTTATGTAGCAAGCAGATAACCGCGATATCCCGACGTGATTGTAAACTTGTGAGTCATAAGGACAACTTGATGTTAGTCACGCTGGTATGGCGGCTGCAATCATGGGAATTAAAACGTGCTGCACGGTTTTGAATAGCTTCTAGGGATTTGATTAGATACTCTTGATGTGGTGACCAGATGGCTGATGCATATTCTAGTTGAGGACGAACGAAAGTTAGAAATGCGAGCTTACGAGTAGAAATAGGTGCGCTATGTAGATTTCGCTTTAGATAGCCGAGCGTGCGCGATGCTTTGGCGGTTATATTTTCGATATGCGTCGCCCATGAAAGATTTTCGGTAAGATGAACGCCGAGATATTATAAGATGTGCGGGTTAGTGAAATCCTGTTGAGTGAATAATCGTAGGTTGAGAGGGAATGCTTCCGACTGACTGTCATTATTTTGCATTTTTCTGTGTTAAGTGTCATTTGCCATGATCTGCACCAGGTAGTTACGTACTCCAGGTCCTGCTGAAGGATGACATGGTCAGTGAGAGAACGGATTTTACGATAAATTATGCAGTCATCAGCGAACAGTCGAACTGATGATCTTATGTGAGATGGGAGGTCATTAATGTATATTATAAATAATAAAGGACCGAGGACGCTACCTTGAGGAACGCCAGATGTGATGTCGCTAAGGGGTGATGAAATGTTATTGAAAACAGTGAACTGCTTGCGAAATGACATAAAGTTTCTAATCCAAGAGAGTGTTAGGTTGTCTAAATTAAGCAATAACAATTTAGCTATGAGGCGACAGTGGGCGATGCGGTCAAATGCACGAGAGAAATCAATGAATATGCAGTCAGTCTGGCAATTTTTGTCCATGTTCTTAAAGAGGTCAGTAGTAAATTCTATTAATTGTGTGTCAGAGGAGAACCCTTTTCTGAAACCGTGTTGGTGTGGGAAGAAGAAACCGTTTCGCTCCAGGTGGAAGGCAACTTTAGATGCAATGATGTGTTCTAGTAATTTGCATGGAACGCTTGTCAGCGATATGGAGCGGTAGTTACTGACAGAGTGTTTGTTACCAGATTTACACACGGGGATTATTTGACCAATCTTCCAGTCATGCGGAATTTCGCCAGTTTCTAATGACTGTTTGAAAATATGACAGAGGATGAGGCTAGAGGCATCTACAGTGTGTTTTAAAATTTTGGTTTATTCCGTCTAATCCTGAAGAAGTAGATATTTTGAGACTTTTGATTAGAGATGCAATGCCTTCTATAGTGATGTCTATTGCACTCATGAAATGGAAATCGGTTTCTTGTGGGCTAGGTAGTTTGGAATAGACTTCGTTAGTGAAAACAGATGTGAAAAAATTATTAAAAACTGTTGCACAGATGTCCTGAGGAATGGGACATCCGGTTGCATCCAGTAAAGAAATATTGTCAGACGTGCGTGATAGGTGGGAGATGGTTTTCCAAAATTTGGCTGGATTATTTTTCATGAGCTATTGAAGATCATGTGACAGAAATTTGCGCTTCGCCTTACGGATGGCATGGCAGTATGATGCTTCACATAACTTATATTGTGTTTTCGAATACTGCGTGCAAAGTCGCTTCGCTGATTTAAAAACGCGCTTCTTCTTGTTTTTTAATGTACGAAGTGATTTGTTAAACCAAAGTTTAGATAGTTAACACGAAACGTTATTAGAGGAATGTAATTGCGCACGAGTTCTGTTATTTTTTTCTTGTACAAAGACCAGTTTTTGTTAACAGACCGGGAGGGAAAATCGCGAAAAAAACTGTTCAGAGAAACAATCCAGACCACGATTTATAGCGTTGAAGTCAGCCTTGTTATAATTTAGGATTTGTTTAGGTTGAGCGCAACGTGAAAAAGAAAGGAGCATTAAGTGATAACTGTAGAAGTTTATGATCGCTGAATCCTTCATCAAAAGTAATATGCCTGACCCTGTGAGGAGAAGTAGTTAAGATAAGGTCTAAAATATTAGCTTCTCGTGTAGGATGGTCTACCAACTGGACAAAAGAAAAGTCTAGTGTAAGTTGTACGAATTCATTGGAAGCAGAGGAATTACAAGATAAGTTACACCAATCAATGTCAGGGTAATTAAAATCTCCAAACAAAAAGATGTTGGACTTAGGAAACTTATCTCTAATGGCAATGATATTATCATGAAGGTCGGGCACAGATTTAGGGGGACTGTCCGGAGGTCTGTAGCAGACGCCCAAAATAGAGTTACCCAAGCGGGATTGTATTGCTACCCATACGATTTCTACTGCACTAGGGATATCGATAAGAAAAGACTGAATGTTATCTTTAACTGCGATTAATACTCCATCACCTTTTTTGTTCGTCCTATCTTTACGGTAAATGTGAAATTTATTGCTATCTGGTAGAACTTCTTCGCTACTAACGTCAGGGCGCAACCAAGTCTCTGTTAAAAGCAGTACGTCACAGTTGCTATTATCGAGATATGAACATAGTTCAGTGCGTTTAGGGAAAAGGCTACGTATGTTAGTGAATGACATGGAATGATGTCGCTAGTTGGCTGGACTGGGGTATTGATAACTCGATTGGTTTTACGTCGTGGCTATCTTGAAACTTCGGTTACTTGGTTAACATCAGTGTCATAAATGTAGACTAAATCACCCATGCGAAGTTTATCAACACTTAACTTGTAGGCGGTTTTTTTGGACTTCACGAATTCTAGCAGTTTTTTCCTGGCTAGCCATGTATGAAACAAAAAATCCTCACGTACAGCATAATCGGTGTCCTTAAACTTCTTCCCATTTTCCAGAATGAGATTCTTATCCTTAAAAAAGGTAAATTTAACGATGATTGGGCGGCATTTGCAGGGTGGAACTGCCCTAGACGGTGTGCTCGTTGAATCCTGAGCTTCGAGCATACAAATACCTTAGAAATCACACGAATCATTACAGTCACGTCCACGGAAACGGGAGGCCTAAAATACTTGAAAATTGGAGGTGTCATACAGCGAGAAGTGTGCGGCAATAAAACCTGCATTGTGTACCACATGTTGAAAGCATGTAATTAAATAGGACAAAAAGGGTAATGTCGCGGAAATCTTTGTTGCATCTGCATTTGCCTTATCAAGTGATAGCACGGGAAATATTGTCATATTTTTCGTATTTCTAGTCATTCAAATAACCTTTCACAAATAATCAGCACTGTTGGATCGCGGAACGCCGCTACAATGCAAGCTCGCTTGCCTGCTTTATTCAGAATTTGCAGTACATTAACAGTTTTTGAAGAGACAAAAGATGTCTTCCTTTTTCCGAACATTACCGGCCGTAGGGATCGCTTTTTTAGAAGCAAGAAGAAGAGATAAGAAGGCAATTGTATTCATTCCGAATACGCAGAACATTAAAAGTGGCCGTAGGGCTCGCCACAGGAAAAGCAAGAAGGAGAAATTAAAAACGGCGCAATAATCGATAACTCGCTGGATGCGTGCACACACTTCTGAAATAGAATAATCAGGGGGGAACTAATCAACAGTTTGGTGAACAACATGCCCACAACAATCATCAAATTGAGTGTGATATGGGTCTCGGGTTACCAAGGAGTGACGTGAAACCAGCTGGCTGACGCAGTAGTTCCAGGGTAAACGAGAAAAGGTACGCGATCTGATATCACTGAAGCCATGTGGCCAACAACGCTGCTACAGAAAATGCTTAGCACACTGAAAACCAGACGGGCTCCTCTCTCCTCTCTCGCCAACAGCAGAAAACACTGACAAGAGTCAAGTCATCACTAGGAGAGGATTACAAACAAATGCGTGTTATATATATATATATATATATATATATATATATATATATATATATATATATATATATATATATATATATATATATATATATATATATATATAACAAGACGTGACTTACACAATACCTATCGAAATGTGAGTACTGTGAGAAAATATCTAGGCTCTGTCCTTGTACATGGTACTGTTTAATGACAAATACAAAAACTACGATCTAAAATTCATAATCCACGGAGTCGGAGACGCTTTTGGCCAGGGTTAATGAATAGGATCAGCCTCTCCAGCTTGAGTGGTTAACGCTGGCCGCTACCTCCAGTGGGCTCGTGGAGTAAGTAAGACACCTCAGCCTTCTAGTCACAATCTCCTGGTCCTCATTTTTACATGAATAAAGTTGATAATGAATTAGTACATCAAAACCGTTCAGTAGACCCAAAAGGTAACACCCTCCCCCCCCACACACACACACCTTAGCCCACTTTATCTGACTTAAAAATAAATCTATCGCTTATATCAGTTTCATGCATACCCTAATGTAACGAAACAAGAGTGAAGATCTTTTCTCACGAGGTAGCTCGTCAAAATTTACCATCGGTGGCGCCATTTTCTTCGTAACGACGACAATTTTCTAAGCAGCCAAGCAACCAGAAGAACTGCCTATTACATCGTGTTTGCCAGAGACCCGAATACATGGACTAGACAGCTCAGTTAAAATGTGGTGGTTAAAGAATCAATATGTTTGTAGTACTATTGAGGTGATAACATTTAGGTGTAGAGAAGTCCCTGTGTTTATGGCTCTTTTTACATCGTGTAAAAATTCTCTATTGAACATGCTCCAGCCGCAAACTCAACACTGTGATATCTGAGCAGATGCCGCATGTTGGCTGCTTCTGGTTGCTTCTAGTTGCTTAAGGGGACTGGGTCGGGCCTTATTCCTTCCGTGCATTTCAACCTATGTACATGACCCTTTTTCTCATGATCTGTTGAGGTTAGAGCATTCATCTTGGTATCACTGTAATCAGCAATGTGAGGTAGTGATACTGAACTGGAATTATTGTTTTCCGAAAATGGGATTTATTTTTTTTTACTAGGCCTACTAAAATTCAAACCCAAAATCTGCATAAATATCGTTTAAATTAACATTCTCTGCACTAAAGGTTATATTTCTAGTTCAGTAGTGTTTACTCAATACTCCCAAAGTTTTATCTTCGTATGGCCTGTAGTTTCTAAACAAAGCGGTCAAATCCAGCAAAATTGCACGTTTGAGATAATTTATTTATTTAAAATACCCTCAGGGTATATAAGTACGTTACAGAGGGGAGGGGAGCATACAAGATAATACCCATGTTTTATGCCGGACATCGACATACATGGCGAGCATGTCCGCTATTGTTTTGTTTAGTCGCTCAGTAAGGCCATTAGACTGAGGATGGTAAGCAGTAGTCTTTCGGTGATGTGTCTGGCTTAGTTGGAGAACTTCTTCAAGAAGACGCGCTATAAATGCCTTGCCACGATCAGTAATGACGTATGAAGGGGCGCCATGGCGGAGGACAATCTGCGTCATGAAAAATTGTGCCACTTCGGAGGATGTTGCACGTGGCACCGCCATAGTTTCCGCGTAACGTGTCAGATAATCTGTAGCCACGATAATCCACTTATTGCCAGCTGACGATAGAGGAAAAGGGCCAAGAAAGTCCATACCAATTTGGTCGAATGGTACTAGCGGTGGGGGAATAGGCTGCAGGAAACCCGCTGGCTTCAATGGCGGTGTCTTGCGTCGCTGGCACTCGTGGCAACCTCTAAAATATCGATGAACGGTGGCGGTAAGTTTGGGCCAGTAGTAGGCCTGGCGCACTCTGGTAAGAGTGCGTGCAAAGCCCAAGTGTCCAGCGGTGGGTTCATCATGGCAAGCATGAAGGATTTCATCGCGGAGATCTGCAGGGATGACTAGAAGATAGGCTCGGTCACTGTTGCCGGCGCTTTTCTTGTAGAGGATTCCGTCGCGCGTACAGAAGGATGACAAGTTCTTAGCAAACAGTCGAGATACTGTAGAATCGAAACCCTCCAGATGATCGATCACAGTTTTGAGGTCTGGGTCAGCCCGTTGCCGGGCCTTTAAATCAGAGGAACTGTTAATGCCAAGAAAATGGGCGTCTTCATCCGTACTGTCTTGGGCCAACTCCACGGGTGATCGAGACAGTGTGTCAGCATCTTCATGTTTACGTCCCGATTTATAAACGATAGAGTAATCAAACTCCTGCATACGAAGGCTCCACCGTGCAAGACGTCCTGATGGATCTCGAAGACTAGCTAGCCAACACAAAGCATGATGGTCTGTCACAACTTTAAATTTACGGCCGTAGAGGTAAGGTCGGAATTTCATTGTGGCCCAAACGACGGCGAGACACTCCTTTTCAGAAGTTGAATAGTTTGATTCTGCCCGAGAAAGGCTGCGGCTGGCATAAGCGATCACTTTTTCCTCGCCTTGCTGGTGCTGGACCAGAACAGCACCCAGACCGACATTGCTGGCGTCGCTGTGAATTTCTGTGGCAGCGTCCTCATCGAAGTGTGCAAGAACGGGAGGGTTGTGCAGCCGTTGGCGCAGCTCGGTGAATGCCTCCTGCTGCTCGGAAGACCAGACATACGGGACGTCATCACGTCTCAGGCGCGTCAAAGGTTCTGCAATCTTGGCAAAATCGGCAATGAAACGGCGATAGTACGCGCACAGGCCCAAGAAACGTCGGACTGCTTTCTTCGTGGTAGGGATGGGAAAATTGGCTACAGCGGCTGTTTTATCAGGGTCAGGCCGGACACCGTCAGCGCTAACCACATGACCGAGAAATTTTAGCTGCTGATTTCCAAAGTGACATTTTTCCGGTTGGAGTGTCAAATTGGCCGAGCGAAGAGCGTCCAATACCGTTCGCAGCCGCTTAAGATGTTTGTCAAACGTTTCTGAAAACACGATGACGACGTCCAAATAAACCAAACAGGTTTGCCATTTAAGACCAGCAAGTACGGTGTCCATCATTCTCTGGAACGTCGCTGGTGCTGAACACAGACCGAAAGGCAATACTTTAAATTCATATAAACCATCGGGTGTCACAAAGGCAGTCTTTTCCCGATCGCGCTCATCCACTTCTATCTGCCAATAACCACTTTTTAAATCAATGGAGGAAAAGAACTTGGCGTTGCGAAGTCGATCGAGTGAATCGTCGATACGGGGCAATGGATATACATCTTTTTTTGTGATGTCATTCAGTTTCCTGTAATCAACGCAAAAACGCAGCGTGCCATCCTTTTTCTTAACCAACACGACGGGCGACGACCACGGACTTTTAGACGGCTGAATAACATCATCATTAAGCATTTCCTGGACTTGTGTCCGAATTGCCTCACGTTCTTTGGCCGAAATACGGTACGGCTGCTGTCGAATAGGTCGGGCATCGTCAGACGTTATGATGCGATGCTTGGTGATAGAAGTTTGCCGGACTTTCGATGATGAGGCAAAGCACGGGGCGTACTCCAGCAGTAAGGCACGGAGGGCGCGTTGTTGACAAAAAGAAAGGTCACTGCTAACATCGATGCGGTCTAGAACACTGGGAGTATCAATAATATCAGACGCAAAACATTCAGAAACTTTATTTAACAGTTCGCCGAAAGCGATGGCAGTAGAGTGATAGAGGTGGCGAGATTCATTCGTGAAGTTCGTGACGAGAAGCTCAGAGTGACCATTGCTGAGAATAATTAAGCTTCGAGCTGCACAGATGCCATGAGAAAATAAAAGAGTACGGTTGCTTTCAGCTATTATCGGCCCGTCACGAAGCCCGTCGCACACAACACTCACAAACACGCTGGAGCGGGGAGGCACTGAAACACACTCGGCTGAAACCTGTAGGGTGCACGTACGTTGGCCATCGGTGGGGCTGGCAGCCGCTTTCTCCGTTGAGAACGAGACCATTCGCTGTCGGAGGTCGATGATGGCGCCATATTCCCGCAGGAAATCCACACCGAGAATCAAATCACGAGAACATTCCCGGAGAACGACGCAGCTGACAACGAACGTTGACGTACGAATCTGGATTCTAGCCGTGCACTGTCCAATAGGAGTAATTACATGCCCCCCAGCCGTGCGTATTTGCGTGCTACACCATGGTGTCATAACCTTCCTAAGGGTCGCTGCCAGTTTCCCACTCAAAATCGAAAAGTCTGCTCCGGTATCCACTAAAGCGCTGACATTATGACCATCGATGCACACAGGGATGTCCAGCGATAGCCGGTCTCGTGAACCAAATTCTGTCGTTTCTGTTACAAAATCCATATCTGTTCTCATTGGGGGGACTTCTTTGTGCTGACATTTAGCGGCTCCGCCCCCGGAGGTCGCTCTACTCAGTTTTCCTGGTGGGGGCTTGGCGAGCGACCAGGCGGTGCTCGCGGGAAGTTACCAGTTGTTGAAGCGGTTTGCCGACGTGGGGATGGAGACCTTGATTGTCGGCGCGCCATCCGGAGGCTCTTTTGTGCGAGGATATATATATATATATATATATGACTAAGATGGGGGGTTTATTCAGCAGATCAGCAGGACTGGGCAGATCAGCGGCGAACACAGCGACAGCGAATACAGTCACGCGCAGCGATCACGATGCCACTGACTGGAATGTTCCTCGTGCAATTCTTCCTCTTCACAATTACCCGCGGGACGAAGAGGAAACATCCTGGCGACTTATGGCGTGAGCAATACGGCAGGGTCCTAATAGGGTTTGAGGCGCTGGACGTGAACAATCTCGCGTCCGCGCCGGCATAGATCATGGGACGGCGTAACAGGTTCCACCACATAATTAACAGGAGAGGTGCGCTCCAGAACTCGGTATGGGCCATGGTATATAGCAAGAAATTTTGAAGACAGTCGAGAAGCATTGGAAGGTATCCACAGCCACACAAGTGCGCCAGACGAGAGGTCTGGTGTCGAGTGTTGGTTGTCATGGTTGGATTTATGACGGTACTGGGTGTTAGTCGTGAATTCGCGGGCAATTTGTCGACAGTCTTCCGCATGCTGGGCTGCTTGATACGCAGGAGTATACTCTGATATGTCTGGCTGATACGGGAGTATGGTGTCGATTGTAGCAGAGGGGTGACGGCCGTAGAGGAGAAAAAAAAAAAGGAGAGAAGCCAGTAGTAGACTGCGTTGCGGTATTGTATGCGTACGTGACATACGGAAGGACGAGATCCCAGTTTGAGTGGTTGGAGGAGACGTACATATAGAGCATGTCGCCAAGGGTATGATTGAAACGCTCAGTGGGGACATTAGTCTGGGGATGATAGGCGGAGGTGGTTCTCAGCAGCAGTCGCAGCCAAAGGACCAACCCCTAAGCCATTCTGTCGTTCTCGCAGATTTCGCCGCCGGATTTCTACCTGTGACCATCTAACTACACGTGCCTGAATTCTCACCCTATCTTCACTTGAATTCGCCATCTGAGCCTCGCACCTGCGCACTCAACGCCGACGAGCGTGGATCTGCAGGCGCTGCAGGCGGACAGGACTTAAAAAGGTTGACGGCTACAGAAGAGCTTCAGTTGGCAGCAGCTGTCGCAGCCAAAGGACCAACCCCTAAGCCATTCTGTCGTTCTCGCAGGTTGGTGCACCCCTAATTGATTTCTTCAGAATTAGTGTTACTGCGGCTGCAACGCCGATTTATTCTCAGAGTATTTTCTTGTGTCCTGTTACATTCACTGTGCAATCTGAGCTTCTGTCAAAATGCCTACAAATGCTGAGCTGGCTAAGCGATTAGACGAGCTTAAGGCCGCTTCTGAAGGCAACCTGGACAGGCTGGCGGAGAAGCTTGCAGAGAAATTCCAAGCGAAAGTGCGAACATTCGAAGAGGATATTACAACGCTGAAAATGGAAATTGTAAATTTGATTGAAAAAGTAAATAAGCTCACCACTGTTGTTGATGAAGTCCGTACCGAAAATACCAACCTGGTCTCAGCTAACACGGCCTTGAAGACTCAGAACGATACCCTGTTAAGGAAATTAGCTAACCTTGAGCAGTACTCACGCCAAAAAAACGTCGAGATTGAAGGTGTTCCCTGTACTCAGGGTGAAGACTGCGCCGCTATTATAAAGGCAATTGGAGAGAAAATTCAGTGCCCGTGTCCGATTCGGACATTGACGTCAAACACCGAGTTCCAACAGTAGCTGACAGTAACACCAAACACTTAATAGCCCGCTTCTGCACAAAGACAAAGAAACAAGAATTTGTGAGCAAGGCACGGAAGGCGCGACTCGACACCGCTGATCTTGGTTCTCCCGGAGAAAGCCCGAACCCAGTGTTTGTCAACGACCAATTGACCCCAGAAAATAAAAGGCTGTTTGGCAAGGCTTTGAAACTGAAGAAAGAAAAGGGCTGAAGGTTCTTGTGGGTGGATAACTGCCAAATTGAAGCTCGGCAAACGCCTGGAGGAACGGGTTTCCGTATCCGCTCCGAGGCCAATTTGGCTGCTTTTCGCTAGACTGTTGTAATAGCACACTGCCAGCTTCTTTTTGTTTCCTACTAGCATGTTAAGTTACTTCTCGCCTCATCAGCTTACGCAGTTTCTTGATGCTTCTTACTTATCTAGTATACATTTCAATTCCAGAAGCCTAAGAAAGCATTGTCATGATATTTATGCGCTATTATCTTCTATTGAACATTACTTCTCGTTCATCTTCATGACGGAAACGTGGCTATCACCCGATGATAAAAACTTATATAGCCCATATGGTTACTGTTCAGAATACTGTTATCGCTCATCGAAGCCGCACGGTGGTGCCGCTATTTTCATATCGCCAAATATAAACTACTCAAGAAGGTCAGATCTTGATATTCGCATTGCCGACTGTGAATCTGTGTGGATAGAGGCAACCGAACTTTCCCTGCCCACAGGTCAGCAAAGGTTTGTTCTTGGATGTTTATATCGTTCCCCATCGTCATTAGTGAGCGACTTTCGCTCTTCACTTCACGAGATTTTATTTGCTTCATCATCAGAGGGCAAAAATGTGGTCATAATGGGTGACATCAACATTAACCTTTTAGAGGAAAACAATCCTGCCAGTGTCAACTACTCGAACTGCTTCCTTGGGTTCGGATACGAGCCTGCAATTACGCTGCCAACTAGATGTGTCCCTGGAGGGCCGAGCACGCTCATCGACCACATTTTTTCTAACTTTATTTCTCCACAAGATTGCGGGGTCCTCGAGGTTGACATAACGAACCACTACCCCATTTTCTTTCGTCTTCATTCCAGCTTATCCAGCAGCAAAAAAGTATTTTATAGGACTGTGGCTAATAAAGACCAATTTATTTCCAAAGTTTCTAATCTCGACTGAACGAATTTAAAGTCAGCAACAGATGCAGCGATCGCTTTCGAAATATTTTCTACCGCCTTACAACACTGCCTGAACAGTTCTTCGGAGAACGTTAAATGTCGTAAAAAATATTCCGCCCCACATAACCCTTGGTTAACAACCGGCCTGCTTAACTCAATGCGTAAGAAAGACAATCTTTACAAGAAAGTCAAAAAGAGACCTTTCAACCTCAAACTCAAGTCCCGCTACAGCACTTACAGTAACATACTCAGCAGATTACTTAAAGAAGCCAAAAGGAAATATTATGAATCAAAAATTCACCAGCTTGGAAATGACCACAGGGAAAAGTGGAAAGTGTTAAATACTTTTTTAAACAGACAAACCCAAGATCTACAAATTGAAAAAATAATCATGCCGTCAGGCACCGTTTACGACCATCCATTTGATATTGAAAACTTATTCAACGATTTCTACTGCAATCACACCTCGTTGCCAGTTGATGCTCGTCTTTAACCTTTCTCATGCTGCCCAGAATCATTTTTCTTATCTCCTGTCACCGCACAGGAAATCCAAACATGTATTCTAAATCTAAAGACAACAAGTACAGGGCTTGACCGCTTTCACCCCACTAACATTAAATGGATCGCTCATCTTATTGCCGATTCTCTCTCCTATATTATTAACCTCATCTTTGAAACGGGACTATTTCCTCCTCAGCTAAAGAAAGCTAAGATTATTCCAGTTTTTAGGAAGGGTGACCGTCATTGTATCTCGAATTACCGCCCCATTGCCATTTTACCATTTTTTAGCAAGGTAATAGAAAGGTGCATAGCACAGCGCCTGACTAGTTACTTTTCAAAGTTCAATATACTTTCACCTCATCAATTTGGGTTACGCTCGAGATATTCAACTAACTTAGCATTGGTTGCCTTCACTGACAAAATTTAATTTGCCGTTAATAAGGGATGCTTTGCCGGGGCAGTATTTATTGACTTAACCAAGGCTTTCGATTCTATCATCCACTCTATATTACTAAGTAAACTAGAAGCTGTAGGGGTAGTAGAGCCGCCTCCCAATCTCATCAAAAGTTACTTATTAGACAGAAAACAAGCCGTGTCGATTTCTAATGTGCTCTCTAACTTAGATACAATTAATACAGGTGTGCCTCAAGGTTCTATTCTCGGCCCTCTGCTGTTTTTAATATATATTAATGATCTACCTAGTTGTCTTAATAAATCAGAACCGTTTCTTTATGCCGATGACACTACTATGTTAGCTACTTATAAATCAATCCACTCATTAACATCTATGCTGACTACTGATCTCTATAATATTTTAAACTGGTGTCATCGTAACTGCTTGCAGATCAACCCTTCTAAGACAACATTCATGGTATTCAGCTCCAATCGCAAGGCTCCCGTACACATCCCACCGCTTACTTTTAATTCCCATTGCATTGAACTTTCAGAACATTGCACATTTCTTGGCGTTACTCTGGATGCTAACCTTAAATACAATAAGCACATTTCTAAGCTGAAACAAAAATGTGGTTTTGGCATCAGAGCACTACTAAAAGCGCGTCCCTTTTTCAATCGTGACAGCTCTTTACTACGCATTCATTCATAGTCATTTTAATTACTGCATCACTTCATGGGGAAACACTTACCCATCACATTTATATCAACGGCAACATCTTCAAAATCAGACCATACGTATAATAACCTACAGTTCATACAGCAGCGAAGCGCTATCACTTCCTCACGACCACAGCATTTTACCGATCGCTTCACTGATTACCTCTAGTCTCGCAATCCTACTTTATAAAGCTGTGCACAACACCATACCCTCAACTGTAATCAACAGGAAGGCCCTCACCAATAATAATCAAACAAGATTTGCTAAGGACAACAATTTTCTATTACCAACCGTTCGAACAAACTACGGCAAGCACACGGCTCTTTTTGCTTCTTTACAAATTTGGAATAACCTCCCTTCTCATGTCAAGCAATCCCCATCTCTGTCCGGTTTTAAACAACTGTTATCCGTATTATCACAATAGTCTCACATAACTTTCAAACAAGTTTTTTCTTTATATACATACCGCTTTGTTCACATTCAATTTATGAGTGTTTTCATATGCCCGTTGGGAACATGTATCACTTTGTATATAATTTTCAAATATTTTATTTTAACAATACCGGCCGCGCATGAAATTTTCGAGCTTGTATTGAATTCCTACCTTTTTTTTTGTTTTTACCATATTGTGTTCACCGGTTTTGCCTCTTTTGACTGCTTTTGCAGTACCAATAATATTTTTCATAAGTTTATACATCCATCCATAGGAGGTCCCGATACAGCCTTGAGCTCTGGGGCCTCCTTCTGTATTATTTATGTAATACCTGTTTTCATGAATAAACAAACTTTCTTCTTCTTCTTTTTCTTCTATAAATAAGGTTGCACTTGGTGAGCAAGGCTTTCACAACGTCACTCAAGAAAACGCGTCCTTTTTCGCTGAGCAGCTCTCGTGGTGCACCATGGCGAAGAACAAATCGCTGCAAAATTAAGGAAGCTACTTCTGACGCTGTGGCAGATGTAAGTGCTGCGGTTTCTGCATACCTCGTCAGATGATCAACGGCTACCACAGCCCAGCGGTTGCCGGCCGCAGTGTAGGGAAGCGGCCCGTACAAATCAATGCCGACGCCGTCGAAAGGACGTGGTGGGCTGGGTAACGACAACTCTCCAGCAGAACGTTGAGGAGATGGCTTGCGACGTTGACAGGTGAGGCATGAGCGAACGTACTTGAGTACGAAGGTGTACATGCTCCGCCAGTAGTAACGCAGCCGGAGACGAGTGTATGTCTTGAGGACGTTCGCGTGACCGGATTGCGGGCCAGCGTGCAAATAGTCACAGATTTGCGAACATAGCTGCCTGGGAATAACTAGCAACCACTTGCGGCCATCTGCGCAGTAGTTTCGGAGGTAGAGGAGTTTATCACGACTGGCGAAGTGGAAAGCATGGCGGCGGAGAGCACGCGATGGAGAAGCAGCTGTAGGATTGGCGATAAAATCGAGGATAGAATTTATCCAAGGATCTTGTCGCTGCGCTGACGGCATATCATTAGTGTGAAGCGATGGCGGGGAATCGTCGGAAGAGGAAAGGCTCGCGACCTCAGCTGTAAGGGGGCAGCGGCGAAGTGCATCGGCGTCGTGATGCTTGCGGCCGGAGCGGTAAACAACGCGGACATCATATTCCTGAAGGCGAAAAGCCCATATTGCCAGTCTGCCGGACGGGTCTTTCAGTGAGGAAAGCCAGCAAAGCGCATGATGGTCCGTCACTAAGTCAAAAAGGCAACCATAGATGTAAGGGCGGAATTTAGTAAGAGCCCAAATAATCGCTAAGCACTCTTTTTCAGTGACAGAGTAATTGGATTCAGCCTTCGTGAGTGTTCGGCTAGCATAGGCGACCACGTATTCAGTATAAACTGATTTGCGCTGAACGAGCACAGCGCCGAGACCAATACAACTGACGTCTGTGTGGACCTCAGTAGGCGCTGTGGGGTCGAAGTGACGTAGGACAGGCGGTGCCGTGAGGATGTGGCGTAAAGCATTGAAGGCATCGTCGCACGCTGGTGACCCCGACGAAAGGTCGGGACAGCCGGACAGAAGTTCTGTCAAGGGAGCAGCAATGGAAGCAAAATTCCTAATAAAGCGGCGAAATGTAAGAGCACAGCCCGAGGAAGCTACGCAGATCTTTGATGGAAGTCAGTTTGGGAAAGGCTGCTACGGCACGAAGTTTGGCAGGGTCTGGAGATACACCTTCTTTGGAAACAACGCGGCCGAGAATGGTGAGCTGGCGGGCGGCACAACGACATTTTTTCAAATTCAGCTGCAGTCCAGCATCAGATAGGCAGATCAAAACGTGCTTCAGACGGTAGAGGTGTGTGTCACAGTTGAAAAGACGACAATGTTGTCGAGGTAGCAGAAGCACGTCTTCCACTTTAGGCCACGCAAAATGGTGTCCATCATCAGCTCTAAATGTTGCGGAGCATTACAAAGGCCAAACGGCATAACTGTAAATACGTACAAGCCGTCGGGAGTTACAACGGCAGTTTTGGGGCGATCAGCCACTTCCAAGGGAACTTGCCAGTACCCGGAACGTACATCCAGGGAAGAAAAGAGGTCGGTGCCTCGCAAACAATCGAGAGCGTCGTCGATCGGTGGGAAAGGGTAGACGTCCTTTCGCGTAATCTTATTAAGGCGGCGATAATCGACACAGAAGCGGATAGAACCATCTTTCTTTTTTACGAGGACAACAGATGACGCCCAAGGGCTTCTTGAGGGTTGAATCACGCCATTCTGGATCGTTAGGTCGACTTGCTCTTGAATAGCCTGGCGTTCGGTCGCAGACACACGATAGGGGCGCTACCGCAGTGGTGAGTGGGTGCCGGTGTCGATGCGATGAGTGACTGTAGAAGTTTGACCCAAAGAACTTTGATGAGAGTCGAAGAGGAGTGAAAGTGATGTAGTAGGTTCAAAAGCCGAGTGCGCTGCTCTGGAGGAAGGTCGGCGTCGATGGAACGGAGGAACAAGTCTGTAGAGGGGGGAGCGGGGGCAGGTGAAGGGGGGCTGAGCGCTGTCACGGCGAGTGCGGCGCGACGTCAGGTTCTTCACAGATCAGAAGGGATGCGATTGGCTGGATACTTTCGAGGCATTCACCATGGCGCAAAAAGCAGTAGGGGAGTTAAATGGGTTAGAGACCCATAACATGGAAAGGCCAGCGGAAATAGTGAGCACTGCGTAGGCCAATGGAAGGCACTTGCGGCGCAGGAAAGTATGGGCTGGTGTGAAAAGAACGGGGTCATCGCTAACAGAGGCACAAACGACAAGAACAAGCACTGAAGAGCAGGGAGGAAGGTCGATATCTTCGGCGACCTGGGCTTTGTCACAGGAATTTGATTGATCAGCGTCTAGTAAGGCACCGGGGACAGCCGAGAAACCCACTTCAGCTCGAGCACAATCGATAATAGCAGCGTGACGCGACAGGAAATCCCAGCCTAAAATTACAGCGTGTGAGCAACATGGCAGCACGACGAACTCAATCGTATAGAGGCAATTCTGGATAACTACTCGAGCGGTGCACGCTGCTAAAGGCTTGATATGCTGAGCGCTGGCCGTTCGCAACGAAAGTCCCGCAATTAGCGTCTTCACGTTCTTTAAAGTGCAACATAGTTTTGCGTTCATTACCGAAATCGCAGCACCAGTGTCAATTAGAGCCATGACAGCAACACCCTCGACGAAAACTTCAATTAGGTTTGCCGGCGACGGATGAGGACTTGGGAAGTTCGACGGGGTCGCAGTTCTTGCCTCAGGAACTGCAGCCTTTAGTTTTCCTCATGTGAAGCGTTCTGTCGACGTCGCATCGGAGAGATAGAGTGGCGTCAAGGCGACGGTGAACGGTGGTCGGACATGGCGGAGCGGACTGGGGAGAAATGACGACGGCCTGCAGGCTCAGTAGGCGCGGAATACTGAGGCGTCGAAGACCAGTACCCAGAACCATGAGTAGGTGGTGCCGACACTGGGAGACGGTTGAGGCAATAACGAGAAATGTGTCCAGCAAGCCCGCAAGTGTAACAAATTGGCCGGTTATCCGTCGTGCGCCAGGGATAACGTGGTCTTGCAGCCTGTCGAATAAACTGCGCAGGTTCTCGCGCAGGCGCAGGAGGCGGCTGAACGAAGACAGGTGGCGGCGGAGCATATATAGGTGGTGGTCGGGCAGCAACAGCCGCATGTGTTACCGGCGCTGCGAAAAGCATGGATTGAGGAGCTGGAGGAAGAGATTCAGCTACCTGTTCTTGAATAATTTGGCGCAAACTGCGAGCTAGGTGTGAGGAAGGTTCTTGATGACAGGACATAAGGAAGAGCTGTCGAGCAACTTCTTCCCGAATTAAGCTCTTAATTTGTGGCAGGAGCACAGAATGTTCGCCTGCATATGTCAGGCCAGCAAGAGACTCAGACTGCATGGTGTTTGCGCGAGTTATGGCCCTTTGTTTCCGCAGTTCATCACAACTTTAACAGTGTGACCACTTCCGCGACGGTGCGGATATTTCGAGCCGACAGCATCTGAAAGGCGTTGTCATCGATGCCTTGTAGAATGTGCTTGATCTTCTCGGCCTCTGACATGTGTGGGTTAACGCGCTTGCACAAGTCGACGACGTCCTCGATATAACTCGTGAAATTCTCGCCAACCTGCTGAGACCGCGCACGCAAGCGCTGTTCAGCGCGGAGTTTCCTCACAGCCGGACGGCCGAAAACTTCGGCGAAGCTGGCTTTAAACGCGGACCATGATGGAATATCCGCTTCGTGGTTTCGAAACTATAGATTTGCTACGCCGGTGAGATAGAAAATCACGTTGCTTAACTTCGTTTCCGCGTCCCATTTGTTGTAGGCGCTCACTCGCTCATAGGATGTGAGCCAGTCCTTGACGTCGTGGTCGTCAGTGCCGCTGAAGATGGCGGGCTCTCGCTGGCGGAGGGAGTCGGTACAGATGGTGGCCGAGCCAACTTGTACGACTTGGTGGTTAACGTCCTCAGGCATCGCAGGAGGTGGTAATCTGCGGCTGCGGAGTTCCAGGGCGAGAGGATAGATCTTACCCAGCATCTCCACCAGATGTAAGATAGGGGTTTATTCAGCAGATCAGCAGGACTCGATCAGTAGGCCTGGGCAGATCAGCGGCGAACACAGCGACAGCGAATACAGTCACGCGCAGCGATCACGATGCCACTGATTGGAATGTTCCTCGTGCAATTCTTCCTCTTCACAACAAAGCACACAAAAAAGAACAATGAGGTACATGGGCAATTTAGGAAGACGGCAGAGCTGTAAAACAATAACAAAATATAATCAGCAAAACAGTATACAATGAAGATAAGCAAATAACCATATTATACGTTTTAATACTAGGCAAGAAAGAAAGTTTGTAGTGCGGTTTAAAATTTGTCTTCTTCAGTTATACTTGTTAGGGATGCAGACAGGTTATTCCAATCATTACAGGTGCGGGGAAAAAAAGGAGTTAGAATATTCAGCTGTGTTTGAGTTTGGAGTGTTTAACTTTTGACCGTGAGTACGGCGAAATGAAATGTAGGATGGTGGTTGATCCCATGAGGAGTGCAATGTTGAGTTATGGTAGTATATTTTATGAAAGAGTGAGAGGCGGGATACTTTTCTTCGAGTCGATAACAGCGGGAGACGTAAGTATGCTTTCATATTAGTAACACTGGCTGTCCTTTGATAGTTATTTAAAATTAACCGGGCTGAGCGATTTCGTGCTGCCTCAACGGAGTGCATGAGTGTTGCTTGGACGGGGTCCGAAACAGATGAGGCGTATTCGAGTTGTGGACAAATGAATGTTGAATTGCATTTGAAGTGGAATATAGAGCATTATTACAAAACCAATTGTAAAAATACATACTGATGCGATTTTTTCAATAACTACCAGGATGTAAGTCACCGCCATAATCAATCGACAAGAGACAGCGCTTGTCTCTTGTCCCGATGTTTTGCGCTGTTCCATCAAGAATGAATAACCAACATGCTCAAGCTGCTGTCCTGGCCATAATCAATGTTTATTTTCTGTACCAGCTGCCTTGCTCTCCCGACCCCCTTAGTGAATTGTCGTGTAGACCTCAGTACGAAGTATGGTCGCTGTCAGTCAGCGTCACATAATTAGTGAACTGTTTATCGCCCGCAGAAGTTTTGATTAACTTCGAATGCCAAGTCGATCCATGTTGCTCAATATTCTCGTTCTGGATGTCTCGACTTGGGACACTGAGAGCCACTTTACAGATTGCTGGGAGAACGTGCCAGCAACTCCTTGTCGTGCAGCATCTTCAACAAGCTGGAAATCCTCACCACATGCTTTACACTAACAGTTTTCGGCGACAGCAAACGAGAGAAGGTCAATCAGGTCATTTAGCTACGGTCACAAGTTTTTGCAATTATGGTCTCCATGCGTCTCACCGAGCGTGAAAGCTTCGCTGAACGCGTACGTGTGGTGACCGCGGCGTCTGTCTCTGTATTATTTTGTGGAGGTTTGGTTTCAGTGCTGATCGATTTATGCTTCTTCCTGTTGAAGCGCAGTCTCATAAACCACATCTTTTTCTTCGCCATTGGATGAGCGCTAAATATCAAGTTTCAAAATAAAGAAAATGTCAGGTGCCCACGAGACACGCCGAAGCGCGAACAAAATGCCTTCAGTCGCGTGTAATCCGGCTGCGTCTGATTATTTCTTTGGCTAAAAAAAGTGCTAGCTTTTCACTCTTGTCAGATCAGTCACAATCATCCCGCTGAATGCAAACAAAATAGACGCATAATTTTTTTTTTTTCAGATTAGGAGAGGCAAAGGTCTGAACCAGGTGTCCAAAGGGGACATTGATGGTCGTCGCCTTGGTTTCGAAAAATGCCGATTTCGGAGTAAATATTTGGCGTGCCAGTAAATGAAGCACTGGACTAAGTACATGATAGAATAGGGGTTTTGATTGGCAGCAAAATAAAAATCGATTCTTTTTCAAATTTGCCTACCCTGTTCCCTTTACTTCTTTTTGCCCATTTTAGTCTTTGGTACTCTCAAATTGCTCGCAGGACAAAATGCGTCCCGCTTTTGCGGTGGCTCTGATTGGCCGAGGCGGGATGACGTCATAGAGGTCTCTACCAATCACAGAGCACCACCACAGTGTGCGCGAATACGTGCCTTAAATGACCATACATGATAAATTACTAACTGATGACTAAATAATAAATAATTAATGTTTTTACTAACATAACTAATTAAGGAATTCATTATTACATATAATGATAAAGGATTACTACTTGAGTAATTCATTATTTTTCTACCTATTGACCAAAATATTAGTGACTAATTAAATATACAAAAATTAATTATGAATTAGTACTATTGCGTAGCGAATGCGGCACTTAGGCTTTCGACTTTCACTACTTTAGTCGTTAAGTCCCCCGTTCTTATTAAAACGGCCTTTGCCGAAGGTGGGCAGCAGTCCGGGGTATGGGTAAGATTATTATTCCGCACTTTCAGAAATGAGGTGTAGTCCGAATGCATCCTTAAAGAGAACAAAAACTTGGTGATGGCTCCATGCTACGCCAGGATGCCCCTACGCAATCCGCTACAATAATTCTAGCTTTGGTGAAGTAAAAGGATATCTCACTTATCGAACAGGTGCAGATTGCTTACCCTAGTTATTTCAGAATCCGCCTCAAATGCTCGAATGAGATGCTTAGTTCGACATACTGAATTCCGCTCGCATCTACCAGCGCTGCAAGGTTCCAATGTTTCTGGTTCTTGGCGTATGAAGGATGAAATGTATTAAACAATTATCGGTGCTACCCCATAATGACTGAACCTGTTAGTCACGTGCTCTTAGTTAAAAAAAAATCCTCTGGCCTAACATTTCTGCAGTTTTCCCAGTCTACGTGGTGCCTCCTAGCGAATGCGTGTCTTCGAAGCGTTAAACCACCTCAAAGGCAAAAGCGCCATTAAGCTAAAGTAGTCGCGAAGTAGAGGCGTTCCCTGAGTGACGCGTTCGACATCCATTTGGAAGTGCAAAGTTAAAGCTCCCCTCCCCTGCCTCCTTTTCTCACCCTTCTCCACTGGCAACCCGAAGGCGCTCGCATTGTTCGAAGGCGTAAATAACAAACACGAGCCCGCATATCTTTAAAATAGAAACAAATAAACACACCTGCGCTATGAGTACAGTTTCAACATTTTGCTTCCCGTTGCCTTGGTCCATGTTGACGCGTTCGGTTACTGAGCGCCATTATCGCTGTCGTGATTAGCCTTTCTGTGGCTTGTCGAGTTCCATTTGATTTTTTCTTGATTCACGAGAAGCAGCGTATGTAGAGAGACAGCTTGACATCAGCCGGTGATCGGCGGCATAATATATCACGGTTTCACGAACGCGAATTAGCAGCATCCAGATCGCGTGCGCGAATGCATGGTCGATGGCAATGAACAAGTATAGCAAAACGGCACCAGCGTTCTCGGAAATGCAGAGCCAACACATGTTCAGAAGTGCCGCGACCAAAGGCTGGCGCGCGTGCGGGGAGAAAGGCGCGCTCCGATCACCACGGGCGAGCGAGGGCTGCATCTTGAGCGAGATTGGATATAGAAGAGGCCGACCGCGGTATCACTAGCGCCAGTCGCGCTCCGGCGTTTCAGAGAACGTTGCGAAGCTCTGACGATGAAGCGTTCCTTGGCCCTGATAGCGACTGTGATCGTGGTTTGCTTTGCCCAATGGGGTGAGAATTGATTGATTGAATGTCCTTTATTGAATGGGAAGGCTCATGACCATGGATGAGGTGAGAAATAAGAAACGCTCTGCAGCTACATATCTGTTTTGTATTATTCAAATCTTTGCGGAGTGGTTTGCTATTCAGGATAAAGGCGGCTTAACCGAATTGCAATCATATTTTCCGAACTTCCTTTTTCTTGCCCAATTACTATATGAAATCAGAGTTTTCATGTTAAATTTAGGTATCCATTATTCTCGCTTTTACATTACGTTGTGTGTACATATAGAGCCTACACCATCTGATTTGAAATGAAAATAATTATTTATTTCGAATTTGCAAAGGAAAAAGAGAAGTCAATATAACCAATTAGAGGAAGAAAAATAATAATAATTTTTGCTTAAGCAACTTTTATGGGCCACGTTAATATATATCTGACATATATTAAACCGATATATTTGATTTGTTAGACTTTCGGGGAACATGAAAAAGATGCTGATTATCGCGCCAAATAAAGGAAAAGACCGCAGAACGTATTCTACTGCCGGAAGTTGTCTAATGGGCCCGTAAATTTCAAAAATACTAATTTACAAACAATTGAGGAAACTTTTTAGATGCTGCAAGTAATAGGTCTGCAAAAACCTGTATCTTTATGAAGTTTTGATAGTGCATCACATCCTGTTTCCTTGGACAAAGGTAAAAACAGGAAAATTAATTACTGATAATTAACGGATTTAAACAGTTGTGAAAACTCCCAAGCTGAATGAAGGGAGTACATTAAAAAAAAATGACGCCTCTTGTTTTTTAACAAAAGCGCATTCCAGCAAGAAGTATTCGGTGTCCATGCACGCATTAGTTATAGAATGGCTACAGTCGTCATACTGGACAAAATGGATGTCATCATCTTCGTCATCAGCAGCCTGACGTTATACCCACTGCTATTATAGCAGTGGGTATATTATACCCTGCTATTATACCCACTGCTATTATACCCACTTCAGGGCTGAGGCCTCTTCCATATTTCTCCAATTAACCCGGTCCTGTGCTAGCTGCATCCACTTGACCCCTGCGAACTTCTCCTCATCCACCAACCTAACTTTCTGCCTCCCCAGGCATGCTAAGCTTTCCTTCCCTTGGAATCCAGTTTCTTACCCTAAGTGACTATCAGTTATCCTATCTTCGTACTACATGCTCTGCCCATGCATTGTTCTTCTTCTTGATTTCCACTAGAATGTCAGCAACTTGAGGTATTTCTCTGACCCATTCTGCACGTTTCCTATCTCTTAATGTTACCTGTACCATTTTTCGTTCCATAGCCCTCTGCGTTGTCCTCAACTTAAGTAGAACCCTCTAGGTTAGCCTCCACGTTTCAGCCCCATAAGTGAGTACAGGTAAGATGCAACTGTTGTATACTTTCCCCTTGAGCGATACCGGTAAGCTTCTAGTCATAATCTGTGAGTGCTTGCCAAATGCGTTCCATCCCTATCTATATTCTTCTGGTTATTTCGTTTTCATGGTCCGGATATGCGGTTATTACCTGTCCTAAGCAGACATATTCGCCTACTACTTCCAGTGCTGCGCTACCTAACGTAAAATGCTATATCTTCCCGAGGCTGTTTAACATTGCCTTATTCTTCTGCATATTGATTTTCAAGACTACCTTTCTACTTTTGCTGTCTAGGTCACCAATCATTCTTTCAAGTTCATCTTCTAGGTTACTTAGCAAGGCAATGTCATCTGTAAATCGCCGATTACTGAGATATTCTCCATCTACCCTCATCCCTCTCTGCTTCCATTCCAAGTCTCTGAATACTTCATGTAAGCAAGCTTTGAGTAGTACTAGGGAGATTGTGGGTTCTTTCCTAACACCTTCCTTTATGGTAATTTTGTTACTTTCTTTATGCAGAACTATGGTTGCTGTGCAGCAACTATATATATCTTCCAGCGCTTTCACGTACGGCTCGTCTACCCCCTGATGTCGCAATGCCTGAATCGCCGCCGAGGTTTCTACTGATTAAAATGATTTTTCGTAATCAATGAATGCTATGTATAAGGGCTGGTTATATTTCGAGCATTTTTCTATCACCTGGTTGATGGTATAGATATGATCGATAGTAGAGTACCGTTTCCAAAAACCTGCTTGATACTTCGCTTGATTGTAGCCGAAAGGTGTCCTGATTCTATTAGCGATTACCTTAGTAAATACCTTATACGTAACAGGCCGGCAGCTGATTGGTCTGTAATTTTTGGGGTACTCGTCCTTCGTCACTGGTGGAATGTCTGATTGTTTTTCCGTATCGCCAATCTCATTATGGTCCTGACTACATTGGCTACTGTAGAGATCAGTATAGAACTCCTTGGCTACTTTGACTATCTTGTCCATATTCGTGATGAAGTTGCCCGCCTTGTCCCATAGCGCATACATCTGATTTTTGCCTACGCCCAATTTCTTCTTCACCGCTTTAAGGCTTCCACCGTTCTTCACAGCATGCTCAATGTTCTCCATGTTATACTTCCTGATATCGGCAAACTTGCGCTTATTGATTAGCTTTAATATCTCTGCCAATTCTATTTGGTCTGTTGGATTGAAAGCTTTCATATTCTGGCGTTTCTTAATCAAATATTTCGCCTCCTTAGACAGCTTACCGGCGTCCTCTCTAGCTATCCTACCGCCTACTTCTACAGCGCATTCAGTAATGACATCTAAGAAATTGCTTATTGCTTCTAGGGTAACGTCGCCATCCTCGGTTAGCGCTGAATATCTGTTCTGTAGCGAGATCCTGAACTCATTTGCTCTCTCCCTCACCGCTAATTCGTTGACGGACTTCTTTCTTACTAATCTGTCTCGTACCTTCTTCAGATTTCCCGATTACCTCTACATCTTGCAGAATGGCGGGGGTTGAACGCACTATGAAGTAAACTTTATTTTAGTCTCCCTGTTAGGAGTTTTCCATGCCATTTCCAATTCTTCCAGGCAGTGCGTGCTCTTTGCCGTTTTTTGTGCGCCAGCGGGCTTGATTCACGCTTGTGAGGCAAGCTACTTGCTCTGTATAGTATATATATCATATGCCTTCTCCCACATCGTCAACCATCATGATCTTTCTTCTCCCCTTCCCCTTCCCCAGTGCAGAGTAGCAGGCCAGATTTGAAATATTCCGGCCAACCTCTCTACCTTTTTTTTCAATAAATTCATCTATCTATCTATCTCCAATTCTTCCGTTAGCTGAAGAAGATATTCATGATTCTTAAGTTATTGCGCTCTGAAAACTCAACTAGTAACTACCCCTTGCTATTCATAGAACCAATGCCATAGACACCTACTGCCTGGTCTCCTGCCTGCTCTTTCCCTACCTTGGCACTGAAGGCGCCTATTAATACAATATACTGCGTCTTTACTTTTCGCATCGCTGGTTCTACATCTTCGAGAAGCTTTCAAATCCCTGGTCATCATGACTACATGTAGGTGCATAAGCCTGTACAACCTTAAGTTTATACCGCTTAATAAGCCTAATTACGATGCCTGCCACCCTCTCATTAATAATATAGAATTCATCTATATTACCCGCTATATACTTGCTGACAAGAAAACCTACTCCCACTTCTCGCCTCACCGGTAAAGATCGATCACACAGTACATGCCCATCCTTCAGTACAGTATATGCCTCCTTCGGCCTCTTAACCTCTCCAAGCCCTATTACATCCCATTTCATACCCTCTAGTTCCTCTAACCGCACTGCTAAACTAGCTTCACTAGCTAGGGTTCTAGCGTTAAAGGCGGCTAAGGTCAGTTTCCAATGGCAGCCTGTCCAGCGGAGCCAAGAATTCTTAGCACCCCCTGCTGCGTCACAGGTCTGACCGCCGCCGTGGTCAGTTGTTCCGCAGCCGCTGGTGACTGAGGGCCGATGTTTCATAGGACTAATATAGGACTTCATATGACTTTTCATACGGAGCCATAAATAGGAATAGTGTAATGACTTATCCTTACTGCAACTTTTCATGTAGCCGCGAATATCTGAAAGCTCCATTTGTTGTTTTCCACAAAACTTATAGTGGAAAAGGCTATCTAGTGCTCTTTGTATTTCTTGCCGTTGGGAGTCACGGCTTTCTTATTATATACGTGTTCAGTATGCTAGTATTGGAATGACGAAGGCGTATTTGGTATTTGAAAAGTATCAGTAATGTACATTCGAAACGCTAAATGACCCATAGACAGGAACGCTGTAGAACGCCGTACGCAATATCTTGTAATTGAGCCGGTCGAATGTCCAAGTAAATTGATATCTGTCTGTCAGAAAGCTGCGAACGAAATTAAGAGGAATTTATTTGTTTTTATTTATTGATACTATGATCTTTTACAAGACCTTCGCAGGGTGGGCACAGATCAATGCTGGGAGCAACACAACAATATGAACGCAATTGCAAAAGTACGAACGAAACATAGGAATGTAGCGGTATAACAATATAAAAAAGTTTGAAGGTGGCTTTCAAACCTTTTTAGTGAAGTTTGCGTTATTGCATCATTAGTTAGATTATTCCAGTCTGTAATATTTCTGGGGAAAAATAAAGTACTTAAAGGTGTTAACTCGTGCATGTAATGGTGTTACTATAACATCATGCCGTTGTCTTGTGTTGTACCCTGAGGAGAACGATATTATATTAGACGTGTCAATATTGTAATGACCTTTGATTAACTGAAAAAAGAACTTTAGGGGACAGATGCGGTATCTGTGAAAGACTGGAAGCAAACCACTCAGTGCAATGTTCTTAGTGCCGTAAAGAAGTTTGCTAAATAATATTTGAATTTAAGTGGAGTCAATTGATTTGCTAAAATCAAGCAGCGGACCTACCGTGTAAATGTTGTTTTCAAAATTATTGACGATGTTATTTTTCATATTCAGAAGAGATATTACAGTTGAACTATTTGCACGTCAACCGTATTGGTCCCTCATCCGCAGCCGTCTTTCACCAAAGAATGTACTTACGCATGATTTTATCTTTTTATAACAGTCTTGAAAATATTGGCGACACTCCAATAGGCCTGTTATTATTATCATAAGACTACCCTTATGCAAAACGACAACCCTTGCAATATTCATGATGTCCGCGACGATACCAGCAGCAAATTAAGTATGGTATAAATGCTGCACGATAAGAAATATAAGGTCAGCAAACGGATACTATAGACAGGGTTTTGATTCCTAGCTCCATAAAGTTTGTCAACAATGGATATTCAGTTGTTTTTATTTTGTTTTATTATGCAGCCTCAGTTTAAATATTAGGTGCCCAAATAAGGATGTGGCGTCAGAACATGGTATGAAATAAATGTGGCACATAAAACCTGGTACATATTTATTGATTAGTATTTTATATCCATGCAAACGTTTACTGTGAGCTACTCCATAAGCAGACGCAGAGATAGTACAAACGGGGCTTTTGTAATCCAGTTCTTTTGAGCCTCACGTCATCCGATACCCATTTGTGACGTGGAAACAAATGTTGTGTAACTTAATAACAGCCCTGTCGGTGGAAGACCTGCAAGTATGTCCTCTTTCTTGATCACAGCTGAATTTCTATGCATGTTTACTAACATATTAACAATAAGCCTAAAGCAAAAATACACTAAAATACCTAACGTTTAAATCCTTATGTGCCCCTCAAACGTTTTCTGATAGAGATGTGATGACCGCAATTACTATTTATGCTAGGAACATGCAAACAAAAGTTGAAATAGTAACTGTTAACCAAAAAGTAAGTTTTTATCGTTTATTCGATTATTGTAATGTGTTTATTGGAACTGCAAGACGGTAGGCGATGACTGAGCATTGCGTCCCTCGGACCATCTCTCAAGCATGAACCAGAATTCCGGCTACACTTCACCGATTTCGCCGTGCCGCGTTAGCTGCTATCTATCGAATTCATTGCATTCGCTCCCCGACAAAAAAAGAGTCATCCTGAAGGTTCACAGTGAGGAATGGATGGGTGGATCATAGTAGGGCTTGAGGAGGTTGACGTGCACAGTTTCTTGGCCGTGGCGCCGATGGTCCGGAGAATGGTCCAGGGGCTCCACTATGTAATTAACGGATGAACATATTGTGAGCCCTCCACGGATCTTCTTTCATTTGTACATACCATGATCTCCTTCTTCCTCTTGTACATACCATCATCATCGTCCCGCGGCGCCGGCGCCCGGCACGAACTTTGGTTTTCCCATCGGTATAAACGCTGACACGGCATACCTTGACTTGCTGTTATGGCCTTTCCGTCTCAACCTGGCCTTCTTTCACAAGTGGTAAAGGTGAAATTTGATCCCTTTGCTGCCTTATGCCCTGCCTCTCGCTGGAGCTACGTTCCGGTCACCGTTTAACAACAGCTACCATCGTTATGTCAACCGAGAGCAGTCCTGACCCGGCCGGACCCTCTACCTCGGCTACACCGTCGCCTCCGATGGTGCCCACACGACAACGCGACCCGCCGCTGTTCGCTGGTCGTCGCGACGAAGACGTCGATGACTGCCTCGACACTTATGAACGCTGCAGTGCCTACAACCAGTGGGATGATGCTTTAAAATTTCTGAACGTTTCTTTCTCCGTTATTGAGGTCGCCAGGACTTAGTTTATCAACCGCGAGCCCCACACCACAAACTGGCCCACTTTCAAGCAGCAGTTCCGACAGTACTGCGCCGACCCGGCTGTTCGGACGGAGATCGCGAGGAAAAAGCTCGCATCCCGCCTTCAAGGTCCAGATGAGTCCTATGCGTCATACATAGAGGCCGTGCTTGCACTCTGTTGGCGTATCAGTCCCACCATGCCAGAATCTGAACGTGTACACCAAGTCTGGAAAGGAATCCATTTTATGGCTTATAACACCCTAGTTGCCCAGAATTCATCAAGTTTTGATTCCATTATTATGACCTGCCAACGCCTCGACCAGCTACAGTCCTCCCGATTGCAGCCCGGCTTCGCTACTGCCCCGACCTCTACTCACCTCGATTTACGAGCCCTGACTCGAGGGATAATCCGCGAAGAGCTCCAAGCCCTCAGCCCTTTCTGCCGGTACAGGTGCGAACATTATTCTTCTTCTAACGGAGCTGGCCTCCGCCACATCATTAAACAAGAGTTGGCCACTATCAACCACCTTGTCACACCTGATCCTCCTGCACCTCGCCCAGCGCCTACTTACGCTCACGTCGCTGCATCCTCTCCTTTTGTTCACCCACCCCAAGCACCGCCCTATAACCACATCAACGCCATGATGACGGGTCAACCTACGCCACCCTATTACGCACCTTGGCGCCCCTCTCGCTCAGTGTGCTATTATTATGGAATTCGAGGACATATATCCCGCCTTTGTCGTCGACGCATTCAGAACGAGCGACGTAGTTACGACGCCTTTGAAAAGGACATACCTGCTTATTATCAGCGACGACCAATTTCCAGCCAACCTCGTCGATTCTCTCCACCGCCGGTATCCACGTCTGAACCAAGTGGGGCTCATGTATCGCGACGCCGGTCTCCTTCCCCACACCACCGCTCTGTTTCGCCACTTCGACCAGCATCAATTCTCCCTGTCCGCCATTCGGAAAACTAAGCGATGCAGTTTCCGGAGGTGAAACTGCACTTTGCGAACTTGCAAAAAGTCCTCCTCATCGCCCGTATAATATGATTTTCGTTTTAGCTGAAGGATTACCGGTCGAAGCTTTGATTGACACAGTGGCTGCACTTTCTGTTATTCACGCTGATTTGTGTCACCGTATGCGGAAAGTAACGACACCATATGATGAACCTGAAATTCGTGGAGCAAATGGCGTCCCTCTGCACCCTTCAGCAGTGTACAGTTCGAGTTGTTATAGACGGCGTCAGCCACCACGTGCAGTTTGCTGTACTTTCACCGTGTGCGCATTTGAGGATTTTTTGGATGGGATTTTTTCTCAACCGCTTCAGCGTTAATTTCTTGTGGCGACCGTGTCATCCATAAGTCCGGCAGTGATTTTTAATCTGACATTTCTGAACGGCATCATTCCTTTATTGCCGCAGCTGATACTGCATTGCCTTCACAGTGCGAAACACTTCTTACCGTTGTATCTGAACACATCACTGACGGGGATGTACTCATCGCACCATGTCATCGTCATCTTGCACGTGGAATCGCCTTCCCATCAAGTCTTGTACGATTCCACCGCAAATCAGCGATAGTAGCTGCCACGAACACTTCCCGTCAATCCATCGTGCTGACTAAAGGAACTTCCTTGCCATGCAGAGTGAATGCTCACCCTATGTCCATGATGGTTCTCACTGCCCCGCGTACCTCAGCAACGTGATTTATCGCAAGTCTCTCTTTCCATGCTGTCGAAGACAATCAATCCGAACCTCATGCCGCAAAAACGCCGAGAATTGATGCAATTGCTTCAAGCGCGCCAAGCCATTTTTGATGCCACTTAATCACCACTGGGACGGATTAGTGTTGCACATCACCGCATCCTTACTTAAGGTAACTCAATTGTACGCCGACTACCTTATCGGGTTTCTCTCTCGGAACGAAAAGTAATTGATGAAAATGTCAATGACATGCTTCGTCGCAATGTTATTCGTCCATCAACAAGCCCATGGTCCTCGCCAGTAGTATTAGTTAAAAAACAGGACGGATCGGTACGATTTTGTGTTGATTATCGCGCACTTAACAAAATTACCCGCAAAGATGTCTACCCGATGCCGCGTATTGATGACGCCCTTGACTCTCTCCAAGGCCCCGAATATTTCTCGAACTTGGATCTCCGCTCAGGTTATTGGGAAATACCTATGCACGAGGAGGAAAAGGAAAAAAAACACCTCAAATGAACAACCTACTTATGTTTATTGGATGACATTGTTATCTTTTCGTCAACTTTTGCTTACCATCTCACGCGCCTGAATGAAGTCCTTACGTGTCTTGCTTCAGCGGGCCTTCAGCTCAACACCAAGAAGTGTCACATTGCACAGAAGGAAATTAAAATATTGGGACATCTAGTCAGCCATGACAGCATTCGTCCAGACCCTGAAAAAATCATCGCGGTTGTGAACTTTCCTTGTCCGCAACGGACTGCAGATTTGCGCAGTTTCCTCGGCCTGGCGTCCTATTTCCGGCGATTTATAAGGCATTTTGCCACCATTGCTGCTCCACTTCATGAACTACTTAAAGCGCGCAGCCCTTTCGTGTGGACTGAACAGTGCAACACTGCTTTTAACGACCTAAAGCACGCCCTCACATCAGATCCCATTCTTGGCCACTTCAGCGACAGCGCTTCTACCATCCTGTGCACTGATGCCAGTGGTCACGGTCTTGGCGCTGTCCTTTTGCAGCGCGATGTAACTTCGCGTGAGAAAATGATTGCCTTCGCCAGTCGCACCATGACTCGAGTTGAGAAACACTACTCCATTACCGAGCAGGAATGTCTTGCCGTCGTCTGAGCTGTAAAGACATTTCACCCTTACCTATACGGTTGGCCCTTCACAGTTGTGACCGATCACCATGCTCTTTGCTGGTTGTCTTCGCTGAAAAATTTGAGAGGCCGACTTGGCCATTGAATTCTACGCCTGCAAGAATACCATTTCGACGTCACTTATAAATGAGGTCGGCAGCACCAAGACACCGACTCTCTTTCTCGCTGTCCACTTTCGGAATCAACCTGCTGTTTTTTTTTTCCCCAACGCATTTCCACCTCTGACCACAGCCGAACATCTCTTTCCCCGACGCATATCACAACAGTTTCTTTTGACGACTCTCAGAACAAACACGCTCTCTGCTCGCAGCAATTAGCTGATGCCTACTGCCGGCCCATCATCGACCGCCGTATCGGCGCTTTGAGCCCACCCAACGCTAGGCTTCACCGACGGCTTCGCAGTTTCAAGCTTGAAGATGGCATACGACGCCGCTACGTGTCGCTGGCTCGCTGGCTCCCAGTCGTACCACGTGTGCTTCGTCCACGTATACTAGCGGCTTTCCACGATGACGCTACTGCAGGTCACCTTGGTTTTTACAAAACATACGACCTCGTGAAAAGACGATTCTTTTGGCCTGGCCTGTCTACCACCGTAGCTCAATACGCTGCTTCCTGCCATCTGTGCCCACGTCGCAAGCGGCCTACTTCTTTCCCCTCCTACAGCCCCTTCCCAGTCCCGCCACGCCATTCGACGTAGTCGGCATAGACTTATATGGTCCCCTACCTCTCTCAGATGGGGTAACCATTGGATTATAACAGCTGTCGACCACCTTACACATTATGCTGAGGCAGCCCCTGTACCGACTTGTTCCGCTGAAGAGGTAGCTAATTTCTTTTCGCGATCAATTGTATTGCGTCATGGCGCTCCTCGGGTGCTCCTAAGGAACCACGGGACGGCCTTCTTATTGACAATCATATCCGAAGTTCTTCATGCGTCATCCATCCTCCATAAGACAACCTCAAGCTACCATCCCCAGACTAACGGTCTGACTGAGTGATTTCATCGCACCCTTTCGGATATGAAATCATGCATGTACATCACACCGGATCATCGAAATTGGGATACTATTCTACCATTCGTCACATTCGCTTATTATACTGCAGTGCAGCGGATTACCGGTTACTCTCCATTTTTCCTCGTGTTCGGCCGTCCTCCTACTGCACCTCGACACTTCCTTCTTCTCTACGCCCGACTACTCCTCATCATTACCAGTCCAGTTCTTATCCCGTATGGCCAGATGCCGTCATCTTGCCCGCCTCAACACAGAAGCGTGTCAGCAAGACCGCAAGAGTCGCTACAATTCGACGCATCGTGTCATATCTTTTCGTCCGGGTGACGAAGTACTGCTCTATTCACCATTGCGCATCCCTGGCCTTAGTGATAATTTTCAGCACCGCTATCTTGTTCCTTACAACGTCATCAACCAAACCTCCCCAGGGGACTACCAAGCCAGACCTGTTGATCCCCCAGCCGACCGACGCCACCGTGGAACTGAAATTGTTCATGTACCTCTCTTTAAGCCGTTTGTGCGCCGCGGTGCATCGGTTGGTTAGGAGCGTCCAGGCTGGCCGCTTCCGACCCTCCGGGCAGATTGTGTGAGCCCTCTACGGATCTTCTTTCATTTGTACATACCATGACCTTCTTCTTCCTCTTGTACATACCATCATCATCATCCCGCGGCACCGGCGCGGCACGCGCTTGGGTTTTCTCCATCGGATTAAACGCTTCACGGCATACTTTGCCTTGCCGTCACGACCTTGCCGTCTCGACCTGGCCTTCGTTCACAATATTTCCAGTCTGTGATAGAAAAGTCCGTGGTAATGAGAAAGCAGTTTTGTTGCGATGCCGGGAGGGGAGGAAGGCACCCAGAGCTAAACGAATGCGCCGAAGGGAACGAAGGCGTGGGGTCCGTAGGATCCTGACTGTGCTTTCGGTCAGCTTAATACTGGGTGGTGGTGCGTGGTGCATGGTGTCGGCATTCCCCGGCATTGTGTGTGCTTCAGAGCGTAGAGTGGTCTCTGAATCGTCGAGGTGGTAGGGCAGGATTCTATCCATAGTGGACGTAGGCTCAAGACCGTATAAACGAAAGAAAGGGAAAACCACAGCAGCGCACAGTCTGTGACTCTGCGTAGCCGTATTGTAGGCGTACAGCCGTCAGCACACTTAACACGAACGCTCGAGCACGTGGCCTCAAAAAATTTCAACGCTGCTCAGCGCTGACAGATGAGTCCAACAGACTGCTAAGGGGGTTAAAGGGCACCAAAAATCTTCGTCGGCCTTCGACATTTTGTGCAGCAAGATTTCAGGCCAGCGGCTAGCGCTGTGAGATGCAAATATCCGTCGAAGTCATGCGTTCGAGCCTTCAGGTTAAGCGCGCTGACGGCTGTATAGATTGGTTGGTTGGTTGTACAACTTTTATTTCCATCGGAAACGGGGAGTCGTGCGCCCGCGGATTAGAGGCTGGCAGGTAGCCCTTGGCTTCTTGCGGCCTCTTCCGCCAGATGGACGGTGCGGTGCTGGATCGCAGGGTCCGCGCTTCGCAGCAGGGTATCCCAGGCTTCTCTACTTGTAATATTTTGCCCTCTCCCTGGAGATTGTGGGCACTCCCAAATTATGTGGTCGAGGGTCCCTCTCGCCCCACAGTGTTTGCAGAGATCATTGTCCCTAAAGTCTGGTAGCGCGTGAAACGCCCAGACCGGGTTCATGAACGTATTAGTTTGTAGCCGCCTCCACGCGACAGCTTCTCTATTATTTAGTCTAACATCTGGCGGGGGTACCAGTCTACGTCCCAATTTATAATGGTCGATGATTTCCCCATAATTTTGCAGACGCTCGTCGTATGCCCAGTGTTCGGGGGGCTCGACGGCTACCCGGAAGTAGAGAGCTCGGGCTAGCTCGTGAGCCGCCTCGTTACCAGGGACGGCAGCGTGAGCGGGTGTCCAAATTAACTGAATTTTCCTATTTATTGTTCTTTGGGTGAGGATTTTGGCCGCCTCCGGCGATATCCTCCCCTTCCCAAAATTTTGAATGGCAGTTTTGCTGTCGCTAATTATGAACTTGGCTTCTGTTCCTACGCAAGCTAGCGCTATCGCAACTTCCTCCGCAGTCTCTATGTTGCGGCCTCTGATGGCTGCCGCGGATACCGGTGCCCCTCGGCCATCGACTACCGAAGCTACCGCCGCACCTGTTCTGCCACTTGCCGCATCAACATAGACTACTTCCTTTGTTCCCATGTTCTTGAACCGTCGCTCTAGAGCTTCAGCTCGTTTGGCCCTTCTTTCGACATTAAATTCTGGATGCATATTCCTAGGGAAGGGGGGGACTACCAAGGCATTCCTGATTTCACTATTAATTGTGACTTTTTTTTGAACTCCCCTGTCTGGGTTGAGGCCTACTTTTGCAAGGATTACCCTGCCCGTCTCGGTCATGCTTAGTCTCTCTAATTGGGAGACTCGCACTGCCTCCGCCAATTCTGCCCACGTGTTATGCACCCCGAGTTCAAGCAGTCGTTCGCTCGAGGTACCCATGGGCAGTCCTAGCGCCTTCTTAACGCATCTTCGAATCAGGCAGTCTAACTTCTCTTTTTCGCCGGCCTTGATGTCCAGGTAGGGCGTGGCGTAACTGATTCTGCTTATTACATATGCCTGGATTAGTTTTAGCAAATTTCTCTCCTTGAGGCCTCTTCCTTTAGTGGCGACCCTCCTCAAGAGCCAGAGGGTTTGCATCGCGTAACTTTCTAATTTTTTCAGGACCTCTCCGTTGTGACCGTGGGATTGAATGACCATCCCCAAAATCCTGATCTGATCTACTTTTGGCACCGGTTTGCCCTCCACCTGAATATGAAACTCCCCGCTATTCTTGCAGCGGAGGTACCTCGGGTTATAAACGAACAACTCAGATTTATGCGGGGAGCACGAAAGTCCTCTTTTAGCCGCGTAATCGACAATGATGTCGGTCGCTGCTTGCAGGCGTTCCTCCGTACTCGCATCGCTCCCATGGTTAATCCAGAGGTTAATATCGTCCGCCTACATGCTAAAATTTAGCCCCTTGATTTGGTTAAGTTTACCCGGGAGGCCTCTCATTGCCACGTTGAATAGAAAAGGCGATAGCACTGAGCCCTGCGGTGTGCCTTTGCTTCCTAACTCTATCGTAGGAGATTCTAAATTTTGAAATATCATGCAGGCTTTTCTGCCCGATAAGAAGTCTTTTATGTAGTTGTACGTTCTCTCCCCTACTCCGAGCACTTCGAGCCCTTCGAGAATAGCCTCGTGCCTGACATTGTCGAAGGCCTTGGTGAGGTCTAGGCCCAGGATCACTTTGGCGTCTCTCGATCGCGAGTCTATGATATCATGCTTTAGTCGGAGCATTACGTCCTGCGTGCACAAGTGTGGTCGGAAACCGACCATTTCATGCGGCCACAGGTTGTTTTGCTCCATGAAGCACGTTAATCTCGTCTGTATTACGTGCTCCAGCAACTTCCCTACGCATGAGGTTAGGGAAATCGGTCTCAAATTTTCCAATTTCGGGGGTTTTCCCGGTTTGGGTATTAGTATTATGTTTGCCGTTTTCCACTGATCTGGCAACTGGCTCGTTTCCCAAACTTTTCCAATGAATTCCGTTAGTAGACTAATAGAGTCATCGTCTAGATTCCTTAGCATTTTATTGGTGATCCCATCGGGGCCCGGGGCTGATTTAGTTTTTAGTCTTACAATTTCCGCCCTTACCTCTGCCTCCGTGATGGGGGCGTCAAGCGCCTCATTGGGCGTGCCACCGTAGCTCGGGAGTGGGGAACGCTGGTTGTCTGCAACGTACGTTTTTACTAACTTATTCATAAACGCCGCATCGTCACCTTCAAAGGCGTGCCTGACTTTTGCCAATCTTATTCCCGATTGAGTTTTTGAATTTGTTGGGTCCAGCAGATGCCGGAGCATGCCCCACGTTTTGGAGAGATTCATGCCTCCCTCCATTTCGTCGCATCTGCTGAGCCAGTTTTGTTCGCACAATTTGATCGCGTAGCTTTCAATTTCCTTGTTATGCCTCGCGATTCGTCTTCTAAGATTCTTGTTCCACTTTTGTTTCTTCAGCCTGCGTTCCATGCTTTGTTTAGCGTCCCACATGTGGAGCAGTCGGCTATCTGCTATACCAGGAGCGTCCTCTCCTACCAGCGTCTTTGTCGCCTCACCAACGTGGCGTTTGAGTGCCTCCGTCCATTCCTCAATGTTCTCAATTCGTTCTAATTGCGCGGTTGCCCTGATTTCTCTAAATTGATCCCATTCTGTAACGGCCGGTTGGCACGCCCTGCGCGTCTTGACGCCCTCTTTGAGGACCGAAACGATAATGAAATGGTCACTGCCAAAATTTTGCTCAGAATTTTGCCAGTCTAAACCCTGTAAGTTTTTTGAAAATGTCAGGTCTGGGGATGTGTCCGCACATACGCTGTTACCCGTCCTCGTTGGATGATCGGGATCCGTATGGAGGGTGAGACCTAGCTCGTGCGTGTCCTCCCATAGCTGCCTACCTTTGGTGTCCTGTAAAGCATAGCCCCATTCTTGATGTCTGGCGTTAAAGTCACCAACAATCAGCAAGGGATTATTCCCGGCCGCCTTGATGGCTTTGCGCATAAGGGCCCTAAATCTAATTTTCTTTTGCTTGGGTGAGCTATAAAGGTTAAGAAGGAATAGACTGGGATCCTTCTTTCGTCCCGTTAATATCTCGAGAAATACGTGCTCGATATCTCTCGAATTCAAATCGTGTTCTATCACCGCTACATTGCGCTTGACAAAGGTCGCCACCGTCGATTTCACGCTTCTATCGCTGTTGAACACCTGGTATCCCATTAGTTTGGCTCCCTTCCCTGTTTCCTGAAGGGCGATTGCGAGGGGGGTCTCAGTTATGAGTGGAAGGTATTGCTGCAGTAGCGCTCTCTTGCGCTGGAAGCCGCGACAGTTCCACTGCCAAATTTGGTTTTCATTTACGCGCCTGGCCATTTTGCAGCTGGGTTAGCGTTTGCTCGACATTCTGCTGCCAGGTGTTGACGGCTACGAGTTCAGTTCGAACTCTTTGCACTTCCCCTGCATGTGCCTGTACCTGGCTCTGAATTTGGTTCATGAATTGGGTCATTTGGCTCATGAATGAATTCAATTTTTCGTCAAGCCTATTTTCGAGGGCTTGAAACGGGTCGGTTTCATTAATTTTGCGCTTCACCGGGGGCGGGCGGGACGCCTCAGTCGCCATTTGCTCATCCCCTTTCGCCGGTGGCGCCGCTTGTGGCGGGGCGACTGGCTGAGCAGGTGGCAGCTGCTTCGCGGGAGTGGGAGGCCCTTGCTTTTCCGCATGCTGTTTCGAATTTTGATTTTGCGTTAGCTTTTTAATCACCCCCTTAAGCTCCTCAATTTCTTTTTTAAGAATTTCGACTTCCTCGCCTTTCTTATCTTTCCTAGGTTTAGCCTGGGAGGCCCCGCTGTTGAAGCTTACATTTTTCTGGTCTCCGCTGGCGTTCCGCTTGGTCCATGGGTTGGCCGCGTCCCTCGAACTCGACCGTCTCCTGGACCCAGACCTGGAGCGTCCCATGGACCGAGAACTGGAACGCCCTCGCTGCTGCGCTGGCGTCTCGTTAGCGGTGGATTCCAAACTTGGGAAGGAGTCTTCTCTAACACGGAAGTCTCCTCCTCCTTCCTGCTTGACTTTCGGTCGCCCTCTGTTGTCGTCGTGTGCTGGCTTATCCTTGACTTTTCGCTCCCATTGCTTCTTCTTCACCTCGTACGGAGTCCTGAACATTTCCTTACATTTTCGGTCACCAAGCAGGTGGCCCTTGCCGCATAGCTGGCATTTTGTCTCGCATTGGTGACCTTGCGGTGGCCTCTCCATTCCGCAGCTTCTGCACTTGAGGTTGCTCGGGTCCGGACAGACGTCCTCCCTGTGACCGAGTCTTCCGCAGGCATTGCAAACCTCATATTTTTTGCGGTAATGTTGACACCGCTGCGCCATCGGAGTCAGGCGAACCCATCGTGGTACTTCTCTCTCTTCAAAGAGAATTAGTACAGTTCTGGAATTTTTGCCGAGTATCCGCACACCCAAAACTGGCGGGTTGCCGTGGATTCTCAGCCTCTCCATGATGATCTCGTCAGTATAAGTAAGTGGCACCTCATGTACCACGCCCTTGCCGCAATCTTCCGGCGTCGCCACGTAGGCAGTCAATTCAATCTTCTCCCCCTCGAACACGAGGTGGGTTAGGCTCGCGTAGCGTCTCTTCCTTTCGGCGCTTGTAGTTGCCACGAGGATCGAGTGCTGCTTAATATTCGTCGAAATGACGTCCTCCCCGGCCTCGCCTGGGTGGATACCAGCTGCCACGATTATTGCGTCAGCCAAGATTGCGTTGCCAAACTTGAGCAGACGCACGAGGCCGCCACGTGGCCTCAAAATGATTTTCTCGGCGCCATCGGGTAGGCGAGCATGCTGCTTTTCCACCGATTTCGCAGCCATTTTTCTTCCAGCATTCTTCTCAGCAGCTCGCTGCTTCTCAACTTGTTGCACGGTCTTCTCGAGCGGCACATATTTCTTCTTCTTGGTGGTATACCATTGGCCAGGCACTTGAAATTCCTCCGGATCTACCGGCGTTCCTTCGACAATTTCCATTTTTTTAAGCTTTAGTCAGCTTCACGAGGCTAGGGGTGGGTCCCCGACGGGGCCGCCGCGATCCCAGGGCGCCGCGAGACGCTAGGCCACGTTAGGCCTAGCTTCAGCACGTAGTCCACCGAACAAAGTCCGAAAAAATCGGAAACAAAGTCCCACCTCGGAAAAACTGGTATTCCTGTGGTCCTCTTGATGCGTTCCGTCGATTCGACACAAAATTCAAAAACGCCGAGCCGATGAATTGCCCAAAATAACCGAAATTGGCGGAGCCCATGAAAGGCACGTCCGCTCCTCGACCACCTGGACACCAGCTCCCACGGCTGTATAGAGCTTTTCACATGACGTCATTGCAGGCTTACTGCCAACCACGGCACGCACAACGCAACTTCAGAGAGGGAGAAACAAAGGGGGAGAGAGGGGGCCTAAGGGGAATAATGGCGCGGCGGCGTCTGTGAAATCCGAGCTCTGGTTGGACGGCGTTGCAAACGGCACCTCAAGTGCGACAAATGACCGTCGCGCAGTAGGGAGGAAGCCGATATATCGGCGCAGATGCGTCGGAAACATTATTTTTTGTTTCTTTTTAGTTTCGAACCGCCCAACAACAACAACAGCGGCGGGGCATTGCGTCTGCGTTTATGTTTTGACGAAAGAAAGATGTAGTAGACACATTTGGTCGGACACCCCGGAATTGTGGACACCCACTATTATCAGGTAAAAGTCCCTTGAATATCAAGTTTAGCGTCACGCGAAGACCGGCTCTATCTAGCGCTGAGAAGGTTTTGCTTCATTGTGCAGAAAGGAAAGGCGCACTATCTGCCACGGTCATCAGACGCTGAGGCTAGGTCTTCCTGTTTGGTTCGGTTTAAAATATTTTCTAGTTTCTCGCATATCATTGTCACAATAGGCTTCTGGGAGAGTCGTTGAAAGCATTCTGAATACAATCCTTTACGCAATAGTGAACGTAGGCTAGTCGCCGAGGATGAAGATGTAAACATTTCTGCTTGCACAATATATGGCGACAATAGTATCGAAGGTATTTCTGGAAACTGTGGGCATTGTCTAAACGCAACCACTGAAAGTCGGCCCTCAAGAAGCACCACCTACTTGCCATTTCCAGAACTAAACCCCATGAAAGAAGACTATCGACTTTATACTTACCCTTAAGAAGCTTAACCATTTGCCAAACTCACGAATCTATATTTGAATTTTTAAACCATGAACCTTGGTTCTTATAATAGATAATTCTTGCGGTTTTCTCTTTTATTATAATGAACGGCGTAACCTGACTCAGGACATTCGTTTTCAAGGCTCATTGCATCTGTTGTTGTTGTGGCTGTAGGAAGAAGGAAAAGAAAATGCACGGGCCTGCTACTGGCTCTGTAGCTGAGCCACTTCCGCTGCCTCGTGCAGACAGAAGAGAAACTAGAGAAGAAAAGAAAGAGGGAAAGAAAGACGCGCGCTGAAACAGCCGTTGTCCAAAACCGAAGCGTTGGCGGGTGCAATGACGGCCTACAATAGACAAAAATTCGGTGGCAGGTTAGCCCCCGCTGCAAGCGGCGGTGACCTACCTGTCCCAGCTCCATCAGGGCTCTGAGCTGCAATTGCCTTTATATAGCGAGAGATGTTGTTATATTTTCTCATGTTTTTGGTTTTGCGTTATGTCGCATTTCAGCCACTGCTTACGCTTCCGCGTAGCAACTGCCCTCATGTATCATCCTCTTTGTAGCGCTTCATTTTATGCGTTTCATTCTTTATATCTTGTAACAAGCCCGCTGTAAATCGAAATAGGTATTCCTGTCTACTGCGTGCAATATTTCCTACTTTCCAAAGCAGGGTTTTTCTGGAACAAAGCTGCTAATTTTCTGCTGCATGGAGAAAGGAGGCGCCATAGCAAGCAACGGAATCGTCCTTCCACCTTTAATAAATTTATTCATAGTAAGAGAGTTGGCGATATGAATCCTCTTTGGCGGTGCCCAAAACGCATCTACTGAACAACATTCTTCATCTTCTCACAGGTGCCCGCGCCAAGGCACGCTTGCTGTTCAAGCAACCACGGAACGTCTGGTCATGCCCCACCAACGAGAGGTGGTTGAAATGCGGGGAAGGAGTCTGCGCAGAGATGGCGTGCGACGGCGAGACCGCCCGTGGCCCCGCCGAAGGCTGCTACTGTGAACCAGGGTTCTATAGGAACGACGATGGACACTGTGTCCAGCGAGACAAGTGCCCAGCTAATAATAAACATGGCCCGTCAGGTATGTAACTCCACAAAAAAAGAATTGCAACCAATCAGTTCGTAAGGTTTAATTCTTATATACTCTGCTGCTCAATATTAGAGCAACAGAGCACAAGTATACCGAGAAAGTGAGGAAGCGATTCTCATGACTGTTGGTGATTGTTCGGCAGTCTTGTTATCAGAGTATTACCGGCTGCAATCGCCAGAGTGTCACGCACCCAATAATCAATAACTATATTTTCGAATCCGAGCCACTTCGTTTTTTTTCTCCTGAATCATTGGCGCGACATCTACACTGCGACACACAGCGCCCTCGCATGCCTATGTCCCTCGAGAAATTATAACTGTTTTGAAAAGAAAGATGAGAAAAGCCATCAGACATTTGCTTTGAGGTAATGCGAAATTTCTTGGTAACTGAGGCACTTGAGACACTGATGTCAGCTGGAGTCTTCAGAAGCTCTCTAGTAAAAGTGTGCGTACGGAGGACAGGTGCGTAGGTTAGGCACACATCTCGTACATTATGTCACAGTCGCTGTTTAATTTTTACTCTGCGTCTAGTTGCGAACAGCCAGATGTGTCGAATATGAGAGTGTGACGCCGACAGCACTGCAATAGTAAGGTGTTGTGAGGTAAAAAGTTCAGTGACAGCAGGTGCAAGTTTCGGAGTATAGAGTTGCACGGTAAGGATACGTTAAATTCTGATTTTTATACTCGAAAAGTGTCACCTATAAAACTGCCACTTTGCCGCTGGAAACCTAAATTAAAACCTATATGGCCTCTCTGTGCAATAGCGTTCATTGGAAGGAATAGATGACAAAATAGCCGCCATTCTGTGCTGAATGCTTGGCATACATTTCATATTTTAAAATTATAATGATATCATAAACCTGGTTAAATGCCACCAGCCGCAAGATGCTTAGAAGAAATCTTAGGTCAGTGGATATATTCAAAAGGAAGAAATATGATCGCTGTGTATTAGCGATTGTTAATTTCGGTCCGCTAACATCAGGATAGAGTAGTCGCAATAATTTCAGCCTTACGTCTTGGGTTTAACCACAGGAAAAAACAGCGCTAAATGTTAGAATACATTTTGTGCTGATTTTCCTTTGGCTGAACACAATGTGACACCAACTAGTCCAGCAAGAGATACTGTTACGTCTTGGGGCATAATTATTTTAAGGAGCTCTATTACAACCTCCCCCCTTTTTTTTCTTGCGATAGTAGACTTAGGTGCTAAAAGGGCTATTTCGCATTGTTTACTTTTGAATTATTAGGTAAATTATTTGAGAACTGCAGTCGCTGCCTAAAAAGAGTCTAATGACCATAAACTGTACACATTAAAGACTAAGAAGTCTTCTTTACGAATCGAAAATTACCAGAACAAGAAATAGTTCTCGAAGTACATGCATATTCGAGTATTAGCCAAACGTTTGAAACTGTCCGTGCCGTGCTAAGGCATCCAGTTTTATTATTAAGGCGAAACCCTTTCTAGGCTCAGGAAACGAAACTCCGTGTGCGAGAATAGTGCGCGAGATCTGTCATGTTTCGCAAGATTCCACGAGATGTGTTTTTGTCCAGCGTTCCTGTCATCTGCAATCCCACACTTGAACGCGCGCCAAGGAACGCTACGCCACAGAAGCGATGGTTTACCGTCCGAACTCACACCTCTCTTGTAAACCAATGACTGCAACGAACGCCGATAAAGGGCAAACATTGAGAAGCAAATGACAGGAGTGGAAGGGTAGTCTTTCGACATTCTCCTCTTAAGAGACATATAACAGGCTCTCCAATTTTTTTCATGACATTCAACAGTGGCACTATACGTGATTTGTCAAGGTTTATCGACCTTATATACTGAAATAAATATAGCAATAAACAATTCTGAGACCACTCTGGAATCTACATTGCAGAAAGGCGAAAACCTAAGTGTTGCTTGTGCGCATGGTGCATCCAGTTTGTCCTTATTATCATTATCGACTAAATGCATTGTTATTATCATTGTTAATGTCATCATTATCGTAATCACTAATTTCAGCTGTATTGTCATCGCTACTATCATCCTCAAGGTAGAGAACGAGAAATATGACGTGCGTTTGACGATACTGTGCGTGGCGCTCGCAATTACAGAAATCATCTTGAAACCGGCCAATTTGAGTAACGAATGTGGATTATAAATTATTTATGTAAGTATTGGCGAGAATTTTTCAAACTGCGATGGGAGACATAATGGGTAGCCGTTAGACATGGGATACCAAAGCAAGCAGTATGGTTACAAACATACAGAAGACGCGCAGTATTTTGAGGTATGTAATGCTACAGGGGACTTGTTGCGATGCTTAAATTAGACTTGAAAAACGCGTTTGACCGTATTTCTCACAATACTCTTCTTGCTTTACTATAGAGCATGTCAATGTTGGGAAGATAATTCACAATGAAGTGAAAATGGTCTGCACTGGTTGCACAATACGCCTTATCATGAACAAAAAGGTTGGAAACAAAATTCAGATCGAACGGTCCGTGCGCTAAGGGTGGCTTTTTCACCGCTGTTGTTTTGCATTTATATAAAACCGTTCTCCTTAAGTGTCCTTCATAACAATTGTATTGCACAATTTCGACTGCAAAGAGAAGAGGTTGATGGGGGAAAGCGTTTGAGACTTTGGCATGTTGAATGGCCTCGAACACCGGCTTTCTTTGCCAGTGTAACGTGGACAACTACTCCGCTTAAGTACTTGGGTGTCTTTCTTGAATTTTACGCTGAAAGTGAAAGTTAATAGCGGCGAAGTAAGATTGCAGAATGAAAATTAAAAACAACATGACTTGATGCATTGCACTTCTCAATGTTTGGCCGTGCCACTGTTTGCAACATTTTCTCGGTAAGCAAATTGTGGTACGAGATGCAAGTGCACCCCTGTTCCAGTCTAAATGTGCAAAAGTGGCATAGGGAGTTTGCAGTGTTTGTGCGGGCTTCCTCTTGGGAAAATACCAATCGAACCAACCTATTTCGGAGGATACGCGCTGGAGGCCTTACTTGGTGTCATGTACCTGTATTGTGCGGAAGTTAGTTAACTGTTTTATTTTCTTTAGGGCTACTAAGGACCGCTTTTTATGTGTTGTTATTCAGTTAAGACTGGGCAGAGTTTTGCCTGAACTGGTCGTTACATCCCATTGTATTCAAAGAACCATTCGGGTGTAAATGAAAGCAGTTGTTCAAGCTTGTCACTTTATTTATACATGGTTTTCATCGGACTATCTTAGTCCTGATACATGGAGGAAACTTATCAGAGATATATGGGACTGGGTGTTCCCTCCGCCAGTGTATAGGGCCATGTACAGTGTAAGCCCTGGTCAAGATATCTTTAAAAGACTCTAAAAAAATGACCGTTACTCCTGCAGCCAATACCTTCTTTTTTCGGCTACATAGCAGGTCTTTGCCGGTTAAAGAGTGGTTGCCAGAGAAAGAAATCCTTGCCCCATGGGGAGTCCGCTGTTTGCTACGTAAAAAAAGATGAAACTATAGAGCAATTTTTCTTGGACTGCTGAGGCGCAGTTTTCTTCTGGGGTACGTCCGCCAAAGGACTCTTGAATAGGATTTTCCGCTTGACCCTAACGGAATTAGGTATCTCCCGACTGAAAACTAGGACGGTATTTCATATGGCCTAGTAATGACGTTGGGGCTGCACAGCATATGAAGAAGCAGGATGGCAGTGCGTCATGAAGATCTTGACGCACGCCCAGTTAGTGGATCCCCCAGAAAAATGTTGCAAGATATTGTAAATTTATAAAACTTGTGAATCCAGCACCTGACTGGTTCGCGCATATTAGAAATTTGAAATCCTTGAAATACTTTTAACCCTAGTATGTCAAATACGGCGGACGGTTCCTGAGTAAATATTGATAAGTGGTGGCATGACAAGCGATGGAACACGGCGACACAACAGAAACAGAACGACGTGATGACATGACTATGAAATATGCTTTAATGGCCAGCGGGCCTGGAGCGAGCGCTCCGCCCCGCGCCACTGCTCGCTTCGTCATCTTCGTAGCACTACCCGGGGCCATCGAGCGATCGTCCCGATCGATTGCTAGAAATCCATTGCATGAAGTGACAATGAACACAGACACAGGATTAGGACATGAAACGCTGGACATCACAATGAATGCAAAGATGGGATGAATGCTTGCCCCCGAGCATCAGGTCCAATCTTCACCGTTTGCCGAAGGCCAAGGCTTATGGACACGCCGAACGACTTGGGCGGGGGTGCTGTCTTTGCTCGAGTGGTCGTGAGGTCGCTTCGTCGTAGGGTCGGTCGGGTCGGCTTCGGGCTCTTCCTGGTCGTCATGTGTTGTGGTCAAGGCTGGGGACGAGGCTGGGGAAAGCAGCTGGTCGGGTCTGAGCACAAAGGGCTGGGGTAAAGCCGGGCGGCGATCTCCACGGGTTCTCGGCCAATGGACCCGGCATATGGTTGGCTTCGACGGGGGCAAGGCGAGGATGGGGATGAACCGCACCTCCAACCAAATGATACGATGCGGCAAGCCGATGAAGACAGGAGACAGAACATGACCGATGGCGATGGTAGATGACGTTTAATGAATGTTCGCGGCGGGCCTAGCGCGAGCGCTCCTGCCCGCGCCACTGCCCGCTTCTTCTTCCTTGTCGTCCGTAACATGACCCGGGGCCACCGAGCGATCGTCCCGATCGTGGACGAGGAAGTTTAGCGATGTTAATGATTTTATGGCGTGATGATGGGCGTGTCTGGATGCTTGAAGAAGAAGAGGAAGAAGGAAGAATAGAACGGCTTGCCGGTACCATGTCCGATGCGTGGGTGATCCGCCTCCCTTGGAGCTGTCAACCATCCGTCACCAGAGTCCATGGGACCGATGGCTCGAGGTCACGTCGGGCAGCTTGGGCGAGGGTTGTGTGTTCGTGTCCATCGGTTCCTTCGGGTCATTCGGATCTTTCGGGTCCTTCATCTCGGTTCTGATTGGTCTGTTCTCCTTGTCTTCAGGTCCGGGCTGGGGACTGGGCGGTGGTAGTTGTTCAGGTCTGGGCTTGAAGGGCTGGGGCGAAGCTAATGAAATTCCCTCGGGCAGAACTTGAGTTGAAAAGCTGAAGTTGAGGACTGGGAGAGTGGTGCGTAACAATATTTTATGATTGCAGTGCTAGAAAAAAAAAAACCGGGCGTTTATAAAACTTTATAAAACTTGTAGATCCGGCAACTGACTGGCTCCCGCACATTGAAAATTTGAAATCTGAAAGAATTTTAACCCTGGCATGTCAAATACGGCGGACGGTTCTCGACTAAATATTTTATAATTTGAGTGCAAGAATAAAAAAGCCGGGCGTAGCGCAGTTGGTGGGGAGTGCACTTCCGGCTTCGCTAGCGAGCGGACGTGTGTGAAATGAGCTCCGTCGGAGCGGCTTCAGCGGCCCAGCAGGGCCGCGGTAACAGGTCTTTTGCCGCTGTTTCTTCAGCAGGGTGTGATTACCAGGTAGTTTTACCGAGTTTGCCTGCAGGGCGTTTTGTTGTGAACACAGTGTTTTTGCACTGTGATATCAGGGCCCGCCCTTAGCGGGTGGAAGATTTCCGCGATGCGCTCGCGGAATTATCGCTCCTACCGGAAGTCATCGCCATCGGAGCCTACAGGATGAGCCATGTGTGGGCGGTTACCTTCAAGGATGAAGACGCCATGAAGAAAATTGTCAATTCTGGTGAGCTGGTTGTGAAAAAGTGTCGGCGTTTTGTTATCGACCCAGCTAACCCGGATGTACGCATGAAAGTACACTGGCTTTTACACAGTGTACCGGACGAAGACGTGAAGCTCGCCTTTGCGGCATATGGCAAGGTCACCGACGTCGCCCACGAGCGGTGGCGCGTGCATGGCATGGTGGACACAGGGTCTACCACACGGCGTGTGACCATGAATCTGAAGCCGGGTGTAAAACTCGACGACATCCCCCACCAGGTGAGCGTCGCCGGCGAGCAGGCCCTTGTGGTCGTGCCAGGGAGAGCTCGGCTCTGCCTACGCTGCCGCGGCACCGGCCACATTCGCCGAGAGTGCCGTGTACCAAGATGCGGTGCCTGTCGACGGTTCGGTCACGAGGAGGGCCAGTGCGAGTGGACCTACGCAAAAGTGACAGGGCCCGTGAACGCTCAGGACGCATCCGCCTTGTTCATGGACGAGGCGGATATGGAAGAGACATCTTCCGCTGCGACTGAGAATGCTGCTGGTGAGAGGGAGACTGCCTTGGGGGTGCCGCCTCAGGAGAAAACCGTGGTTGAGGCGGATGTCACCACACGTGAACCAGCGCCTTACTACGACGTCGGGCCCAAGTCGGAGGGCGAGGCGAAATCTTCAGTATACACTGAAGTTCCTTGCATTCCTCCAAATCCTGAGGGCATGGACATTCTTCCCGGTGCGGCTACCTTGGTGGCCGGAAAACGCCCCCACGACGCCGTTGACAGCGGGACGCTTCAACAGGACCACAGCGGGGGAGACGGACCGCCGCCCAAAACTCCAGGTTTGACGCGGTCTAAACTGAAGCAGCGGCCGAACTTTTCGGTCGATTCAAGGCAGGCGGGGAAACCACCTCCATAGTTTGTTGTGCTAAGTGTCATTTTGGGTTAAGGGTATTGGGGTGTGGCGCGACCCTACTGAAAAATCCTGTATAAAATTCGTACAGGAAATCGTATACAGGTTTACTGTACAGGATCTGGGATAGAGGATTGGGGGCTATTTCAGCAAATTCCTGTACTGCCCTGGAAAGTCCGGAATGAAACCGCGCGGAACTCTGATACGGGAATGTCCTATATGGTTGATGGCCCTCGTTTCCGGAAAGAAACGCGTCGCCAGGGTGGAAAAAGCATGCAACAATATAAAATAAACGGCAACATTTAAAGTTATATATAAAATTAAAAAAAAGAAAAAAAATTTAGTATCGAATGTGGAATCGAACCTCGGCCCTTTTGGTCTTCAGACGGGCACCTTAGCCACTACTCTACGGCGGCTTTTTTTTTCTTTATTGCATGGAAAAACTTCCGTAAAAAGGAACAACTCCACTTAAACATGTCCATGCCTAAAGTTACCGGGCTGCTTAATACGAGCCCGTCATATCCCCAGCTCGACAATGCACAATCATCAGAACATCAAAAGTCTGGGAGACATACACATGCGTCTAGATACGGCATCCAGTTTGGAGATTCTTCACGTGAAGCATATACACTTCTCACCAAAGCACACTGCTCCCGAAACACGGATTTCGACGATCTTGGTGGCTCTGCATACCTGTCGATCATGCGGCTTTTCCAAAGGCTGAACAGTCCCATCAACACAAATAGATCGTAAGGCACGACAGAGTTTTTGTCAGGTGGCAGAAATCTAATTGTATAAGGCGTAATTTCAATGTCCTTTTTAAGAGTTCTTTGTAGTATGTCCCAAAAGAACATAGCATCACGGCACAGAATAAAGCAATGATCAATTGTCTCAGGCACGTTACAGAGACGATAATTTACCGACCAGGGCACAAACATCTCCTTATTGTGAAGAAATGTCTTGACAGGCAACGTCGCTGTATGTAATTTGAAAAAAAAAACGTTTTTGCAGCTGCCTGAATGCACATTTGCCTAACACGCTTTAGAACAGTGGTGTCCAAAAACCCCAGATAAGGCTGCCGATACAACGGTGTAGGGAACAAACACTCAGTGAGAGCCTGGGTCATCAGCTTTCTCGAGAGGCTATACAGGTAATCTACAGAGAAACGCACAGTGAGAAAATTGAAAGTGTCAGCAACCTCCTTAAGGAATCCCCATAAACGCCCCTCACGAGCCTGCCCAGTTGGTGCGAATAAGTAAGGCAAATGTGGACTAAGACGCCTAATGAGCACTGTTACAAGAAACGGATGGTTTGCCGATTTGAAAAAGAAAAAACGGGAGACAAGTTGATGCACAAACAAGTGAACAAGGCCCACTCCACCAGACTCTAAGGGAAGAAACAAGTTGTCACGCCGCATGGGCTCCCATTGAGAGCGCCACACAAATGTTGCAAATATTCTGTGTATAACTTGTACTTTGCTCCTCGCACAATGCAGGACTTGAAGGACATACGCAAGCTTTGCAAACAAAAATATGTTACAGACCTGTGCCCTAGCAAACACTGAGAGTTCCCTACCCATCCAAGCCTGCGTTTGTCGCCGCATAGGTACGATTTGTGAATCCCAGTAGGCTGCGCTGTTACGAACTTGGTGCAGCGGAACCCCTAGGTACTGAAGAGGACTACAGTCCCAGCATATGCCTCCAAACTGGCTTGGTCTAGTGACCCAGTGTCCCAACCAAAAACCTTTGGATTTATCTAAATTAAGGGCCGCGCCTGATACATCGCAGAACTGTTCAGTCAAGTGTAAAGCCTCAAGTACACTCTTTTTGTCAGAAAAAAAGAGGGCGATATCGTCCGCGTAAGCTAAAATCTTAACTTCACATTGAGCCAGAGAGAAACCACGGATGGCTGCACTGTTAATTACACTGAGACAGAGGGGTTCCAGATATAAGCCAAACAACTACTCTACGGCGGCTTATGGTTACAGTGGTTATTATCCAGTATATGTAGCTACTTTTGCTCTTTCGTACTTGTATATTTTCCTTGGCAGTAGAATTTGTGGCCGTAATTCACCGATCGCCCTTTAAACACGCTGAATATCTTTGCAGGCTATCACGAGGGTTCGCAAATGTGGCGTATCTTTATAATGCGTCGCTTTATTGAAGGCAAACCTCGAGAAATCATAATTTACTAATGCTGATGTGTTTTTCATCGTCTACGAACGGTTGTAAGTTTTCCTACATAGAGATATCCGCTGCACTAATACTTGTAATACTGGGCGTTTTAGCTTCATGTGCTACCAGCGGAGCATCGATGCCAATGAATACACTTCCGACTGAGCCGTTTCAATATGTAAACATTCGAGAACGCGTCGCGCGGTGTGCGGCTATCTGTGCATCCTTCGATGGTCAGCGATGTTTGTTTATTTTTTTTAGAACAGTTTTTTGTCATCGCTAGCGAAACGATACGTTCGTGCTTCTACTTTCGTGTTGTAGGCGGCAGATCTTCAGTCGCAGATATGAAGACGCACCGCAAGATCGTACGAGCTGCAGCGACTGTTGTACGCGCAAAAGCGACGCGACGCGCGTATATGCTTGCTAGCGGACACTTCGACGGCTTCGCATTTTCGAGGTATTTGGGAAACGAAGCGCGCCCTTTATATACAGAACAGTTGCATAACATGTTTGGTATCATGCTTATTTAGTGCGCTGGCGTGTCCAGCATGGTCATTCTGGTTGAGCTTCGTCGATCGGCCCGGCTTCTGTTCAGAAGCGGAATACTCTGCCCGGTATCAGTTCCAGAAATGACGCGTTCGTCCGGTTTCTGGTTAATTGATACAGGATGAATAATACATAACACTACTACATTTGAAAAAGAAAAAAGGAAAGAAAAAAGAAAAAGAAACAAAAAGAAAATAGAAAAGGAAAAAGAATTGCATGTGATTCGAACTTCGGTCTTTTAGGCCGGCAAACACGCACTTTAACCACTACACTTTTTTTTTTATTTCCTGGCTTTGGTTCATACCATTTCACAAGAACACAACACGAATAACACAAAACAAAGTACATATTGGAAGGTCATCATCAGCCAATGTCAGGCTGGCTTCGTCTCAGTACATTAAAACTCCCGCAACGACAGCAAAGGCTCTACCCTTGAGAGCCATTCGGGAGGTTCAGCAGCCACTTTCTGTATGGCGATAAACCAATTCACACTTTCTCGAAAGTATATTCTAGCGGGTCGAGCATCCCTGTCGCAGTGATAGCCCGCCATTCTGGAGCGCCATATAGGGTGGAGGCCCATGAGCATGATTAAATCATACGGAACGCCATCTTCATTATCAATGCTTAAATACCGGATGCCGTGGGAGTCTAGTGGAAATTCTTTCTTTATCGTACGTTGCAAAACATCCCAGAAATAAACCCCTTCCCAACAATGCAAAAAAACATGGTCTATTGTTTCCGGCTGCTTGCAGATTAAACAGTGCGCCCCCCACGGTAAAAAAAAATCCCTTTCCTCCAAAAACTTCTTTACTGATAATGTTCCGGTGTGTAATTTAAAGAAAAATGTCTTAGCTCCTGGCGACACCTGCATTTTCTTTACTCTCTTCAAGACATCTCTGCCCGGACCTCCACTGTATAAGGTTCTGTACAAGGGTTGTGGCAAAACAATGTTACATAAATCGCGATACAGCTTTTTTCGTTTTACAGTGGACAAATATTCATTAGAAAAACGCACTGAAAGAAATCTTACACTAGCGACGACCTCCCTGTAGTAACCAAAAATCCTACCCGTAGCTTCTTCGGTGGAGACAACAACCTCCGGCAGTAGGCGCCGTAGCCTAACTTGGCACTACACCACGGCAGGACACGGTGATGGTGGTTATATATCTACTTATGTAGTCGAGATTGCTCTTTTGTAGTTTGTGTATTTTTGTAGGGTGTAGAATTTGTGGTCGTAATTGGACGATGGCCCTTTAAACACGCTGCATCTTTTTCCTGGCTATCACGAAGGGTTATGCGTGGTGTCCCGCATCTTTACAATGTATCGCTTTCTTGCAGACAAACCTCCGAATGTCACAATTTACTAGTGCTTATGTGTTTTGTCATCGTCTTCGAACGCATGCAATTTTTGCTACATATAGATATATGCGGTGCACCAACACTTGTAATACTGCTTGTTTTAGCTTCACCTGCTGCCAGCGGAGCCGCGACGTCAATGAATTTACTTCTGACCAAGTGTTTTGCATGCGTAAACACTCGAGGAAGCGACTCCCGATACTCGGCTGACCTGTGCATATTTCGATCGTCAGCGATGTTTCATTTATTCTCGAGCGTATTTCATCCGCGCTAACGAAACGCTACGTTCTTGCTTGCACTTTCGCGTTGAAGGTGGCAGATCTTCAGTCGCAGATTATGAAGATGCACCGCAAGATCGTACAAGCTGCAGCGACTGTTGCACACGCAAAAACAAAACGCGATGCATGTATGTACTTGCTAGCGCACACATCCACGGCTTCATATCTTCTAGGTATGTACGAAACAACGCGTACTCCACATATACAGAAAAGTTTTAACATATATTATGTATGGTTTCATGCTTATTTAGCGTGAAGGCATATTCCGACGTGGTCATCCTGGCTGAGCTTCACGATCCGCCCGAGTTGTACTGAGAAGCGGAAATACTCTGTCCCGTATTAGTTTCATTCATATCGGATTTGTCCGGTTTCTGTTTAACCGGACATGACCTGTCCTGTATATGAGCTCACAACAGGACTCGTCCGCCCTGTTTCATATCCATACCGGACTGGGATGTCGTGTATAAGATACATACGAGAAATGGTCTGCCCTGTATTAACTCGATACCGGACTGGGTCGTCCAGATTGAGATTCATATCGGACATGACCTGTCCGATATAAACCCGTTTAAGCTTCATACAGGACTGGTCCGCCCTGTTTCACATCAAAACCGGATTGGGATGTCATGTATATGATGCATACCGGAAATGGTCTGCCCTGTATTAACTCTATACCGGACTGGACCGTCCGGATTGAGATTCATACCGGACATGACCTGTCCGATATAAACCTGTTTAAGCTTCATAAGGACTGGTCACACCGGTATCAAATTTATACGGGATAATACAGGACCGGTTCAAACCCGTTTGTCGCGATACGGGATTTTTCACTAGGGGAGGGCAGACACCATTTTATAAGGCATTTTTTTCTTTTCGATATGGCGATCACAGTAAGTGAAGCACTGCGTGTAGCATCTATTAACGTGAGAGGCCTTGGAGGAAGAAGGCGACAGTGTCAGCTCAGTCGCCTTCTTCTAGATAACGACCTACATGTAGTCGCCGTGCAAGAATCGAAAATTGAGTCAAGTTGCTACAGACCGAATGGTGTCCGCTTTCCGTACGCATTTTGATGCATGTGTCTGCCATTCTGTAGGTGCCTCTGGTGGTTGTGTACTTTTTCTTCGCAATAATCTTGGTATTATGGTACAGTCGATTTTCTCGTGTCAAAGCGGCCGTCTCCTTGTCGTTGATTTTTTGCACTGCGGCCTTGATTTCCGATTTATTTGTGTGTATGCACCAAACGCAGAGACTGAGTGAAAATTATTTTTGAAGGATTGGAGTCGTATTAAACAGTGACAAAGTGATAATCCTACTGGGCGATTTCAATTGCGTTTGCCAAGCTTCAGATCGCGCCAAAAAGTCAATTGTATGTGATAAAAGTGCTGATGTTTTGAATGAAATCATCCATGGCCATGATTTAGAAGATATTGGAAGTTTATTTACTAATGGCACCTATAAGCAGTATACCCATTTTCAGGGCAACAGCCATGCTCGATTAGAGAGATTGTATGTCGCAGCTGAACTGGTACCACTTTGCACCTTGTACGAAGTTAGACCTGTGGCTTTCAGTGATCATGCCTTAGTGACTGCAACCTTTGGAAGAAAACAAAGCAAGAATTGGTTTAATTGGCATTTATGGAAACTTAATAAGTTGTTGGAGGACGAAAGCTTTTTTAACGAAACAGATCAAGAATTAAATATATTACTTACAGCGAAACCGTAGAGCTTTGCTGTAAAATGGGAGGATTTTAAGCAGGGGTGAGAATGAGAGCGATAGAAAAAAGCACGAAATTAAGATACGCAGAGAAGCAAAAAGGAGCAGAACTTCGTAAACAGCTCGAATTTCTGACGTGTATAGAAAACGCCCAACCAGGCGCATGCTTTAATGAGATCAAGGGTGTCAAAGCCCAGCTTGAAAAAATGGACACAGATAAGTATAGTGCGGCAGTTATTCGGGCGCGGACGGAACAGCTGTGGGCGGGGGAAACTCCAACAAAGCGTGCGTTATCAGACGAGAAACGATACGCGTGCCGAAAGGAAATACGAGAAATAAGAACTAGCACAGGTATTTCGGCGGACAGTAGTATAATCAAGAACGCAATCAGTGATCATTTCGCAGATATGCTTTGTCAGTCGCGAAAAACTGAACGGGGCTTCTATAGTGAATTCCTTCCACTTATGCCGAAACTTGAGGAAGAAGTTAAAACACGGCTTGAGCAGCCGATTTCCGTGAAAGAAATTGAAGATGCAATAGATGCCCTGCCAGCAGGTAAAGCCCCTGGCCCTGACGGACTGGCCGCAGCTTTCTACAAAGTGTTCAAACCGGCAATAGCCCAGGCTCTGCTGAAGGTTGTTGACGAAAGCTATGAGAAAAAACGTGTTCCGCTGTCTTTCACAACATCCCACGTAGTGCTAATTCCTAAAACCGATGACCCTGATAAGCGCCTGTTGGTGGGGGATAAGCCTCACCAACGTCGACTACAAAATTTTCATGAAGGTGCTAGCGAAAAGATTGCAGGGTGTTATAACAACGCTTGTAGGCACACACCAAACATGCGGCATAAAAGGGCGAAGTATCGCTACTAACATACACGTGGCACGATCCATACTAGAATGGTGTGACTCACTTGATGACCGAGTGGCGATTATACAACTAGACATGGCAAAAGCCTTTGACCGCGTTTCTCACGATGTTCTGTTTGCCGTATTAGATCATGCAAATGTCGGCCGAATAATATTACAGGGCGTTAGAATGGCATAAAAAAGCTATACCACACGGATTGTTGTGAATGGAGTACTCACTGAAAGCCTCCAAGTGCGATCTTCTGTGAGGCAGGGTTGTCCACTGTCGCCATTGTTATTCGAAGCCTACCTTAAACCCCTTTGCTTGGCCATCCGGAATAATGAATGCATAACGGGATTCACGGTACAATCAGTGCATTTGAAAATCCTGGCTTATGCCGACGACATCGCTGTCTTTTGTGCAAATAGAGAAAGTATTTGTGAGGTGACGAATGTAGTACAGAAATTTTGCAGCTGCACAGGTGCCCAGATAAACTGGGAAAATGCTGCGGTTTCTGGCATGGTAGCTGGGGGGTCACACCCGAACACTATTCTCGGATGCGCTGGTCAACCACTCCAGCATTGTATCTAGGAGTGCCCCTTGATTCTTACCGGGACCCAGATCCGTACTGGCATGACCAAGCATCGAGGGCCAAGGAAAAAAGTGATGCGTGGCAAGGAAGGCAGTTGTCCATGTTCACGCGTGCCACTATATGTAATCTGTTCCTCACTGCTAAAGTGTGGTACGTGATGAATGTGCTCAGTGCTTCGAGGACAAACATACAAAAACTTCACCGTGTTTTTGCCATTTTCATTTGGGCGTCGACCTGGGAAAGGACGAGCCGAACAAATTTGTTTCTTACCGTAAAAAAAGGAAGGCTTGGTCTGGCGCATTTATTTTTGCGACAAGTTGTCTCGCGTTTCATGTACCTTCGTGACCAAAATGATGTCTTCCTCAGAACAGTAATCCAAGTTCGCCTTGGTCGACTCCGTCCTAATTTTCTTGTCAGTTCGTGTGTCAATGTAGGTGGTACAGTGAGAGGGTACTTGCGAGAAGTGGTGCTCGCGTACAGATTGCTGCATGTGCGCTTTTCCATGGAGTATTTGTGCAATGTTAAGCTGACAAAACTGTGTGCGGACCTAGTGGACACAATGCTTCCTGTACCGATATACCGTTTGTCGCACTGTCCAGGCCCAGGAGATGATGTACTCAAGAGAGTTAAGAAGATGCCAATATCACCACCAGTCAAATCATTTTTCTTTAAACTCAACACTAGCACATTATCAGTCAAAACATGGATGCACGCTAAAGGCCTGTTCGTCCCTTGGTCAACAAACTGTTTCTTGTGTAAAAGTCCAGAGACGATAGAACAAGTGTTTTCGGACTGTTGGGATGCCATTTTTTTCTGGGATGTGCTTCAGAGAACTTTAAAAAAAGAGCTACCTCTAGATGCATATGGCATACGATTTTTACCTTTTCCTAATACAGAGGAGTTTCCCTTTGATACAATAATGCTCCTGGGCCTCCACAGCTTGTGGAAAACCAGAATGCAGTTTAACAATGCAGATATACAAGTCAATCCTGTACGAGAACATTTCATACACAGTGTTGTGCGGTTCAGGGAAGTGCATATGACACTCCCCGAGCAGCCACAATGGATTCATGTGCTTGACAGTTTGGTAAAACTGAAAAAGTTTTAACCCGCCGTGTCACGCGAAAGTGTGCTGGCACGTTTTATTGTTCATCGTCTTGTTTTGAATGTCCAAGTCGGCAAAAAAGAAAAAAAAAGCGTAGCGCAGTTGGTTAAAGCGCACGTGGGGGTTCCGAAGGATCAAGGTTCGATTCCCTCTGGAGACAATTTTTTGTTTAATTTTAACTTCATCCTCAAGAAGGCAAGGAGAATTATCATACGTTTTACGAAACAGGGTGTGGCGCTGTTGTTTAAAGCGCTCGGCTGGGGATCCAAGGGATGGAAGTTCGACTTCCAATAGAGGCAAGAAGTATTTGTTTTTGTTGTGAGTTTTGGTTGATGACATCATTTGATTGACAGCTATAGTGGGACGTCAGGACGCTTATCGCCGCGGTATGATCCATTAAAGACTTTCGCCTTAAATGGCGGAACCGTTACAGAATCTGACATTTCGCCCTTGTTAGTGCCCAGCGATTGCCCATACAACAGAGGCTTTTGTTTGCAGGCTTGGCCAGCGCTGTACCTACATTGCATTTCAGCACTACAATGACCCCTCAGAGGACGCTTTTGACTTTTTCAGCATAATGCAAGTATTATGATGGCACTTGAATTGCTGATGTCGTTCTCTGCTCAGCTGTCGCGTGAAGCATCCAGTTCCTCCAGTAAATCGCGACCCACCCCCAGATAATAGTCGGGACCTAAATAATTGTTGTATATGCTGAGTGCATCATGAGGAAGGCCGGTCTGGACGAGTCTTCAGCTGGAGTGAAAATTGCTGGGAAACGTAACAACAACCTTAGATATGCGGATGATACCACTTTATGGCAGAAAGGGAAGTGGAACTCATGAGTCAATTCTGATGCGTGTACAGGAAGAGAATGAGAAGTTTGGTCTTAAACTAAACATTAAAAAGACAAAGATCATGGCATCTTGTCCTATCAAGTCCTGGAGCATGAAGGGACAAGGAGTGAAAGCTGTGAAAGTTTTTCTCTTCTTGGGCTCCAAGATTATACCGGAAGAAGACTGCAGCCAAGAAATTAGGAGGCGCCTGCTTCTGGGAAAAAGAGCCATGGCTAGCCTTGACCGCCTAGTAAAGAGCAGAGACATTAGACTGACAACCAAGATCCGTATAGCTCGTGCTATAGTCTTTCCAGTTGTGATGTATGGGTGCGAGAGTTGGACTGTGAAGAAGGCTGACCGCCGAAGAATTGACACGTTTGAATTGTGGTGCTGGCGGAGACACTTGAGAGTTCCTTGGACGGCCAGAAGATCAAATCAGTCGATATTGTCGACCGTAAACCCCGACTGCTCATTGGAGGGTCCAATTCTAAAGTTAAAACTCAGCTACTTTGGTCATCTGATGAGAAGAGGGGAGTCGCCGGAGAAAGATTTGATGTTGGGAAAGATTGAGGGTCACCGGAGAAGGGGTAGGCAGCGAACACGATGGTTAGATGGCATCCTCGAGGCGCTGCAGATGAAGTTATGTTATGTTAGGAAGATAGTGAGAGACCGGAAAGTGGGACGTGATATGGTCCATAGGGTCACAAAGAGTCGGACATGACTGAACGACTGAACTGAACTGAAATTAGTCGAGACCTAAAAGTACTGCGAGTGCAATTGGCCGAAATGCTGATGTCTTTTTCTGCTCAGGTGTGGCGTAAAACATCCAATTCCTCCAGTTAATCGCGATCCGCCCCTGATAATAGTCGAGACCAAATAAATATAGACTGGAACTTACTTCTCTCACAAAGGACACAGGTAGCAGTAGAGGCAGATTTTTATCAGCGTTTTTACGACTGAAAAAAATAAGCCGGGCATACCCTTCTGAACTATTGTCACTGAATCTAGGTGTTTGCAGCATTATAGCGAATTCTTGCAGAAGAAATTGATATTATTAGTATTGAATGACCGGTTCAGGACCAGGAAGCGTGGTGAAGTAGTACAGTTTTTGCGGAGCAACCAATAGATCGTTTATGGTTTTGCAATCGACAACGAAGATTTAGTCTACACAGTGCAACAGCGTGAATGTTTGAGTTTTGTAAATTATGCATTGAATTCGAGATTGCTGCCAGACCTCCTGTGGTGAACATTTTAAATGTTATGGTTCACTATAATTCACTTTTATCGTTTTCAATGGCTAGTCATTTTTTGAAATGGAATGACATTTGTAAAACTTGTACAGTCTTGTGTTGTGTGATATATTTCGATTGTATCCACCAGACGTTAGAACTGTTCTAAAGCGCGAAAGGTAAATAACGTTTTACGTAGGTTTAAGACATTTCAGTGGTTTTAAAGTCACGCTGCTCCAAACAAGATAACAATAAGGTTGTTTTAAATTATTTTGAGCTACACGAACAAGGTCTACATTTTACTCAAGAGCTACCCCGCAGGAGTATTTAGAAGTTTTTAGACCTTAAACTTCAGGTCTTTGGATGCCATGCGTGTTGGGAATACCTACCAAGTGCAGAAAAAAACTTCCGTCCAAGTCTGCACGCTGCAAAATAGTAAAAATGGCAATAGCATCTTCATACATGAACTCGGCTATCCAAAATTTGTGTGTGCATTAAATACAGAGAAGTTTTCACAGTCAGGGCGCCGGCTTTTTACAGCAGGCTTCCCATTGCCGCTCTCAACAGCTGTTGCCAAGGCAGGATTCAAGAGCGAAAAATAAGAACACAAAGTCTGAGGTTTGCGGTAGAACATGTAATGTTCAGGACAGTGGAGGTGCCTTGTTTTCATAAGATTTCACACCATCTCAAGAAAGTAGCAAACAGGCATTCTGCGGGAGGTGGTTCGTTCGAAACCCGCCGCCGGACACCCACCGGTAAAAATGGGTACAAGCGTCCCCCGGCCTGGCGCCCGGCTCTCACAGGGGTGTGCGCTTGGAAGAGGCTCCGCAAACCCCGCTGCGCTCCCTCTGGGGCAAAATAGTTTCGAACACTTCAGCCTGCAAAGGTGGTTCGAGTTACCGTGTTTCACGGGGTTCAAAACTGAAAACGAGTCGTGTCCTGCACACGCGAAAACTCAGAAAATGCCTTGTTTCAAGTGCGAAACGCTTTAAGCCAGCGTGTCGAAAGACGTAAAGGTTCACTGTCGCTGATGAAGTTCACTTCTCAGAGATCACTGCAGTCCCACGGCAAGTCCGGATTTCCGGCCTGTCTGACTTTGCGAGAAAAAAAAAAAAAGGGCCACATAATGGGCTGTTGCCGCGCAAGGCGGACTTATTGTTGTCCGATGGCGGAACGAATCACTGCCACATCGGCGCAACTATTTGGGCCGTGAACCCTTTTCCCAAGCATTTCACCCCAGAAGAGCCGAGCACCAGGCCGGGGGACGCTTGTACCCATTTTACCGGTGGGTGTCCGGCGGTGGGTTTCGAACTGGCCACCTCCCGCAGCCGAGACGGGCGCCCAAACCACTCGGCCACGACTCGGCTTTTTTTTTTTATAGTCGTATGTTGGTTGCACCAAGGCTCAGAGGGAGAGCCAAGACGAACATGAACCACCTTTGCAGGTTGCGAAGTTGTTCGAAACTAGGTTTGGCCCACCAGGGGCGCAGCGGGGTTTACGGAGCTTCTCCCAAGCGAATACCCCTAGGAAAGCCGAGCGCCAGGCCGAGGGACGCTTGTACCCATTTTCACCGTTTTGTTTTTTTTAGGACTGCTGCAGCTGAGGCTCTAAGGGAGCACTTCAGGTGAGGGTCAAAGGAAGTACCTTTGCAAGACAAACAGAACCACCTTTGCAGGCTGCGAGGTTCGAAACTGGGTTTGGGCCCACTGCGGAGGAGGGGCGCGCAGCGGGGTTTACGGAGCTTCTCCCAAACGTACACCCCTGTAAAAGCCGAGCACCAGGCCGGGGGACGCTTGTACCCATTTTTACCGGTGGGTGTCCGGCGGTGGGTTTCGAACTGACCACCTCCCGCAGCCGAGACGGGCGCTTTCCTAGGTAGCACAAAGTGGGCTATGAAGGCGGGCCCCTGGTGGGTCCGATGTAGGCAATGCAGGACAGCCCCGGTGGGCTCAATGTGGGTGCTGCAAGAGGGGCCGACGTAGGCCTGAAGGGTCTGTCGACAAAGCCCCAAAGGTCCCCACTAGGGACCGATGCAGGCAGCCCTTGCGGGGCTCCGTACATTTTTCCCGCATCGACAAAAGGGCACATCCCGCCAACTGCCCACGATGGTCCTACTTTGGACAGATTCGGGCAGCCTCTCTGGATGAACATTTATTTTTTTTATTTCGTTTAGCCCCTCAGATAATGACATAGGACCGATGCGGGTTCTATAGAGCAAGCCGCACTTGGGCTTTCCCACATTATTCTCATAGGGTTCCGACGCAGTAAATTGATGGAAAGCCCCTGTCCAAGTTCTCCCACCCATTATCTATGCACATAATTAAGTAATTATTTTATGCATGTGTGCCCTTTCTAAACAGCCACAAGAATAAATTTTACAATATTTCATAACATTAATCTAGCCTAAATGACTTCGTGTGAATCTTGTTCAGGCTATGGAGATGTGTGTTCTGAACAGTAATATTGTGCTGAGTGTTGCAGGCTATCCCCAGAAACCATATTAGGAGCAACAGTTAGCAATCAGTATGTTTTAGCATTTTTAGCTCAATTTGCATGAGCGCGAGAACTAAAGCCGCGTATTATTTTTAACCGACTAAACATGGCAACAACTGTTATACAAATCATCTATAATAGTAATATGGGGCAACATCTAATACAAATAGAGGTCGGAAAGAATCATTACACAATTGCACGCACGCCTTCTAGCCCCATTGCGGCCGATGTGGTACCTACAGCGGTTTTGTATGGGCAGCCCCAATTGGGCTGAGTGTTGTTTTTGAACCTAAAAGCCACTTGCTGTTGCACGTGCCTTCAAATTCCCCACAAGGGACCGATTTTGGTATCATGCGGGTCGGCCCGCCTTCCAGCCCCATTACGGCCCATGTGAGATATAAAGCAGTTTTGTGTGGGCAGCCCCAATTGGGCTGGGTGTTGTTTTTGAACCTAGAGCCCACCTGCGGTTGCACGTGCCTTGAAGTTTTCCACAAGGGCCAATTTTGGTACCTTGAGGGCACGCCCGCCTTCCAGTCCCATAACAGCCTAGGTGGGACCTACCGCAGTTTCGCTAAGGCTGCCTCATTTGGACTTCTCGAGGGCTTGCCCAAATAGAGCTCTTATTCATATTTCACCTGCCCTCAAGTAACCTACAAGGGGCCGATTGGGGCAGCAAGTGGGCAAGTCCGTTTTTTTTGCCACGCTATGGCCGATGTAGGTCCCACAAAGATTTTATGAGGGCGGTCTCATTTCGAATCTGTGAGGGCTTTCCTATAAAGAGCCCACACTCAGGTTGGATTGCCCTTAAATATCCGACAAAGTACCCTTGTGGTCTGGATGCAGGAATGTGCTCTGCATTAGCCCGAGCAAGCTGCTATGGGACCCATGCAGAAGGAACAGGGGCAAGCCCAAATGGGGCTTGCCCACATTTGCCCCATCGGGGACCGATGCAGGTTTTATGGTGGTTGCCCCAACCCCACTTGACTACATCAGACATACTGGGTCCCCACATTCTGTGCTACCTGGGTTGCTTCCATACTTGCGGTGATCGAAGACGTGGTCGCCAAATCAGGCACGGGACTAACCATGTTCTATGTGTCATTGGAGTGTTGTATACTATCCCACTTTCCTCTTGGAAGACTTACGTCGAGAGGAGTAGCTGCTGTATTAACGGGCACTCGGCGAGAATGCTCTAAATATTGCCATGTGCTAGCGCCGCGCGGCCACCGTGCTTGGTGCCGACGATGACGAAGCGGTTGTTGGCTCGAGAGGCGCGTTGGTGCTGGACTCTGTTTTTGGAGCTTGAAACCGATATTATTCTCGGGTCCTCATCCACGTGTACCTTCACGGCCCCGTCTACTTCAGCCCAGACGAAGACAAGTCCACTTGTCGAAACGGCTCATCTGCGAACTGAGGCGTACCCCGTTTACCCTTGTTCAGTTCTTCATACCGTGCACACCATCTTCTCGTTCTACCTGGATTCACGGCTCCCTGCTGCTTGAATTTTGACACTGGTCGAAGTGCCATCGATGATTCCTTCTCCAGCGGACGACCCGACTTGGCCGCCTCTCTTGACCACTCTTGTTCATCGTGCAAATCGGTGGCTCCAAGGCTTGCCTCCCAAGACCTTCCGTCTTGACGAATAGCCTATAGCTTCCACCCTAGCTATGGCAAGGACGCCGCTCACCCATACCACGATTGCCCCTTCCACCCCTACGTCCTGTCTCATCCTTCAGACTCCAAGCACCCTTAAGCCATTTCACGGCGAGCAGTTCGAAGACGCCGAGGACTGGCTAGCACACAACAAAAGGGTCGCGACGTTTCACGGCTGGGGCGATGGTGCAAAAAGATAAGCGAAATACCAACCCTCCTAGAGCAAGTATTTTGAAAATTTTGCGCTCGAGAAATAGTGTCCGGCATCGCATACGCTACTTGTAGGTCGTCAATTAAAAATTCATGGGCAATGCCAGCGCCCACGTACACTTAGTGACTGCAGGATAGCATCTTCAGTACATACGACAATGCATACACATCAAAGAGAAAAACAGGATATCTGAATTAAAAAAATTACCGACGATTACGTTACTTCCTAATGCGAAATTTGAGCGCAGCCAATAAGCTGTTTCACCATTTCGATAGATTGAGGCAAAGAAATCGAGCAACACATGTATGCGCTGTCACAGAATGTTTTTTATTTTTCACACGTATTCCTTTAACAAAGACTCCCTTCTCGGCGGCGGCGATGAGCTTCCGCTTCAGCCTCGCTTACACCTGGTTGCTCTCGACGGTGGCGATGAGCCTCCGCTTCGGCGGTGCGAACGGCAGGGTCTTTTTGACGGCGGCGATGAGCTTCTGCTTCAGCCTCGCTTACTGCTCTGGATTCTGACGGCGACGGCGCTGGGCCTCTGCTCTGGCAGCTCGTTTAGCAGCAGCAGCAGCAGCAGCAGCAGCAGCAGCAGCAGCAGCAGCAGCAGCAGCAGCAGCAGCAGCAGCAGCAGCAGCAGCAGCAGCAGCAGCAGCAGCAGCAGCAGCAGCAGCAGCAGCAGCAGCAGCAGCAGCAGCAGCAGCAGCAGCAGCAGCAGCAGCAGCAGCAGCAGCAGCAGCAGCAGCAGCAGCAGCAGCAGCAGCAGCAGCAGCAGCAGCAGCAGCAGCAGCAGCAGCAGCAGCAGCAGCAGCAGCAGCAGCAGCAGCAGCAGCAGCAGCAGCAGCAGCAGCAGCAGCAGCAGCAGCAGCAGCAGCAGCAGCAGCAGCAGCAGCAGCAGCAGCAGCAGCAGCAGCAGCAGCAGCAGCAGCAGCAGCAGCAGCAGCAGCAGCAGCAGCAGCAGCAGCAGCAGCAGCAGCAGCAGCAGCAGCAGCAGCAGCAGCAGCAGCAGCAGCAGCAGCAGCAGCAGCAGCAGCAGCAGCAGCAGCAGCAGCAGCAGCAGCAGCAGCAGCAGCAGCAGCAGCAGCAGCAGCAGCAGCAGCAGCAGCAGCAGCAGCAGCAGCAGCAGCAGCAGCAGCAGCAGCAGCAGCAGCAGCAGCAGCAGCAGCAGCAGCAGCAGCAGCAGCAGCAGCAGCAGCAGCAGCAGCAGCAGCAGCAGCAGCAGCAGCAGCAGCAGCAGCAGCAGCAGCAGCAGCAGCAGCAGCAGCAGCAGCAGCAGCAGCAGCAGCAGCAGCAGCAGCAGCAGCAGCAGCAGCAGCAGCAGCAGCAGCAGCAGCAGCAGCAGCAGCAGCAGCACAGCAGCAGCAGCAGCAGCAGCAGCAGCAGCAGCAGCAGCAGCAGCAGCAGCAGCAGCAGCAGCAGCAGCAGCAGCAGCAGCAGCAGCAGCAGCAGCAGCAGCAGCAGCAGCAGCAGCAGCAGCAGCAGCAGCAGCAGCAGCAGCAGCAGCAGCAGCAGCAGCAGCAGCAGCAGCAGCAGCAGCAGCAGCAGCAGCAGCAGCAGCAGCAGCAGCAGCAGCAGCAGCAGCAGCAGCAGCAGCAGCAGCAGCAGCAGCAGCAGCAGCAGCAGCAGCAGCAGCAGCAGCAGCAGCAGCAGCAGCAGCAGCAGCAGCAGCAGCAGCAGCAGCAGCAGCAGCAGCAGCAGCAGCAGCAGCAGCAGCAGCAGCAGCAGCAGCAGCAGCAGCAGCAGCAGCAGCAGCAGCAGCAGCAGCAGCAGCAGCAGCAGCAGCAGCAGCGGCAGCGGCAGCGGCAGCGGCAGCAGCAGGAGGACTTCCAGCGGTCGTCTCGCTCATGGCTCAGAAAGAACTGGCAGATCATTTCGCAGTGGCAAACGGCAGCAGCAATTTCGGCTCGGGCGGTGCACATATACAGATCCGCCACCCATCTCTGATTGCCACCGCACAGGGGTTGCATTGGAGCTGGAGCGAAGAAAGGAATTAAGTTCGAGCCGGCGCTTTGACAACCGGAGACTCGCAGGAAGAGGGGGAAGGGGGCGGCGTGTACACCCAGCGGCAAACGATGGGGGCAGAGGCGCGCGTAGCAAGCGGACAACGCAATAAAGGGAGGAGGGAAGAGATAGCAGCGACTGACTGATGCTGCTGACGCCGAGAGTGAGTCAACCCCAGCTGCGGAGTTGGTTTCAGGGACAACGCCGCCGATGCCGACGCAAACAATATGATACCCTCGCTTCCGCAGCGCCAAGAACCAGGTCTAGCCGTGGGAAGGTGGTTACGTATTCGTTGACGTGCCGGGGCCTACGTGAAATAACCGGTGCGTCGGCAACTGAAGAGCACCCTATCCGCCACACAGGAACAGGGGGGGGACCCTCCCCTCCTCTTTCTGCATGGCGGCGACGGTGTTCTATGCAGTCACGTTATCTTGACTCCCTAGCGGCGTCAGCGGCATCCAGCGGTATCAGTCGGTCGCTGCTAGCGCTAGGGGGATGAAAGGGGGGCGGAGCTGATTACGAGGCCGACGACGACGCCGACGCGAAACCGAGGAACGGACGCCAAAGAGCTGCGCTCTAAAATCCGAAACGTCTACTTCAGCCTTGAAGACGCTGCTCGGAGGTGATTCGAGAACCGCGAGGCCACATTCTCTATGTGGCCAGCCTTACGAAGCCAGCTCCTCGGTACGTACGCCAACAATGATCGCCGGGAGAACGCGGAACGTGCCCTGACCTCTCGAGTCCAACGTCCGAACGAAGGGGTCGCAATGTACGTTGAAGATGTCATGCGTCTTTGTCACAGCACCTACACGTCCATGGGTGAAGAGAAAAAGGTGCGGCACCTGATGCGCAGCGTCAAAGACCAGCTTTTTTCGGGCCTCGTGCCGAACCCACCCATCATCGTTGCGACGTCTCTGGCTGAAGCTGTGATCAATGAGAAACTGCTACAGCAGCGGTGCAGCCAGTACGCTCGGCCACTGAATTCCATCTCCACACTACCACCGACTTACCGCACCGACTACAATCCCGGGGCAGATCTAAACTCCCTTCACGACCTCATTCACACCGTGGTTCGCAATGAGCTGCAGCAACTTCACGGAACACTTCCGCCTGGCACGGCGTCTCTGGCGAGCGTCATCCGCGAAGATATCATGAACGCACTCAGGCCACCGATAAGTAGGTGCAGTCGTTCAACCGCCGCCCCCGTGCTTCACCCAGCTGATGATTTAGGCTGATGTCACATGCCGCCCAGCGCTGCTTCCTGCTCCTAAGCTTTACCCTCCACCTGAGGTCGCTTTGCACACTGCGGAACCGCTGCCCCTCTGGGCAGATCGGCGCCAGGCGCCCCGGAAGACTGATCTCTGGCGCGCTCCAGATAACCGCCCTCTATGCCACCACTTTGGCGAGGCAGGTCACCTCTACCAGCGGTGCCCTTATCGCCAGATGGGCCTGAGTGGATTTTCCCCCGACAGCCCTCGTCCGCGACCTGATCAGCGGCCTCAGGACATCGCCGAGTACGTCACCCGCAAGCATTGTCCACTACATTCTCCTCGTTGTGAGTCGCGCTCGCCTTCGCCACGCCGCTCTTCGCCCTGGGGGCCACCACACCATGGTTCCTCGAGCCCTCGTTGGGAAAACTTGCTCCGGCGACCTTTTGGGGGCGGCGTCGCCGCACACCGATTCGCCGCGGAGTTTTCACCGCAGCACCGCTCGATTTGCCCCGACGTCGAACGCCGAATTCCAGTCCAGCTTTTGCCGCACAACCAGATCGCCCCGACGTCGTCCGCATTGCCGACGAGTTATCACCGCCGTGTCGATTGAATCGCCCCGATGCAGACCGCACAACTGCCACCCAGCTTCCACCGCCATACCACTCGCTTCACTCCGAACCGACGTCGACAGGCCCTGGTCTGTGCCGGGTCTCCCTAGATGTCTCTGTTATCGCCGACACGAAGGAGGTCTTCGCTTTAGTTGATACGGGAGCCGGTTATTCTATCTTTAGCGGGCGGCTGACAAGGACACTGAGAAAAGCGATGAGGCATGGAATGGATCAGGCATACGTACGACAGGCGGATATGTGGTTGGATCACTGGGTATGTGTACGGCCAGGGTTATGGTGCGAGGGTGCACAATTGTCGCCACCTTTTTGTTCTACGCGAATGATGATGCGAAGTTATTCTTGCAATCGACTTCTTTCGTGAGCACGCATGCGGTGCCACTATAGATCTCCCAAACAGCTTGGTGACGTTTTCCGCAAAGCGGGTCACCGAAAAGCATGAGTACCATGGGTCCCACTCCCCGCTGCGAGTCGCCGATGACAGCCTCACAGTGCCCCCACGCTCCAGCATCCACGCGTGAGTTAGATGTGACGAGCCACAACACGGCCTCCGAGTTGTTGAGCCTAATGGCTCCCTCTCACTCACGTTAGGAGTTTCTGTGGCAAGAGGTCTTTGTTTTTCTCGTGGCAGAGAAACGAAGGTACTTTTCACCAATTTCTGCAATGAACATCAACATCTGTTCCGTGGCATTGTCGTTGCTTACGTCGACCATCTGCACGAAGTCGCCGAAGGTTTTGCTTCCGAGGAAGCTAAACGTCTGTCACCGAACCGGATGATACCGTACGCGCTGTGGACATCAATTCTAGCGATTCCTCCGCTGAAAAAAGGCAACTCAAGGATCTATTGCTGGAGTTTCGTGCGCGCTTCACGTCTTCGTCTAAAGTGCAGCAAACGTCCGTCATTAAACACCGAATTATCACGCATGAAGTCACTCAGCCTATCCTTCAGCAGCTCTATTGTGTGTCTCCTCGGGAGAAAGAAGCTATCCAACAGTAAGTCAGAGATGCTTGCCGATGGCGTCATTCAACCGTAAAGCAGCGCATGGTCGTCTCCTCTCGTCCTCGTCAAAAAAAGACGGAACAGTGCGTGTCTGCGTCGACTACCGGAATCTTAACAGTATGACAAAGAAGGTTGTCTATCCGCTGCCACGGATCGACGACTCTGTCGACCAACTTCGCCGAGCCAAAAACTTCTCCTCATCGACGAAGTTTATGAGAGGGACCATGAAAAAACATGCCTTCTAGACACCAGATGGGCCCTATTAATTTCGCGTTCTCTCATTCGGGTTCTGCTGCGCTCCTGCCCCATTCCAGGCAATGATAGACACTGTGTTCATAGGTCTGAAGTGGCAGACATGCCTTGTTTATATCGACGACGTGATAACCTTTTCGCCGACGTTCGCAGAACACCTGCGCCTCCTGAGAACTGTTCTCGAAACTGTTCAGTCTGCCAACCTTTCTCTCAAGCCTCAGAAGTGCCATTTCGGTTTCACGGAATTGAAGTTTCTTGGGCACATCGTCAGTGCTGATGGCATCCGAGCTGACCTTGGGAAATTTGCTGCCGTTGCTGCCTTTCCCGTCTCCGCCCAAAAAATGCAGTCCGGCGGTTTTTGTGGCAGTGCTCCTATTATCGCCGCTTCATCAAAAACTTTGCACAGATGGCCAGCCCTCTGAAACTCCTGACTCGAGATGACGCATCATTTGTCTTGGGCGCAGAGCAGCAGATGATTTTCGACGAGTTACGACGCCGGCTCCCGTCACTCCCGATCCTGGCACATTTCGACGACGATGCCGACATGGAGCTACACACGGATGCGAGCAATGTCGGCCTTGGTGCTGTTCTAGTTAAGCAACAAGAGGGGGTCGACAAAGTAATTGCCTACGCCATCCGTGCACGTTCCCGTGCTGAGTCCAACTATTCCACCACCGAAAAAGAATTTTCGGCGGTAGTATGGGCCACTGCCAAGCTCCGCCCATACCTTTATGCCGACCGTTTCGAGTGATCACTGACAATCACTCATTGTGTTGGATGAAAAACTTAAAGGACCCTTGCGCTTACCACATTGAGCATCGTGGTATCAGGAGTTTGATTTCGACGTTATTTATAAGTCCTGCCGAAAGCACACCGAAGCTGATAGCCTGTCCCGTGCTCCCGTCAACCCTCCTCCATCAGACGCCACCAACGACGATAGCTTCCTCGGAGCATTCAGTACGTCCGACCTCGTTTCCAGACAGCGTGCCGACGCCGAGCTGCGACTGATCATCGACCATCTTGAAAGTGGGCACCTTACAATACCCCGTTACCTTGCTCTGGACTGTCATCGTTCTGCCTCCGCAAATTCCGCCTTAAAGGAGGAATTTTACATCGAGTGCAAAAACATACCTGCTAGTCATACCGGCTATGGTCTTTCCAGTTGTGATGTATGGATGCGAGAGTTGGACTGTGAAGAAGGCTGACCACCGAAGAATTGACGCGTTTGAATTGTGGTGCTGGCGGAGACTCTTGAAAGCTCCTTGGACGGCCAGAAGATCAAATCAGTCGATATTGTCGACCATAAACCCTGACTGCTCATTGGCGGGTCAAATTCTAAAGTTAAAGCTCGGCTACTTTAGTCATCTGATGAGAATAGAAGAGCCGCTGGAGAAAGATTTGATGTTGGGAAAGGTTGAGGGTCACCGGGGATTGGGTAGGCAGCGAACGCGATGGTTTGATGGCATCCTCGAGGCGCTGCAGATGAAGTTATGTGATGTTAGGAAGATAGAGACCGGAAAGCATGGCGTGATATGGTCCATAGGGTCACGAAGAGTCGGACACTACTGAACAGCTGAACTGACTGACTGACTGAGTCATACCGGCTAATGTAAGGAACGAAATCCTTCTGGCCTGCCACGACGAACTAGCTTCCGGTCATGTTGGCTTTCTTGGGGCTGACCCTAAACCGAGCCCGGCAGAACTATTTCTGGTCACATCTTACTCAGAGTGGTAAACGTTACGTCTAGTCTTGTCGAATTTGGCAGCGGCCAAAAAAAAACCCGCGCTCAAGCCATCCGGCATATTGCAATCTATTGAGCCACCCCTCACACCATTCTTGCAAGTAGGCATGTATATTTTAGGCCCATTCCTTTATCCTCGAATGAACACAAGCAGAATCGTAGTCACCGGATTACCTGACATGTTAAGCTGAAACGAAGGCCCTTGCCCTAGGTACTGCCGGGGAAGTTTATTACTGCTGTATGAATGACATTTTGCTTAGACACAGTACACCGTCGACCATCATTACAGACCGAGGCAAGGCGTTTACATATTTTACCATCCAAAGGACGAGACACAGGGAAGAAGAGGACAGGACAAGGCTGGACTAGAAACTGACTGTTTATTGAACGAACGAAAACAAAGAACACTCCTTCCGAAAAGCACGCGCACAACCCAACCGGTGAAATGGGTGCCATTTCACCAGTTGGGTTGTGCGCATGCTTTTTGGAAGGAGTCTTCTTTGTTTTCGTTCGTTCAATAAACATTCAGTTCCTAGTCCAGCCTTGTCCTGTCCTCTTCTTACCGGTGCCTCGTCATTTGGCTGGTTAGATATGAACCCTTACCAACTTTCCAGTCATCAACCTTGTTGAAGGCATTTATAGCTCGGCTACTGTGGGACAACTTAACTCTCAGCCAAACTGATCATCGCACGGCAGCAGCCTATCACCCTCAAATAAATGGCCTAACGGAGCGACTCAACAAAACGTTGGAGGAGATGATTTTAATGCACATCGACGTTGAACATCAAATGTGGGACGAGATCCTGTCGTATGTCACCTTCGCCTACAATATGTCACTGCAGGAAACCCAGCAGTTTACACCGTTTCGTCTCGTATATGGCAGGCAGGTCAGCACGATGTTGGACGTGATGCTCCCGTGCGAGGATGAAGTGGTCGAAGCCGATACCACCCACTTCGCGAAACAAACCGAGCAAGCCCGTCAGCTGGCCCGCTTGCACATCAAGGAGCAGCATGCCTCCGACGCTCGACACTATAACCTTCGGCACAGGGAAGTCCACTTCGAACCAGGGGACCAAGTGTGGGTGTGGACCCCCTTGCCCCACAAAGGCTAGTGCGAAAAACTGCTACACCGGTATTTCAGACCTGCGCCGCTTAAACAGCGTTAACTACGAAGTTGTTTCCAGATGGGAGTGTGACCGTCAGTATTCGATGTCAGCGGCCTGAATTTGTGCATGAGGTGCGCCTAAACCCGTACTTTTCGCATTACTGAGTGTGTGTCAACGTCGCGTTTCGTAATCTTGACGCTTCCCGCAAGTGAGCCCTTGACCTATTGTACAGTTCACCTCACCCCTAATGTTTTTTCTCCTCTCACCTTGATATCGGGACGATGTTTTCTTTTGGCGGAGGGAATAATGCCACGTGCCTAGCGCCGCGCGGCCACCGTGCTTGGTGCCGACGACGACAAAGTGGTTGTTGGCTCGAGAGGCGTGCTGGTGCTGGACTCTGTTATCGGAGCTAGAAGCCGACCTTTCTCGGGTCCTCATCTATGTGTACCTTCACGGCTTTCAGTGGCTTGAGTCGTGGCAATATTAAGAACTGAGATAACAAAGGTGTTCATCTCGTTTCTCAAACTCTTGCTTACAAATGTGCACCGCAATTTTATAAGATGTCGATTCTTGGAGGAAGCAAAAATGAATAGGCGCAGTTGGGCTTCAAGCAATTCATATTGTTACGGACGACAAGGAAGAAGAAGCGGGCAGTGGCGCGGGAAGGAGCGCTCGCGCTAGGCCCGCGAAGATTTATTAAACATCATCTACCATCACCATCGGTCATGTTCTGTCTCCTGTCTTCATCGGTTTACCGCTTCGTAACATTTGGTTGGAGGTGCGGGGTACGACATCCCCATCCTCGCCTTGGAGCATTGAGGCCATCTTCAAGCCGGGACCATCACCGAGGGCCCAGGGACATCGCCGAGCAGCTTCGCCCGAGCCCTTCAAGCCCAGACTTGAACAGCTACCACCGCCCAGCCCCCAGCCCGGACCTGAAGACAAGGAGAACAGACATACGAATCAGAACCGAGACGAAGGACCCGAAAGACCCGAATGACCCGAAGGAACCGATGGACACGAACACGCAACCCCCGCCCAAGCTGCCTGACGTGACCTCGAGCCATTGGTCCCATGGACTCTGGTGACGGATGGTTGACAGCTCCAAGGGAGGCGGATCACCCACGCATCAGACATCGTACCGGAAAGCCGTTCTATTCTTCCTTCTTCCTCTTCTTCTTCAAGCATCCAGACATGCCCATCATCATGCCATAAAATCATTAACATCGCTAAACTTCCTCCTCCGCGATCGGGACGATCGCTCGGTGGCCCCGGGTCATGTTACGGACGACAAGGAAGAAGAAGCGGGCAGTGGCGCGGGAAGGAGCGCTCGCGCTAGGCCCGCGAACATTCATTAAACGTCATCTACCATCGCCATCGGTCATGTTCTGTCTCCTGTCTTCATTGGCTTACCGCTTCGTAACAATATCAAGAAAAAAGCTGGACTGCATTACCGCCACCTCCATTTCTCTGTACAAAGCTGAATATAAGTTCCTGTGCTCGCGACGTTCTTATCTTGGATCAGATAACATCTTATTTTCTCTTCTCTTTGCATATAAGGGTGGCTTGTCTATGTATATGTTGTTGCCAAGAGTAAAGCAGCCCCCGCCGTGGTGATGCAATGGTTAAGATGTCCGACTACTGTATCGGAGTACCCCGGTTGGATCCCTACCGCCAGCGGCTGCGTTTCGATGGAGGCAAACTGGAGTTGTGTCTGTGTACTGTGTGACCTCAGTGCACATTAAAAACCACAAGTGATCAAAATTACCGGCGTCCTTCTCTACGGCATCTTCATAGCCGGAGTCGCTTTAGGACGTTATACTTTGCAAACCCAAACCAAGAGTAATGTAGTTGTTAGTAGGGCCTGTCCTTAGCTCTTCTCCGAGGATCGTCTACTGTTTGCACTCATTAGTTAGCTTCGGAAAATCAGAGCCAGCTCGGCCCAAGTGACATTTCATTGATGAACCGAGGTGCTGAGGCACGCAAGCGTCAATTTTGCTCAGCCGCTCTTGTGTAAACTATTCGCGTATGCGCGTCATATTTACTGTCTAAAAATATAGACACCGTGAAATTTGGGCAGGTGCTATTTTGCGCGTAACAGCCTTGGACAAATATGATTGAACCTTCTAATCCGGAAAGGTGACCAAGTAAAATTCCTGGTTGAGAATATGTGCAAACTTGCCGTGGAGCGTTCTTTGTAGGAACCTGTAAAAGTTGTAAGTTTCTTGCCTCCCAACAGGTGTGTCCCCTGACCCATGTGGGAAAAACGAGGTGTGGAAGCAATGCGTGAGCAGCTCATGCTCTGAGGCCACCTGCGAGAAGCGCGTCATCGGTCAACGTTGCACAGCGGACTGCCGGACAGGATGTTTCTGCGCCCCCGGCTTCTTCCGCAACGCCTATAGCAAATGCGTCACCGAGGACCACTGCCCAGTCTACCTAGGGCGCGCATCCTTGCCATCGGTGAGCAGATACGCTAGGATATGTCTGTAACAGCGCGGTAACCTTAAGTGTCTCTATGTAAAAACAGCGTAAGAAAGGGGCTCCTAAATGGCTTCTAGCCATCACATCCTACGTACGGCACCAGTAGACGCTTTTGAAACCAATGTTTTCAGGTCACTGAGCTAAGTTAGGAGTTTAAATGGAGGCTGCATGCAAGTGACGACTTATGAGTACACATTTGACAGATACGTGGGGAATTCACCCTACTAATATTGTCTAGAAAAGGGATATAACCGGTGACGTGATTGTGTCCCAATGGCCTACGCCATTACTGTAAGATGGCCGTATCAAATTTAGAGGTTCAGGTTCAGCAAGTTTTCTGCTTCTACAATTTTAGAAACAGTTGGTAGTCATTTCTGTTTGCTTCTGCATCCATGCCTATGATTTCTAAACTAATAAACGGTGTAGCCCTAGCTCATGGCAAATCCTGTACCAAAGGTGAACTACAGACTTGCAATCATCACGCCAGCTGGCTGTTTCAAGCCTACCAAATTGGCTAGAAATAAAAGTAGCATTGGAGTTGACCTTCTAATTTCTGAAGAGCAGATATATATGAGACGCATCCAGTGCACCTAGTGAATATGCTTCGTCTTAATGGAGTTTTTAATGTTCATTTTTCTTGTCGGATGGTTTCCAAACACTTCCTGTCATGTAGTTCGGCGTGGGAGAAAACCAAGAGGCTAATTGAAGGTGATGATAGAAAAACAATTATTTATAGGAGAATTATATACAGAGAGAAAACGTGTGATGAGAAATAAATTTACAAAAAAAATTTGCGCTATTTTACTCATTGACCTAACTGGTTAGAGCCTAAGTAGAACCAGGTTACATGACTGCCCATTGAGCCCCAGCTCCGACTGAACTGCACTTGCTTTGATCACATCCCGTTTTCCGCACTCACACAACAAAAAACATAGGCTTTCATTTTTCAGGAGCTGGCTCCACATATCAATTGTCCCAGGAAAAAATAGTATGCTAAATGGGCAGAGCCCCATGGATTATCCTCAGCCTCTAGCTCAGGGTGCCTCTAGTACTACAAATTACATCTACCAGAGTACGGCAACATTCTTTCTCTGGTAAGAGTATCGAACCCGCTCCCGCCGGGAGGCACTCTTCCCGCTTTAGGCCCAGCCACGCTCAGACGGCAGGTTGAATCCTTCTCACAAATGCACTGCCACGCACCACCCATACTTGACCTCAACAACAACATCGAAAGAGAAAAACCACAGGCGCTATGCCGAAGACCCATAACAGGGGAAAAAGGAAGTGTCTGGCTTCCACAATCTGAAAACTATACCCGTGTCAGATCATAAGTTCCTCCTCGGGAACTCTTTGCCACATCAGCGAACAACAGAAATAGACTGCTTCGCACTCCAAAAGTCACAGTGTAAGAAAAGGGCTTAAGTGCCATGTGAGGAGTCGCTGGAGAAAGATTTGATGTTGGGAAAGGTTGAGGGTCGCCGGAGAAGGGGTAGGCAGCGAACGCGATGGTTAGGTGGCATTCTCGAGGCATTGCAGATGAAGCTATGTGATGTTAAGTTGATAGTGAGAGACCGGAAAGCATGGCGTGACATGGTCCATAGGGTCACGAAGAGTCGGACACGACTGAACGCCTGAACTGAACTGTGTTTTCGGCCATCTTGAAGGGTGCCATATGTGCGACAACCAGGCAGCGCGGCATAGATGGCATTCCGGCTAAAAGGTTCTCTTAACGCCGTCGTGAGCCTCCCCTCTACAAACGCGTCTGTGTAAAAGGGCACTGTGTTCAAAATACAAGAAGCAAACAGATGGGTGGCGGCGGCACGCAAAGACGCGCACTTTGAAGTGATCAGCCTCAAGCGGCGGCCCTACGAGCCCCTTCTAGGGGTATAACATAGCTTATTATCAGCTAGTTCATACTAACTACACCAACAGGAATGCTCAACATTCGCTGCAGCAATGTCCGTCCTCTCAAGGCACCAGTTTCTCCAGGTCACTGTGGCACACAGTGAACAACTCATACAAATAAATAACCGCATCATAAAAACCAACACTGGTTCATGCTGTCGTAGAGAACTAGTAAACACTCAGAAGTCTAGCTCAGCCATACACACACACGAAATCTGCCCTTTACGCCGCAAATCTTCTGTAATTAACAGGGACAGCTTTCGCTCATGTCTCGACAGGTCTCGACAGTATGTCTTCAGATTCGTCGTCACTCCTTGTTGACCGTATACAAAGAGCACTAAACAGCGCTACGACTACTACCTGGAATGATGTAGGTCGGCCTGCACTAGATCTTGGCTTGCTTAACTTGTGGGCAGCCCGCCGTCAAGCTGAGCTGGATGCTACGCGAGACCCTACTTCGGGGCAGGCACGTACACGACTGAAATATCTTACTGCGAAGGCTCGGAGATATGAATGCAATCTCTCGCGACGCAAGTGGCATGCATGGTGTGACTACTTTTCTGATAAATCCTCGAATGCCTCACTCTGGCGAACGTTTCATGCAATGGAAAATGGTCATCGTTCTGCTAACGCAGCAGCAACAGCCTGCTTTGCGGCTAATCTGTCGCCGGGCGATTTCGCCAAAGAAGCTGCTCAAAACGTTTTCCCAAAATACTATATATTGCCTTCTTCAGCTGGAAATCTTAATTTAGCAGGTATCCCTGCAGACGCATGGAAACAACCATCTGCTGCCGACGCAGATGGAATTGTAAGCCATTTTTCGATGTCTAAGCTGCTGGCTGCAATTGACGATGCCAAACGGAAAACAGCGCCTGGCCTGGACAAAAGTCATTATGAGGTTTAAAAGAACATTAGTTTTGTTGCACTCTAACTACTAGACACCATAAACAAAGTGTGGCTTGATGGTGTCGTACCCGAGAGCTGGAAAACCGCTGTCGTGATCCCTATTCCAAAACCTGGAAAGCCTCCAACAGACCTCGCCAACTTACGACCAATCTCCTCAACATCAACGCTTTGCAAGCTTTCAGAGAAAGTGCTAGCCCCACGGCTTTCTTGGTGGCTTGAACAGCACGGTTTTTATCACCCTGCTCAAATTGGATTTCGTCGCATCATTTTTAGACGGAAGAAAATTTGCAATACGCCTCAGTGGTGACACAGTTGGTTCATTTGTTTCCCTACATGGTGTGCCCCAGGGATCAGTATTGTCTCCGACGTTGTTCAATACTACTCTCATCCCATTGGCGGGGCGCTTACATGATATCTCTGAAATCAAGTTTTTGCAATACACCTGAACCTGCCTTGAAGCCGTAAATCGATAAGCTATGAGGACCATAACATGCCTTCCATGACTCACACCAGTCGTAGCTTTACAGGAGAATGCACAGCTCAACACCATCTATGAACTGGTGCAGCAGCGCCGTGATTCTCGCAGAATCAAGGCCACTTTGTCACATTCCACGCAAGCACTGAGGGCGTATGCCACGTGACACATTATTCTTTAGCCACCTGCGCCAGTTCGCCCTCCCTGGAAATTTGTACAGTTAGGAGACAACAAGCCAACTGATATCCGCACACTAACGTCTGCCAACTCGGCGTCGTTGCTTCGCCAGAAATTTGAAGAGCAAGATCCTCACCTGCCTCAAGATTCCGTAGTGGTGTACGTGGATGGAAGCCTGCAAGGCTGTGAAGCCAAAACAGCAATCTACTGTCCACGGAGCCCTAGCCTGAATCAGACCACTACGTTTCAGCTTTCGGAACCCCTTACATCTTGCTGCGCTGAGCTCGTGGCAGTTCAGGAGGCACTCTACTCCATGGCTTCCATAACCATGCTCCCTACAGCCAACGTTGTTATCCGCAGTGACGCACTTCAAGCAGTACGTCTACTCCGACGTGTCAGCCGCTGCCCTAAAATTTGCCGAGACATCCACCAGCTTGCGGCGCGCATCCCACAGTCAATACGCATTAAGTGGGTCCCATTAGATCTGCTGCCTTCTCAAAGTCAAGCTGATTTAGCAACCTGCCTCGCGAACCAAGACCTATCAATCCCACGGCTCCTCGAAGTGGACGACGCTATCCTCCTTTTGTCAAGAAAGGAACACCACCGGCGCCTCACACGTGCACTTATCGCTCCGTGCGCGATATCAATTCCCCACGGTCTCACCCGTGCAGAGGAGGTGCGCTTAGGAGGATCCGGGTTGGTGTTGCGCTTACACCAGCTGTCACTAGGACGTGGTTATGCTTCCAACGCTTATATCCCCGCCCAGGGGGCCCGATCTGTAAAAACGAAGGTGTTGAGGTCGACATCCACCACTTGCTGTGGGACTGCTCAGCACTCAAACCAACACAAATCCGGCACCTGAGCATAGCTAGCCTTTCAGCAATCAATCCTGCCTCATATGTCACTTGGGCGCAGGAACCTCATCATCGCTCACTTCTGGACACCATAAAAACAGCCGACCTTTTTCCATTCATTTATTCATCCTTCATCTCATACCCTACTGCTGCCTGGGGCAATTAATATCGATAAAGAAAAGTCACATTGGTTATCGCTGCTAGCAAGCCTGAGTACACCACACATACGAACACGAGCTCGATATCAGCGTGCGGAACTCTCTTCTTAGAATATCCGGCATATCACATACAGCTCGCCGCAAACAGCGTCGGCCGAGTGGGAACGTTCACGCCTCTCTCGGATGGTGTGGTGGCATCGATAGTTCTGACTTTCATGTCAAGTTAAGGAGCCATGAATAGCGCATCTCCTTTTCCATTCCCGATGTCTTTTTTCGGTATTTCACTGTAATGTTCTAAAACTGGAATGCCAGCGCCTGAGTAGCCAAATTTACATTATGTGGAGTACACGTCGTCAGGTGTGACAGCGGGTTGTGGTCAGAGAGGACATTGACCTTAGTGTCAAAGAGACAATAATCAAACGCCTTTAGAGCGCAAATAACAGCGAACGTTTCGTGCTTTATGGTCGATATCCTCGCCATAGTCGTATCGAAACGCTGACATGCGATCGCTATTGGACGCGACTGCCACCACTGGAGTGAACGGCGCATTTGTGCACTTTAAAAGCTCATAGTCGTGTTTATCTCTCTACTTCTGCTTGATAATGAATGGCAGAATTGTATATTTTGATCTTGCATCGTTGCTAAGCTAATGTTTCAGCTGTTGCCATGGTCCGGTACTGCTCTGTACCCGAACGGACGCGACGGAAACCGGTGCAAGTTTCCATTGCTACTCGAAAACTAAGCTCAAAAATTTTTCTCAATCAGGCTTTAAATGAGCAAAGAGGCTAGTGGCTCAACATCCAGCTGTCAGGCACCTGACAGCTCCGCTGCTCTTGCAGAGGAACCTCGTTATCGGGATTCAGTGACAGCGTACATTTGGCTGGTTCATGGCAGCTTCAGTTTGTTTCACAACAGCAACATCAATGTTGCAGCCGGTGCGCGTCGTCGCAGTAGTTGAAACGCGTCAGCTTCGAAACCTCGTGGATTTGGTGAAGTGCTTTCTTGCCATGTTAGTAGGTCTAATTCCTCCAGTTAAGGTTATACACAGCCATACCGTGTATATAATCATTAAATAGGCAAATAAACGTAAAATAAAGGCGCAACTAAACACCTTAGGAAAGAATACCAGAGCGTCAGCTCAACGCGCGCCATCCCACTTAGTTCGTCACGTGGGTGCTTCCGAGAGGTGGGGTCACGGTATTCCATTGCGCCTAATTGGTTTTCATTGTGCTTTTAAGTCTTCTGCCAAGCAAGCCCCGGCTGCCGTCGCTGATGTGTCAGTGAACAGCCAGTATATGGTTCATGAGGTTGCAGAATGCTCAACGCCACTACTCTGCAGGGCCGGTCTTTTAGCCGTCATGTGCATTCCGCGTTTTCCAGACACCTCGCGCATAATCAGCGATGCACAAAGCATACATATTACAATCTGCCAGATGTCGTATGAAGGGTTCCTATTATATCTACATTAACAACCTGAAAGAGATGTAAGACCTCGTCAATGGCTTGATGGGTATTTTGGCAGTCTGACGTCGGTCTGAGCCGATTTTGCATGCATGGCAAGACTGATAGTAGTATGAAAATGTACTATTTCCACACCAGGTCTATTGGGAAGAATTTGGCTGCGTAGAGGCAATCCAGAGCATCGTCAATTCAAGGAAGCGAATAGACATCTTTTCAGCGATCTTATTCAGTTGACGGTAATCTACACAGAAGCATGTCAGGCCTCGTCAAAGGCTTGATGAGTATATTGCCAGTCTGACATCGGTCTGAAGGAATTAGGCGTCCATGCCAAGACTGACAGCAGTATGAAAATATGCTCTTTTCATGTCAGGCCTAGGAGTAGAATTTGGCTCTATAAATCATTTTTAGTGATCTTATTCCGGTGACGGTAATCTACACAGAAGCGCCACGAGCCATCTTCCTTCTTGACCAGGATGACGGGTGAAGCCCAGGGACTACGAGAAGGCTCAATAATGCTCTTCTCTAGCATTTTCACCACTTCAGCCTGGATTACCTGTCGTTCTGCATGGAAGACCCGGTGTGGTCGGCGGCGTTTAGAAAGAGCGTCGCCGGTGTCGATGCGGTGGGTGACAGTAAGAGATTGACCTAGGGCGTTGTTATGAAGGTCGCAGATGTCGAAATAGAACTCGAGAAGTGCCGCGCAGCTGAAAAGATTGGGCAGAGAGCAGATGAGAGGACATCACTGCCATGATAACGCCAGTAGAAGAATGGCTGTGGGCAGGGTCTACAGAACCTAGGGCATGCTCAGTGTCCAATGGGGCAACTTGACAGGAGCCAAGAGGTGAGAATGTAGCCCCGCGTATGCCAGGTGGAAGCCCTTGGGCCGAATAGCTGATGTTGGTCAGCGGCAGCGGCACAGAGTTGCCTTTGCCTGTACGATGGTGTGGGAAAGTGCAACGTTTCGGTGCAACAAGAGATCGGCATTAGGCGCAACTAAATAGTCCCAATCGGGGACATGTGAGGTAGGACGCAACGTAACGAATGAGGCGGCTAGTGAGGGCGATAAATTTGGTCGGGCGAGTACAAGCGGGAAGAATTTGTGGCATTCCATCGTGGTCCCGCCGTAAAAGAAGACGACAGTCTCAGCACCCCAGCTAAGCACGCGCAGTTCGTTTATCGTGGCGGCAGGACTGAATGCTGACGGTTCACTGTCCCGTTCCCACCTGGCTCAGCGTGTCCTGTCAAATATATTTCATCATCATCATCATCATCAGCCTGATTATACCCACGGCAGGGCGAAGGCCTCTCCCATATTTCTCCACTTAACCCGGTTCTGTGCTAGCTGCATCCACTTGACCCCTGCGAACTTCTTAATCTCATCCGCCCACCTAACTTTCTGCCGCCCCCTGCTACGCTTTCCTTCCCTTGAAATCCAGTTTGTTACCCTCAGCGACCATCGGTTATCCTCTCTTCGCACTACATGTCCTGCCTATGTCCATTTCTTCTTAATTTCTACTAGAATGTCGGTAACTTGAGTTATTTCTCTGACCCACTCTGCCCGCTTTCTATTTCTTAATGTTACCCCTACCATTTTTCGTTCCATAGCCCTCTGGGTTGTCCTCAACTTAAGTAGAACTCTCTTGGTTAGCCTGCACGTTTCAGCCCCATAGGTGAGTACAGGCAAGATGCAACTGTTGTATACTTTCCTCTTGAGCGATACCGGTAAGCTGCTAGTCATAACCTGCGAGTGCTTGCCAAATGCGCTCCATCCCAATCGTATTCTTCTTGTTATTTCCTTTTCGTGGTCCGGATCAGCGGTCAAATATATTTGTGGATACCTAATAACGAGCGTGTCTGTGATTCATCTTTACAAATTTGGTGACTCCGGACTTCGCGTCTTCGCTCTCTACTCCTGCCTTGCGCCTGCATCAGCCGCTTCGCTAGGCCTATCAGCGCCCGGAGCTCGAGACCCCGGCTACCTTTCCTCGTGTAAGCCATCGACACGGATTCCCCCCCTCATGTGCCGTCTCCCTGGTCTCACACGGCGCCTCCACTTTAGTTCCCGGTCGCCGCTCTCAACCTCCCTGACCTCTTTCTGGTGGTCGTACTCCGAACTTTGGTTCCCCACCATGGAAGCCTTGCTCCGCCTGCACCGCGTCACTTCCCACGTGACCATGTTCGACCATGTCATTGGCGCGCTCACGCCTGCTACTGCTGCGATTGTTCGCGACGTCCTGCGCTCTCTGCCAGCCGTATGCCCTTACGATCATCTTCGCGCGACGCTCATCCATCGAACGTCTGAAACGGAGCCGCGTCGTCTGCAGCAGCTCCATAACTTAGAAGAGATCGGAGATCACAAGCCCACCGAGCTGTTGCGTCGCATGACCGCCCTGGCTGGAGACTCCGCTGCTTCACACGACAGCACACTCCTGCAGGAACTCTTCCTGCAGCACCTACCATCGCAGGTGCGCATGATAATGAGCGTGTATTCATCTCAGACACTGGAATCCCTCGCTGCGCTCGCAGATAAGGTCATGAATGCTGGTTTTCCCACCGTGGAAACAATTCATTGCCCTCTTGCCCCTCATTTGCCCAGCACAGCTGCTGCTGATTATTATACCCGCCGCAATGATGCTAACAAGTAGCGCGGCTTACAGTTGAAGTTGCAGCCATTGACGCTCGCCGGCCATATTCCTCATCTGCACCTCGCTGTACCAGCAACAGTACTCCTGGCAGCAGTACTCCTGGACCGTTCTCCGTCTTTCTAAACCTTTTGTTTGTACTACCGCCACTTCGGCTCGCCCACATGCCAATGCCGCCAGCCCTGCTCCTTCGCAAGAGACGGTCCGGCCGAACACTGAAGCCGACCGGTATTCTCCGGCCACGATCCAGTCGCCTCTTCCATGTCACTGACCGTATAACGAAAGTCCGCTACCTAATCGAGAGCGGTGCCGAAATCTGTGTTCTTCCGCCTATGTTGGCTGAGCGACGCCGTCCTTCAGACTTTCCACCTCTGATGTCAGTCAACGGATCGACCATAAGGAAATAAGGCCACAAGTCATGACTCTTGACATCGGACTCCGCCATACGTTTCGCATGGTATATGTCATCGCGCACGTGCGCTCGCCAATCATCGGCGCCAACTTCCTATGGCACAACAGGCTCCTAGTTGCCATGCGACAAAACCGCATACCGGATTCTGTAACGCGCCTAGTCGTCCAAGGCGTCTCTTGCCGCGATCCCAGACTACGGCTCCTCCAGGCGCACAGCACAGTTCCCGCCCCTTGTCCAGAGCACTTGCCGAGTTTGCGGACGTCGTTCGACCCCCGTCCCTGCAAGCACCGGTCGCGCACAGCATGATTCATCATATTCTAACAACTGGGCGTTCCGTTTTTGCTCGCGCTCGTCGCATCTCACCAGATCGCCTCACTCTCGCCAAAAAAGAATTCGAGCATATGCTGTGGCTTGGCTTCATCCGTCCCTCCTCGAGTACTTGGGCGTCGGCCCTCCACATGGTGCCCAAAAAGAACGGCGACTGGCGCCCGTGGGGCGATTACCCGGCTCTCAACAAAGCCACAGTCCTTGACCGCTACCCGATTCCACATATATCACGTTTTACAACAGCCCTTCATGGCGGCAAAATTTTCCCCAAGGTTGATCTCGAACAGGCATGTCACCAGATTCCTGTGGAGGTCTCAGATATCCCGAAGAGCTCCATTATAACGCCTTTTGGAATGTTTGAATATCTGGGAATGCCTTTCGGTTTTCTCAATCCGTCCCAGACTTTTCAGTGGTTTGTTGACCAAGTCCTACGCAGTTTCACGTGCTGCTTTGCCTATCTTGATGACATTCTCGTCTTCAGCCCTACAGCAGAGGCCCACAAGGTCCATCTGCGTGAAGACTTCGCAAGGCTCAGGCGCTATAGTTTTGTGGTCAATGGCAAGCAAGTTTGGCGTTGGAAAGTTGGACTTTATCGGTCATCGCGTGAACGGCCATGGCATCCGCCCGTTACCGGCTCGTGTCACCGCCATCACTCTGTTTCCCCGGCCCACCATCACCCGTTAACTGCGCGAATTTTTGGCCTCGCCAACTATTATCGGCTCTTCATTCCTCGCTGCTTTGCAATACTGCAGCCCCATGACGACCTTCTCTGGGGCCACAGCGAGCTGACAGCTCTTGTCGCTTGGAGCAATACCGCTGACCGCTCATTCAGCGGCATCAAAGCTGCCATCGCAGGCGCCACGCTCCTAGTTCATTCCAAGTGTGACGAACCACGTCCATCATGGTTGATGCATCGGACACTGCTCTCGGCGCAGTCTTGCAACAGTTCATGGCTGGTGCTTGGCAGCCACTCGCCTTCTTTTCCAAAACGCCTGCGCCCACCGAGCGCTGCTACAGCCCCTCGGCCGAGAGCTGCTAGCAATATTGTCACGTAACACGGAGCGTCAGGAGAAGGAAGAAATTGAGGCTGGGGAGAAGAAGAAACAAACGCTGGTGTGCCTGGCGGACACTCACCTAACAAAGGTGCACCTCGCACCCTCACAAGCCGCACCTTAACAATATATTTAGCAATAAAGCACTTCCGCCTTTCTCTCGAGGAACGCACTTTTCCCATCCTGACTGACCACCAAAGTTTGACATCTGCGCTGGTGGTGGTGGTAAGAACATTTATTTACACATGGATGTTTGGATCGGCCGATAAGGGACCGGTCCTTACAAACACTAGGTGGAGGTCCCTAGTTGGGGACCCCAGTGGCGGTTGCCGCCGCTCGGGCGCGTCCGACTAAGGCTTGTTGGGCCTGTAAGTCGTGGCAGCCGAGCAGGACCGCCTCCCAGTTCTCCCGGGTTGGGTTGGGGATGGGGGGAATAGCCGGGTTGGAGGGGCAGGCCCACACCATGTGATAGATGTCAGAAGACACCGCTCCACAGTGTGGGCAGCTGCCACTAAAGGAGGGGTCAAAATGTTTTAGGGCTGCCGGGCACAGCAATGTATTGGTGAAAAGGCGGAGAAGGAGCCGCTCATCCGCCTTTTTGAGACCTTTACATGGGCTGGGGTAAAGGCGATGACAATTTTGATAGTACGTCGTGATGTCTTTGAAGGTGTAGGCCGGATTAAAATGGGTTCCTGATCGGGTAGGGAGGAGAAAACAGCCCGGTGAGAGAGCGCGCGGGCGGCTGCGTCTGCTGCCTCGTTTCCTGCCAAACCCTGATGAGCAGGGGCCCATATAAGGTAGCGGTGTGCGGGGTCCGTATCCCGTATGCAATTTAAGTAAATTTTATAGGCTAGTAAGGGAGTCCAGCCTTGTCTGACATTCCGACAGGCTCCTCGCCAGTCGGTAATTATGTATTTTGAGTCGGAATGAGAAGCCGTGAGAGCAATCGCCACCTCTTCTGCGTGTGTTGTACTGTGGGCTCTGAAGGTGAGACCGTTAACCGTTTTGCTGTTGTGAACTACAGCGGCCGTGTACCATCCCCCGTGGTGAGGGCCGGAGGAGTCCACGTAGTATACACCTGTTTTGTTGCCATAATGTCGGGCTAGGGCTTCCGCTCGTGCCAGGCGTCGACCATTATGATCTTCGCGTGACATATTCGCTGGCAGAGGTCGCACGCAGAGGGCGCGTCTCCACAATTCTGGGATGCGAAACCTGTCTTCCATGAGTGTGGTGTGTTGGATACGGAGTCGAGCAAGAAGGCGGCGACCCGACTCCGTTTGCGACAAACGCGTGTACTGATTTGTAAGGTGGGCCTCCCGGAGCTCCCGGAAAGTATTCACCACCCCAAGGGCCATAAGACGCCTGTTTGAAGTAGTGATGGGGAGGTCCAGGGCAGGCTTGACAATTTTGCGAAGGATAACCTCAAGGGCATCCTCCTCTTGTTTCTGTAGGTGGAGATACGGTGTCGAATATAGAATCCGACTGGTCACGAAGGCGTTTGCCAGCCGCAAGGCATCCTTACTTCGCAACCCCCCGCGTTTGTTCGAAACCCGGCGTACCATGCGGCCCACCTGGACCCCCACCTTACGGAGTTTGGCCAATGTATATTCTGATCGTCTGTGTTTGTGTATGTAGAGTCCGAGTACCCGTATCTCGTCAGCTTCTTGTATGGGACCACTGTCTAAAGATAGAGTGATTTGAGTTGTGCACTTTCGCGAGGGGCGGAGGTGCACAAATTCTGATTTTTGCGGGGAACACTGAAGACCACAGCGGCGGGCGTAGCGGTCTACTATCGTCGCAGCTGTTTGCAGGCTGGTTTCAATGTCCCCGATACTTCCATGCGTGGCCAACAGGGTGATGTCATCGGCATATAGGGCGTGCTGCACACCAGCGACACCATCGAGCTGGGCAGGCAGGTGCATCATAGCCAAATTGAAGAGCAACGGGGAAAGTACTGCGCCTTGGGGGGTTCCCCGCGTGCCGAGTAGGTAAGGACCATGCTCATTATCTTGGATGCGAATGTAGGATTGACGATCCGTGAGAAATTGCTTGATGTATTGGAATGTGTTGAGACCACAGTCGGTCTGGCTTAGGTGGGTGAGTATAAGCTCGTGTGTTACATTATCAAATGCCCCTTTGAGATCTAAGGCGAGTACTACCCGGTCATTATGGGGGCATTCGAGTGGGTCAAGGACTTCCCGATTGAGTTGCAGGAGGACATCTTGAGCGGATCTGTGTGGGCGGAATCCGAACATGGTGCCTGCGAATACATGTTTTTGTTCAAGATATTCAGATAGCCGGTCCCGCACCATCGTCTCCATTAGTTTGCCCACACAGGAGGTGAGAGAGATGGGACGGAGGTTATCTGTGTCAATTGGTTTCCCTGATTTAGGAATAAAGGTTACCAGAGCCGTTTTCCAGTCGCTTGGCAGGGGGGTGTCCCCGCGCCAAATCGCATTGATGTAGTCGAGGAGGGACTGGTATGCCGAGTCGGGCAGGTTCGTCAAAAGCTTGACGGTGACCTTATCCCTTCCCGGGGCAGTGCCTCGTTTCATTTTGGCAAGAACCGCCCGCAGATCATGTAGCTGGAAAATTTGATCCAGCTCTGTGTTCTCTCTGCCTGCATAAGAGTATGATGATCCACGGGGGTCTTGGGCTGTACACAGATACTGGTCCCGGAGTTTCTGTGCCAGTTGTGTCGTGTTGCCAGAGAAAGCATGCATGGCTCTCTGCAAATGTTTCTGTGTTTCGGTTCGTGTTTGGGTTGGGTCGATGAGGGCTCGAAAGAGGCGCCATGTGTTGCTGCTAGACATTTGTCGCGCGGCCGTGTTGCATCTATCCACCCAGTTGGAGTCGGCGAGATGGGCCGTGCACTCAGCCGCTTTCTGGGTGAGCTCGGCAATTCGAGCTTTAAGCTTTCTGTTGTGTTTCTGGTGTCGCCAACGGCGGACGAGGCTGCGACGGGTTCCCAGAGGTGTAGGAGGTGGTTATCCACGTCCGTAACCGCCTCTGAGAGCTGGATCTGTGTTTCATGCGAGCGAAGGTGTGTCAGCAGCTGTTGAGACCATGCTGAGTAGCCCTGCTCGGAAATGGGTGTGTTATCAAGTGAGTCAAAATTTTGCCTGAATTTCGTCCAATCTGGGATACGGGCTTGTGTTGTGGGACGTTTGAGCGGGCGTGTGTGTATTGTAATGTTAAGGATGCAGTGGTCACTACCGAGGGTTTCCTTGGTGTTGAGCCAGTCTGCGTGTCTTATGTAGCGAGTGAAGGTTAAGTCCGGACACGTATCCCGTGTCACGGAGTTTCCTAACCGTGTTAGGCAGACCGGGTCAGTGTGGAGGGTGAGGCCCAACGTGGACGCAAGTTCCGCCAACTTACGTCCGCGCGACTCCTCCTTGCGATACCCCCACAGCTGACTGGGAGCGTTAAAGTCGCCCACGATCAGGAGGGGATCGCGACCCGCTACTCTTAGCGCGCGGCTGAAGAGGTCCGCGAATGTCACTCGCTTCAGTTTGGGAGGGCAGTACACGTTGAGTACATGCAATGGCGGGTCCCTGCGGCGGAGTGGTAGGATTGTCACCATTACATAGGAATAATCTAGTTGGAGATCGAGATCCACTAAGTTGGTTGTGCATGCTTTGTGTACGAGAAGACAAGACGCGGGATCCTGTTGGAACGTCGTGTAATTTGAAAGTGTGGCGCCCAGACCTGGCTCCTGGAGGGCAACCACGGCTGGTACAGACTCGAATGTTTCAAGGTAGAGGTGGAAATTGGCCCGCTTATTGCGGTCCTTAAAACCTCTACAGTTCCATTGTTTATTAATGTTGAGATGGCCGAATTGGAGGTAGAAGAGCGTCTTTGACTTAGGTGTCTCGCCATGATTGAACATTTTTGGAGGGGAGGAGGAGGGAGTGGCTGCCCCAGAGCCAGCTACCTGTGGCACCAAGGAGGTTGCGGCAGGAGCGGGGCAGCTGTCCTCATTGTCCGAATCAGTGATCCGACGGTTGAATTTTGCAGGACGGGATACGTCCCTAATGGGCCCCGACCGACGGAGGAGGCGGGGGTTGTCCGAGATGTGTTTTGAGACGACCGCGGGTATGGCAGTTATGACCTTGGTGAAGATCTGGTCCATAGCGGCCTCGATCATAGATTGCATTTTTGAGGATAAGCGTTCCTCCATCGCGGAGATCGCTGTCACGAGGGCTGGCAACAGCTCCGCATCGCTCTCCATCGCGTCCGAGTTCTGTGGGCTCGGAGCGGCGGACGCCAATTTTGATTCTAAATTTTTGAATTTTGTTCAGTAAAATTTCATTCTGTGCCCGGAGCACGTTAATCTGCTTTTTGTATTCCGCATCGAGCGCGGAGACGGTGAGTGGGGAAGAGGGGGGCCGGGGAGAAGAGGAGGCGATTCTCGCCCAGTTGCTCACCTGTTTGCCATGTTGGGGCGCGGATGCCCGGGCGCCGGCAGCGCCACCCGTCTTGAGAGCCGGGAAGTGGTGGTTGTCCGTGCCACTGGGCGGTGGCGGTGGAGGCGCCTTCTTCTTCCCAGGCGGCGTTTTGATGTCGACAGCAGGAGGAGCAGGCGGCGTTCCGCCATTGCCACCTGAAGCTTGCTGCCTTGGCTGCCGCCGTTTTGCTGGGGGCTCACGGCGTTTGGCCTTGGGGCCTGGTACCTTCAGCTGGCGGAATTTTCCTGTGCAGTCACGTGAGTTGGTAGGGTGGGCTTGCCCGCACACTGCACAGGATGGAGTACATTCATGAGGTGCCTCGACCCCGTCGACGGTCGGCACCGTTTGGCCACACAGGCCGCACTTTTCGTTGTCCGGGCAGGGGCATGTGTCCGCCCGGTGGCCCAAAGTACCGCATCGCACGCAGGCCGGGACAGTTCGCTTGTACGCACGTACAAGGGTCACCTCTGAATTATAGTGAATGAATCGCGGCACCACTTTGCCCACAAAAGTGAGCGCCGAGACGTTTGATCTTCCAAGCTTGCGGATATCGGCAAGCTCTCCAGCACGCCACTGGATCTTGTTTTGGAGTGACTCACTGGTCTCGTAGTTGGCTACGGTGATGACGCCGCGACACACATCACCAGTCAGTTTCAATTGGCCGCACATGGGCAGGTGCCCTTTGGGTGACTCAATTTCAAATTCACGCAGAAGCTTGTCAGCGATGTGCGGTTGTCGGGTGCCTGCGACGATAAGATTTTCCTCCCACGTGGGGAGGAGGCTGAGCGATGCTGCGGCCTGGGTGCCCAGGTAGGCCGCGAACGCTGCTCCCAGCTCGCCATGTTGGAAGACATCCTTGAGAGCGACGGTCACCCGGAGCTTCAGGATGATGACAATGTCTTCGGGGTGAAGCCGCGGAAGCGGCTTTGGTTTCCAAACGGGTCCAGAGTTACGTGGGGGCCCGTCGTGAAGTGCTGCAGCGCGCGCAGCAGCGTTTTGCCTTGTTGAGGGGTCATTCAACTTGGTGTCCGCCTTCTTGGCGTTCCGCTTGCGGGAGCGAAGTTCAACCAATTTGAATAGCCTCGCGTTCTCGATGGGCGCAGAATCCGGGCTATCAGGCGCAGAAGTTGCCGAAATCTCGGACCAGGGCATGGTGGCCGGGTCGTAGCCACGTTGTAGCTGTTGAGCCATCTTGCCGCTGTTGGGCGACTCACCCACGGCCGGGCTGCGGCGCAGCCGTTAGGCCTAGCGTCGCCGCCACGACACGCAAGTGATGATCGGCCCTAAAATGCCTTAATAGTCCCACCTGTGTGCGGGTGGTGTCCACAGGTAGCTGCCAATTTCACGCAGACAGTCGCAGCTGGCTTGATGGGGTTGAGGTCGAAATTTTGTTGCTCCAGCCAAAACTTTGGTGGAGCCGATACGCTGCACGTCCTCTCGCTTCGCGCGCTCACAGCGCCCCCCCCCCCCCCCAACTCGACATCTGCGCTGCCATCCAGCAGTCCCTCCTCCACAGGTAGCTGCCAATTTCACGTAGACAGTTGCAGCTGGCTTGATGGGGTTGAGGTCGAAATTCCGTTGCTCCAGCCAAAACTTTGGTGGAGCCGATACGCTGCACGTCCTCTCGCTTCGCGCGCTCACAGCGCCCCCCCCCCCCCCAACTCGACATCTGCGCTGCCATCCAGCAGTTCCTCCTACGCTACATAAAACTGGACACAATCCCAAGATGTAACTGACCAGCGCTGCCAGCGATTCGGGCCCTGGGCATACGTCTAGCGCACGCACACACACTTCGTCTGTCGCATGTCTCATCTTCAGATACCGAAATGCTGAATGTTTTGTTTTTCCCTCTTTCGCTGAGTGTCGAAACTCGAGCATATGAAATATAGTCTAGATCTGCTTATTTGTATTTCCAATAAAGTACAAAAGGAATCTAATTAGGTTGTATAGTCTCATTGGTGAGAAGGTTTTGTTCGGGCGCCGATGTCGATCCACCAGCGGAGGCGCCTGCGATCAGCACACCGACCACAAATGCAGCAGCTGGCAGTTGTCGCGCATCGTTGCGCCACTGATCGTACGTCACGTTACTGTGACGTGACGTCAGTAGTATTCAGTGATAAATTTATGAGCTTCATACACCATTAAATTAAATGGTGCTAACGATGCGTCTCGATCGGGCGAAAGAGCATTTAAAGGCTTTTTGGAGCTCAATTAAGCCACATGTAAAAGGTTTGTTGGAAGGAATGGGGTCGCTCTCAGGGTAAACAGAAGAATGAGCAAAGCTGTGCTAGGGTGCAACCTCAAAAACGACCGAATGATTTCACTTCGGGTCCAAGGTCACCCTTTCAACATAACAGTTATCCAAGTCTATGCACCAACCATTACTGCTGAAGAAGCTGACGTTGAGAGATTTTATGCGGACCTGCAATGTGTTTTAGACCGCACTCCAACATCAGACATCCTTTTTCTCATAGGAGACTGGAATGCTAAGGTGGGGAGTGAAGAAATACCCGAAAAACAGGCAAGTTCGGACTTGGTGAGTCAAATGAAGCTGGGCAGAGGCTAGTAGAGTTTTGTCAGGAAAACAATCTTACCATAGCGAATATTCATTTTCAACAGCACAAGAGGCGCCTGTACACATGGACCTCACCTGACGGTCTGCACAGGAATCAGATTGATTATATTCTTTGCCGGCAGAGATGGAGAAGCGCAATAAAAGCAGTAAAAACAAGGACTGGGGCTGATTGTGGCACCGATCATCAGCTTCTTGTTGCCAAATTTAAGCTTCGATTGAGGGTAACCTTAGACTTCAATCAAGCAAAGGATCAAGCAGGGTTTCGGAAACGGTACTCTACTATCGATCATATCCACACCATCAATCAGGTGATAGAAAAATGCTCGGAATATAACCAGCCCTTATACATAGCATTCATTGATTACGAAAAAGCATTTGACTCTGCTAAAACCTCGGCGGTGATGCAGGCATTGCGAAATCAGGGGGAAGACGAGCCGTACGTGAAAGTGCAGGAAGATATATACAGTGGCTGCACAGCAACCATAGTTCTGCATAAAGAAAGTAAGAAAATTCCCATAAAGAAAGGTGTTAGGCAAGGAGACACAATCTCCCCAGTACTATTCACAGTTTGCTTAGAGGAAGAATTCATGGACTTGGAATGGGAGCAGTTAGGGATAAGGGTAGATGGAGAATACCTCAGTAATCTGCGATTTGCTGATGACATTGCCTTGCTAAGCAACTCGGGGGATGAACTGACAGGAAAAGTAGAAAGATAGGCTTGAAAATCAATATGCAGAAGACTAAGGTAATGTTCAACAGCCTCGGGAAGGAACAGCAGTTTACATTAGGTAACGAAGTACTGGAAGTAGTAGGCGAATATGTCTACTTAGGACAGGTAGTAACCGCAGATCCGGACCATGAAAAGGAAATAACAAGAAGAATAAGATTGGGATGGAGCGCATTTGGCAAGCACTCGCAGATTATGTCTAGCAGCTTACCGGTATCGCTCAAGAGGAAAGTATATAACAGTTGCATCTTACCTGTACTCACCTAAGGCGCTGAAACGTGGAGGCTAACCAAGAGAGTTCTACTTAAGTTGAGGACAACCCAGAGGGCTATGGAACGAAAAATGGTAGGGGTAAAATTAAGAGATAGGAAGCGTGCAGAGTGGGTCAGCGAAATAACTCAAGTTACCGACATTCTAGTGGAAATTAAGAAGAAGAAATGGACATGGGCAGGACATGTAGTGCGAAGAGAGGATAACCGATGATCGCTTAGGGTAACAAACTGGATTCCAAGGGAAGGAAAGCGTAGCAGGGGGCGGCAGAAAGTTAGGTGGGCGGATGAGATTAAGAAGTTCGCAGGGGTCAAGTGGATGCAGCTAGCACAGAACCGGGTTAAGTGGAGAAATATGGGAGAGGCCTTCGCCCTGCAGTGGGTATAGTCAGGCTGATGATGATGATGAGGAAAACGCAGAAAACTAGAAGGCCTTTCAGGTATGATCTGGATCAAATTCCATTAGAATATGCTGTGGAAGTGAGGAATCGATTTCAAGAATGAGATCTAGAAGACAGATAGCCTGAAGAGATGTGGACCGATGTTCGTGATATAATACAAGAAGTTGCTACTAAGGTAGTTCCAAAGCAAAAGAAACTTAAGAAAGCAAACTGGTTATCTGAAGAGGCTTTGCAAATAGCTGAGGAAGAGAGGATGGCAAATGTTATGGGGGAAAGAGAAAGATACAAGGTTCTCAATGCGGATTTTCAGAAAATAGCAAGAGATAAGAATGCCTTCCTGAACTTACAGTGCCAGGCAGTTGAGGACAACAGCCAATTGAGGAACACAAGAGCTCTGTATAAGACAATAGAAGATATCAAAGGAAGCTTCTGTGCAAAGCTGGGCGTGATAAAGGACAGACGAGGCAGGGACCTCATTGAAGCCTCAGAGATAAAGAAGAGGGGGCAGGAATACACAGAACTGTACAAGAAAGACCCGGTTGTGCAAACATAACATAATACATGTTGTGATTACTGATCTCGAGCCGGACATCCTGAAGAGTGAAGTTGAATGGGCCTTAGCAGCCTTGCTAAGAACAGAGCTAGCGGAATTGATGGCATTACAGCTGAGTTGCTTCAAAATCTCAACCATGACGCTGTTGACGTTCTGTATACATTATGTCAGCAAGTTTGGACAACCCTGCAGTGGCCACAGGATTGGAGGAGGTCAGTCTTACATCCCCAATCCAAAGATTTGGTTTGGTTTGTGGGATTTAACGTCCCAAAGCGACTCAGGCTATGAGAGACGCAAGGCAGTGCCAAATATTGTTCCAACTACCGCACGATCGCGCTTAGTTCACATGCTAGCAAAGTAATGTTGAAAATCCTCCAACGTAGGCTGCAGCAGTATGTGGATCGGGAGCTTCCGGACGTGCAAGCTGGATTTCGCAAGGGCAGAGGCACTAGTGACCAGATTGCCAACCTTCGCTGGATCATGGAAAAAGCAAGAGAGTTCCAGAAAGCCATCTACGTCTGCTTTATTGATTATGCGGAACCGTTTGACTGCGTAGATCACAGCAGATTGTGGCAAGCTCTCCAAGAGATGGGCGTTCCAATTCACCTCATCTGTCTCCTCAGGAACCTGTATGAGGGGCAAGAGGCCACAGTCAGATCTGGGCATGGGCTTACTGATTGGTTTCCGATTGAAAAAGGAGTGAGGCAAGGCTGCATACTGTCGCCCTGCTTATTAACCTATATGCTGAGTGCATCATGAGGAAGGCCGGTCTGGACGAGTCTTTAACTGGAGTGAAGATTGCTGGGAAACGTGTCAACAACCTTAGATATGCGGATGATACCACTTTAATGGCAGAAAGGGAAGTGGAACTCATGAGTCAATTCTGATGCGTGTACAAGAAGAGAATGAGAATATTGGTCTTAAACTAAACATTAAAAAGACAAAGGTCATGGCCTATTGCCCTGTCAAGTCCTGGAGAATAAAGGAACAAGAAGTGGAAGCTGTGACAGATTTCTCTTCTTGGGCTCCAAGATTACCCCGGAAGGAGACTGCAGCCAAGGAATTAGTAAACGCCTGCTTCTAGGAAAGAGAGCCATGGTTTGCCTTGACCGCCTAGTAATGAGCAGAGACATTAGGCTTCAACCAAGATCCGTATAACTCGTGCTATGGTCTTTCCAGTTGTGATGTATGGATGCGAGAGTTAGACTGTGAAGACTGACCGCCGAAGAATTGACGCATTTGAATTGTGGTGCTGGCGAAGACTGTTGAGAGTTTCTTGGAGTGCCAGAAGATCAAATCAGTCGATATTGTCGACCATAAACCCTGACTGCTCATTGGAGGGTGTCACCATTAATAATTATAAGGTATTATTAACGATGCGCCCTTAATGGTGCGCACACTCCCAGATACCCTTAGAATGTGTGGGGTAGTTGTTCTGGTCGCAAAGGAGATGTCGACCTGCGTGGCAAGCTCAGCCGGAATTCAAATACCTTGTAGTGACAGAAGGGGGTGACCGTTTGGTGCCCAGCTTTCGCCGGTTCAAGTCAAAGTAAGGTTTGGAGTCAGAAGTAACAAACAAAACACACTTTATGTACAGCAAGAGACGATACAAAGGAATACACAAGAACACTTGAAATGCACACACGAGAGGTTCACAGAATACAAACGCTAAGCATGCACCTACAGAGGCATTCAATAACACAGAGACTTTACAACACAGATCAAAGACGAGAGAGTCACACTAACAAACACCAAATTGCTCACCAGGCACTGTTGCAACCCGACGCCTCGAGTCACGATGTGGCCGCCATGCAAGACGAGCGCCGCTCCATCGAAGGCCCGTGGGCTTCCAAGCAGCGCGTGATCCCCGGGTGTCCAGTTGTCGCACTTGCGAATACGCCGCAAACACTGCCTGACTGACTGACTCAACAAGCGGCGCGGCCTCCATGAATAGGGCGTGGCGCGTCTATCTGTTAAGGCGCGCTAGGGCTAGCGCGCACACACACTTAGCTTCGCTAGTCAGAGTGCTCCCTTTTCCTCCCGTCGACCCACGCGTTGTCATTGGCTAGGTGCCGTAGAATTTTCTGTAGACGTGTGGCATTTTCTGGACTGATCAATCACCGTCATCGCCGGGTGATGAGAAAGAGGGTGTTGACGACGCGTACAATGCTGCGTGCTCTCTCGCGCGGGGAAGGAGTATTTCTCGAACGTTGTGGAAATTTCGATGCGGCGCCGCACGGGCCTCGCGCCGCGCCGGCTTAATAAAAATGTCCGCCGATTTCGTGATACTGCCACTCCTTTAAAGAACATCGTCATACAATATTAACAATATGCACGAACATCGCGTGCACACGCATTCGCTCAAAAACTACATTGGGCAAATGTCCACATCACATTGCACATACATTGCCCAAATTTCACGAACTGCAATCACAAATTACAATTCACATATCACTTTCATGATGTTCACAAACATAACAACACACAGTTGTCAGGATACACATAAAGATTAGCAACACAAAAACACACAGTTATTCAAATGCGAAGCGCAAAAACCTAAGCCACGCTTCCCCTATATTTCCAAAAACGGTTTGTGGCTCTTCGCTCTTCTTTGGAAAAGGCGAGCTCTTCTACGACTACCTAGCACGCCAGTTCCCTTTCTTACGAAGTACTGGCTTTTCTTTCTCACGCGTGTCCTGACTCTTTTTCTGGTTCTAATGATGCTTGTAATTCGCCATGTTATCTGGCTCCTCTCTCTACTCTTGAGTTCTGCTTTCCGGTCGAAAGCTTGGCCAGAACTAGCGCTAACATGCCTAGGACCACTTCTATTAGGCCGTCTCATTCCTTCTCGGCCTGTGATACATTCATTGCACTTGAGCTTTCAGTCCTTCAGCAACTTTTTCCTTATTCGGGTCTTTTCCTGCTCAACCTTGCCTACATCAGTAGGGCTGAATTTTCTTTCCATTTTTGCTTTATTTCGCACTGGTGGCCTAGTCAGCTCTGCTCCGCTTTCACTCGCATTTTATCAACAGTGTTCTCTTGATGGAGCATCTCTTTAAGAAACACTTTGTTCTCCCTTGATTCTTTCATTTTTCTTGCTTTTCTTTACGACCTTCAGTCGTAACTCCTTAAAGCAGGACTCATTTTCTACTGGAGACTTATTATCCTCAATTTGAGCTACTTCTTGTTCATTAAAATTTCCTTTGAAGTCTTTCATCGCAGTGCAGTCCTCGATTTCTTCCTTTTCTGAATCTCCCAGTCTAGGATCTGCACTGGCGGTCTCCTCTGACAAAAAGGCTTTCTCATCTTCCTCAGTGGGAAAAACCTCCCGGTAGTCCAGCCGTCCTTCAATACCGGTTCTTGAATTTCTTGAGGATTGCTGTCCTCAGCTTTAGCTTCATTCGAGCTTTCGCGCTCGCTGTTATTTGACAGCTCTTCCTCCTGGTTAGTCATGCACTTCGACATGGTGCAATCTAACGTGGAGCTAGAATTCTGACCCTCATATTCAGGCGAAGAGTACTCGAATGAAGTTTCCGGCTTGGCAACTGCCTTTGCAGCTTCGATGCAACCTGTCATCTCGGAGGGCACAGTCTCATTTTCTGAGAATTCTGAGCTCCAGTTAAGTCCTCTCTTCCTGAAATTTCTACTGCAGGAACGGTATGTTCCACAACCTCACTCTGCCTTCTGGAGCTAGTTTCAACAGCACCTGTAGTCGCCAACGAATCACTCGTTTCTGTCTATCTACTAACATAAGAAAAGGTAACCTCCGGAGGCTCAGTGATACCTTTCAAACGCCGAATCTCAGCCAGCTTCTTCAGAAGGATATCTCTCTCTTTTACGTATTAACTTTCGTTCTCAAGCCTACGCTGTTCCGTTCTCTCTCTCGCTCTTCTCGTTGCCTTTCTGCCTCTGCCCGCTTCCTATGCCATTCTCTCTCTCTCCTTCTTCTCGTTGCCTCTCTCTTTTCTTCTTAGCTTCTTCTAGAACCTCCTTTTCTTTTCGGTCCACCCATTCTCGCAGTTCAGCTCCTTTAAGACATTTCTCTAGGGCAAACGCAATAATCTTTTTAAGATTAATCTTCAATCTGAACTGCCTGATGCTAACACACAGCAATACTCAAGGGACATTCATAACCGCTTCAGCGCGGCACCTCTCGCTATCACTCTGCTGCTACACAGTTTACGACCTCTTCGTAACCTCTTCCAACTCGTTCTCCGTCCTCTGAGCTTGAGTGCACCAAACGTCCTGCCGCGGACGCGAGAACAATTGTCACCCGTTAATAATTATGGGGAATTATTAACAATGCGCCCTGAACGGTGCGCACACTCCCATACACCCTTAGAGTGAGGGGGGTAGTTGTTCCGGTCGCAAAGGAGATGCCCTCGACCTGCGTGGCAAGCTCAGCCGGAATTCAACTACCTTGTAGTGACAGTGGGGGGTGACAGTTTGGTGCCCAGCTTTCGCCGTTCAAGCCAGAGTAAGGTTTGGAGCCAGAAGTAACAACAAAACACACTTTATGCACAGCAAGAGACGATACAAAGGAATACACAAGAACACTTGAAATGCACAGACGAGAGGTTCACCGAATACAAACGCTAAGCATGCAACTACAGAGGTATTCAATAACACAGCGGCTTTACAACAAAGATCAAACAAGAGAGAGTCAAATAAACAAACACATAATTGTTCACCTGGCACTGTTGCAGCGCGACGCCTCGAGAGTCACGATGCCGCCACCATGCAAGACGAGCGCCACTCCATTGCATGTCCGTGGGTTTGCCAGCAGCGGGTGATCCCCGGGAGTCCAGTTGTCGCACTTGCGAATACGCCGCAACCACTGACTGACTGACTGACTCAACAAGCGGCGCGGCCTCCATAAATAGGGCGCGACGCATCTGTCTGTTAAGGCGCGGTAGGGCTAGCGCGCACACAAAATTAGCTTCGCTTGTCAGAGCGCTCCCCTTTCCTCCCGTCGAGCCGCGCATCGTCATTGGCTAGGTCCTGTAGAATTTTCTGGAGTCGTCTGGCATTTTCCGGACTGATCAATCGCCGTCATCGCCGGGTGATGAGAAAAAGGGTTACGGCGACGCGCACAAAGCTACATATTCTCTCTCACGGGGAAGGAGGCTTTCTCGAAGGTCGTGGAAATTTCGATGCGGCGCCGCACGGGCCTCGCGCTGCGCCGGCTTCATAAAAATGTGCGCCGATTTCGTGACAGAGGGTCAAATTCTAAAGTTAAAGCTCAGCTACTTTGGTCATCTGATGAAAAGAGAGGAGTCGCTGGAGAAAGATTTGATGTTGGGAAAGGTTGAGGGTCACCGGAGAAGGGGCAGGCAGCGACCGCGATGGTTAGATGGCATCCTCCAGGCGCTGCAGATGATGTTATGTGATGTTAGGAAGATAGTGAGAGACCGGAAAGCATGGAGTCATATGGTCCATAGGGTCACGAAGAGTCGGACATGACTGAACGACTGGACTGAACTGAAAAGGTTTGTTGTGCCCACATTTTGGCTTTGAGTGACCTCACATACAGAGAAAACTCATAACGTGCTATAAATCCTCAAAACCTGGCGTCGCAACCTAATAAAAACAATATGATAAAATTTGAATGCATGCAGATTGAACTGGGAGAAAAAAGTCTGAAGGTCAACATGAACGTCCGTTTATTGTATTCAGTAGAAAAAACTGAATACACGCAAAACAGCATTTTCTTTGTCAGATGGCTTGCTGTACTAATGAAAATTGCGGTAAATGTAAATTACCAACATTTGATAAAGGAAAAAAGCCGTTGATATTGTCACAGAAGCTAGTGAAACTGGTTCAGCAGGTTTACTTAGGACTAAGTAAAAGCACCGGCAAGATCAGGCACGGAACCGACTGGCGGGCGAGCACCGAAAGCGAAGAAGACGAGCGCGTGCCAGTCTCCCGAGCTCGCCACATGGCAGCGCCAGTACGATAACATTGCGGCATTGCCCTCCCGGTGGAAAAGGCATCGTCCCGATGCCGAGTGGCGAGATCGAGGATAACCGTAGTCGGCGAGGATGCGCGTTCACATCAAGTAGTTAAAGGAAGCAAAGAAAACAAAACACATGTAGCTTGACCTAGCGGGAGTAGAACGGCTTCATCCTGGCGACATATACGACTTCCGATTGTGGTTGCCGTCGGGATGAGCGAACAGTTCCTTGCGGGGTCACTTCGTAGGTGACGTCGCTGAGTTTGCGTTGTACTTCGTATGGGCCGAAGTAGCGGCGCAGAAGCTTCTCGGAGCGACCCCGCTGGCGAACAGGTGTCCACACCCAAACCTGATCGCCAGGGTTGTAAATTACCTCCCTGTGACGAAGGTTATACCGTCGAGCATCTTTAACTTGCTGTGCCTGGAGTCTCAGTCTAGCCAGCTGGCGAGCGGCCTCGGCATGCTGGACGAATTGGTCGGCACCGGCAATCGATGGGTGGGCAACATCTGGCAGTAGCATTGCATCCAGCATGGTGACAGCTTCCCGACCGTACACCAAACGAAACGGTGTAAAACGGGTCGTTTCCTGGACGGCGGTGTTATAAGCAAATGTTGGATATGGTAGTATCTGGTCCCAGTTCTTTAGATCTTCGTTGACGTACATAGAAAGCATATCGGGGATGGTCTTATTGAGTCGCTCAGTAAGGCCATTCGTCTGATGGTGGTAAGCTGTTGTTTTGCGATGACAAATGCCACTGAGCCGCATCACTTCCTGGGTTAGAACTGAAGTAAATGCCGTGCCTCTGTCAGTTAAAACGATCGCAGGGCAGCGTGACGAAGGACCAAATTAAAGATGAAAAGTTCGCAATATCATTAGACGTGCCGCTGGGAAGAGCTCTCGTCTCACAATAGCGGGTTAGATAATCTGTGGCGACTATAATGTACCTGTTGTACAATGAGGACGTAGGAAATGGCCCGAGCAAGTCCATACCGACTTGGTGAAAAGGTACTCGCGGAGGAACAATAGGCTGTAGCAGGCCGGCCGGCTTGACAGGTGGTATCTTCCGACGTTGGCAATCACGGCACGTCCTAACATAGCGCTGAACCACAGCGGCAAGCTTGGGCCAGTAGTACTTTTGTCGTACTCGTGCCAAGGTGCGCGAAAAACCGAGATGTCCGGCAGAAAGCTCGTCGTGGCATGCCTGCAAAACGTCGGTACGGAGCGACGTTGGGACAACCAGCAGATACTGAATATCTGTGGAAGCGTAGTTTTTCTTGTAGAGGACGCCGTCACGCAAGCAGAATGACGACAGGCCACGCGTGAAAAGGCGAGGCGGCGATGAGGCGGTTCCGTCGAGATAATCGATGAGGGGCCGCAGTTCGGTGTCGTCTCGCTGCTGTTGAGCGAGATCTGGCGTCGAGAGAGCGCCGAGAAAGACGGAGTCATCTGCTTCAATTGAAGAACACGGGATAGGGTCTCGGGATAGGCAGTCAGCGTCACTGTGTTTCTTGCCGGACTTGTACACAATAGTGACGTCGAACTCCTGTAAGCGGAGACTCCAGCGGGCTAACCTGCCTGAAGGATCTTTAAGGTTCGCTAACCAACAGAGTGGGTGGTGGTCGCTGACCACTCTAAACGGCCGACCATACAAATACGGCCGAAATTTTGTTACCGCCCACACAACTGCAAGGCACTCCTTTTCAGTAGTAGAATAATTCGCTTCGGAACGAGACAGGGTGCGGCTAGCGTGAGCTATTACCCGCTCGACGCCTTCTTGCCACTGAACGAGAACTTCACCGAGGCCAACGTTAGTGGTGTCGGTATGCAATTCTGTGTCGGCCTCCTCGTCGAGGTGGCCAAGTACGGGCGTTGTTTGAAGCCGCTTGCGAAGCTCCTCGAAGGCCCTTTGCTGCTCGTCGGCCCAGATGAAAGGCTGGTCGTCCTTTGTTAGACGAGTCAATGGTTCCGATATTCGGGAGAAGACGTGCACAAATCTCCTGTAATATGCACAGAGGCCCAAAAACCGACGCACGGAACTTTTATCAGTGGGGGTCGGGAAAGCAGCTATGGCAGCCGTCTTCTCTGGATCAGGGCTAATTCCCTCAGCACTCACGACGTGACCCAGGAACTTGAGCTGTTGGAATGCAAAGTGGCATTTTTCTGGTTTTAGTGAGAGTCCGGCCCCGCGGATGGCATTTAGCACGGCCGTCAATCGTTTGAGGCGCTCTTCGTAGGTCGCAGAGAAAATTACAACGTCGTCAAGGTAGACGAGGCACGTCTGCCATTTCAGGCCGGCTAGGACAGCGTCCATCATTCTTTGAAAGGTTGCGGGAGCGGAACACAAACGGAAGGGAAGCACCTTAAATTCGTACAGTCCGTCAGGAGTAACGAATTCGGTTTTCTCTCGATCACGTTCATCGACTTCGATCTGCCAGTACCCAATGCGTAGATCGAGCGATGAAAAGTATCGGGCGTGGCGAAGTCGGTCGAACGAGTAATCGATTCGAGGCAATGGGTAGACGTCCTTTTTCGTAATTTTGTTAAGCCTCCTATAGTCGACGCAGAATCTGAGTGCTCCGTCCTTTTTAGCGACCAGCACAACTGGTGAGGCCCATGGACTTGTGGACGGCTGGATCACATCATCGCGGAGCATTTCATCAACTTGCGCCCGAATAGCCTCTCGTTCTTACGGCGATACTCGGTAGGGGGGTTGGCGGATAGGGCGCTCGGTGGTATCAACTATAATTCGATGTTTGGTTACTGATGTCTCTTTCACTTTGGAAGTGACGGCAAAGCAGTCATGGTAAGTGTCCAGAATTGCTTGAAGGCGGCGTTTCTGGGTAAGAGACAAAGCTGGGTTCACGTCAGTTTGAACAGTATGTCCAGTGTTCTCGGGAGGGTTCTCGTTGGCCAGCGAAAGGGCGCAATGGGCGGATGGCGCACTGACTTTGTCAAAATAGCGATAACTGTATCTTGCGGTAAATGGCGGTATTCGGCACTAAAGTTCGTTAAAAGTAGTTCCGTTCGTTTATTTCTCAAGGAAAAGATCCCCCGAGCGACGCAGACTTGTAGGCTCAACAATAAATTCACGTTCGCTTCCGCGAGGCCATGCAAGGCGGGGGGATTGTCGCACTGCACTGTAACAAACAAGCTGGTGCGTGGAGGTAGAGTGACATGGTCGTCGCACACTCGGAAAACTGGCCTGTCTGTGTAGTCGTCGCTGTGCTGTCTGTACTCGTCGGAAATTGGGCGGTGAGTGGAAAAAGTCATCATGAAGTCGCGGAGGTTGATGATTGCGTCGTTTTCTCTAAGAAAATCAAGGCCGAGAATCAGGTCCTTGGAGAATTCTGCTAGCACAACAAAGCAACACGAGAAAGTTACGTGGTGAATCTCGACGCGAGCGGTGCACACTCCGAGCGGCGTTACCACATGCCCTCCGGCTGTCCTTATCGGGGCTCCGTGCCATGGAGTCCGGACTTTTCGCAGAATGGTAGCAAGGCCATGACTCATAATGCAAAAAATCAGCGCCGGTATCTACAAGGGCAGTCGTGTTGTGGTTATCAACGACGATCGGTATCTCGGCGGAATGTAGCTCACCGTCTACAAAGTGCGGCGTGTCAGGGATCGTCGGGCTGACGGGTCGTTCGTTGCGTCGAATTACGGCGTCGAAGGTAAGCTTCTGTGATCGCCGGGAGGTCGTCGGACTCGTTGGCCGCGAGGTGCGTCGATTGGGGGCGTCGGAGGAAAGCTTCGGCGATCGTCGAAAAGTGGTCGGACTATTGGTCGGAGCGAAGGGTCGGAGGTCGGTCTGTCTGATCGAATCGGTGAGCGGAGGATGTTGGTCGTAGTGTCCATCGACGGCGGCCCTACCCCCGAGGGTCGCCGTCTTCAGTTTTCCCGGTGCAGACTTGGGGACTGCCTGAGGAAAGAACAGCGGCTAGTTGAAAACCGTCTCGGCGGTGGTGACCTGGACTGGCGTCGCTGGAGGGATGCAGGTGGGACGTGGTCGCTGAGGTATTGGTCGATGTCCCGGGGTCGTTCGCCATAGCGCGGCCGAGGGGCATCCGGGGAAAATCCGCACAAGTCCATCCGACGGTGCGGGCAGTGGCGCAGAACGTGACCGGCTTCGCCGCAGTGAAAGCACAAAGGCAGATTGTTCGGCGTGCGCCACGCGTGTGCTTTGCGAACGGGTGGTCGAGCTTCAGGCACGCCAGTCGAAACTGGATATTGGGGTGGAGGACGAGAGGGAGGAGCAGGGTTGCAGGGTACCAATGGTTCAGGCGCTGGGGTACGCAACACGTCGCTGCACGTCATGATCTGTGGCGCAGGCGGCTGGGGTGACGTTACTGATGGCACTGCTTGGCGGAGCTCTTCGCGCACAATATCCTAGATGCCCCCAACACGTGGATGTTGTTCGAGAGAGGGCAGCTTTTGCAGCTCTTCGCGCACGATGCTTCGGATAAGTTCGCGAAGGGCCTCCCTGTCGTTTCCGGTCATTGGCAAGCGGAAGTCCACGGCAGCGATGTTCGCAGAGCGATCAAAATGTACAAATCGCTGATTCAAGGCACGCTCGATGCTTGTTGCTTCTTTCGTAAAATCAGCAACAATACGTGGAGGGTCACGTACAAGGCCAACGAACAGCTGCTCCTTGACGCCTTGCATGAGGTAGCGCACCTTCTTTGTCACCGACATGGACGGATCCGCCCGGTTGAAAAGGCGAGTCATTTCTTCCACAAACATGGTGACGCTTTCAATAGGCCGCTGTGCTCGGGACTGTAGAGCGAGTTCGGCCATCTCTTTTCTTGCATCATTGCTGAATGTTGCTAGCAGCTGCCGCCGGAAATCCTGCCAGGTGGAAATGGTAGCCTCATGGTTTTCGAACCACATTTTGGCGGCGTCTTCTAGTGCAAAATAAACATTCTGCAATTTTCGCTCCTCGTCCCACGCATTAAACACAGCGACCCGGTCGTAGCTGGTCAGCTAGTCCTCAACGTCTTCGAACTTGTCGCCATGAAACGGCGTGGGCATACGTGGAGTATGGCAGATCAGCTGCTGGGCACTCACGGGAAGCTAAGTGGTGGTCTGAATTGCCGCTGTAGTGATCGTGGTTCGCGGTGGGGAAACAAGAGGACCACACTCGGGTGCTAAGCCTCTCAAGCGACGGCTCGCCTTGTGCACAGGGGTCGAGTCCATGGTATGTAGATGGGCGTAGGGGGCAGCCAGAGACTCTTCGTACATGGGATCTACCCAGAAGCTCCATCAAAAATCTCACAGAAGCCAGTGAAACTGGTTTAGCAGGTTTACTTAGGACTAAGTAAAAGCACCGGCAAGATCAGGCACGGAACCGACTGGCGGGCGAGCACCGAGAGCGAAGAAGACGAGCGCGTGCCAGTCTCCCGAGCTCGCCACATGGCGGTGCCACTACGATAACATTGCGGCAATATTAAAGGACTAGAGTATAGCTTTAAATGCAGAAATGTCCGATGCTTATTTACGCATGGTTTATTTGGAGATAAATGTGGCAAACTTTATACTGCATGTTAACATTTACACGAGAAAAATTAAAGCATGAGCAATAATAGGCATATTGTTACGGAGATGTACTTAATGTAACTGGTGCTGCGATGGGCTGAACTCGACGCTAAGACTTCACTAGCCGTGCAGTATCCACTCCGTCAGCGTCGTCGTCTTTCTGAACGCTTGGTCGTGCCCGTGTTCTTCGGGCGTCGTCTTTCTCTGTGAGCACATCACTTTGGTCACGCGTTTCCCGGTAACAGTATCCCCCTCAGCAAATGGCAATGTCCCAGGGCTGGACCATTTATCTAGCCTACCGAATACTTCAACATAGCTCCTACATTAGGGACCCCGCTACCCAATATATTTGGGCTCCTGCTTATCAGGGGCTGGCTGAAAACGAGGCTGCCGACGCCGCCGCCCGCGCGCTCTCTCTCCGGGAAGTTTCCTCCTCCTCCCCCTCCGACCAGGATGCTGATCCTAATCCGGCGTATACATTCAAAGATATCGTAAATTACTACCAACCTAGCCACAGCCTTTACCCCCGTTCATGTAAAGGCCTTTCAAAGGCGGATGAGCGGCTCTTACTCCGCCTTTATACCAACACACTGCTGTGCCCGGCAGCTCTAAAACACTTCGACCCTGCTTTCTCTGGCAGCTGCCCGCACTGTGGGATGGTGTCTTCGGACATCTACCACATGATGTGCGCCTGCCCCTCAAATCCGGCTATCCCCCCTCACCCCAACCCAACCCGGGAGGACTGGGAGGCGACCCGGATCGGCTGCTCCGACCTGCAGGCCCAACGGGCCTTAGTCGGGCGAGCCCGAGCGGCGGAAGACGCCACTGGGGTCCCGAACTAGGGACCTCCACCTAGTGTTTGTGAGGGTTGGCCCCTTCAGGGTCAGCTCATGCGAACCCTCCTGTATTCGTATCCTATATAAATGTTTTCCACCACCACCACTGGTGCGTATTAGGTGTGCGGTGTGGAGGGGGAGTAATATGGCTTGAGGCGGGTGACATGCACGATTTCGGGAAGTGGGTGTAGCAGTCGGTGACTTTTGGCGGAGCGGTGCAATCTCACAGGTCACGTCAGTCACTGGGGGTAGTACACGGTAAGGGCCTGTGTAGTAGGGCAGAAGTTTTTCACACAGCCACACACGAGGACACTGAAGCCAGATCAACACCAGAGACCCGGGAGGATAGTGAACACCGCGGTGCTGAGCGTCGTAGTGGCGTTTTTGAGCTTCTTGAGAGAGGATGAGATTGTGACGAGCAATCTGGCGAGCAGCGCCGCCTCGGGCAATGTTATCGCGGGCATTGGTTGTGACGGGGCCAGCGACGGGAAGCGAAGCGTCGAAGGGCAGTAAGGGGTCTCTTCCAAAGAGTAGACAGAATGAAGAGTACCCAGCAGTGTCATGATGCGAAAAGTTATATGCAAAGGTGACAAATGGCAGACTAATGTCCCAGTCGCGATGACTGTCGGATACATAAATTGCGAGCATGTCAGTGAGTGTGCGGTTAAGACGTTCCGTAAGGCCATTCGTCTGAGGTGGATACGCAGTGGTGAACTTGCGCCGAACGGAGCAAGAGTGAAGTATTTCCTCAACAACTCGGGAAAGTAAACAGCGGCCACGGTCAGTGAGTAGTTGACGGGGAGCAGCATGATGAAGTATGGCGTCACAGGAAGTCAGCAACGTCTGCGGCGCAGCTAGTTGGAAAGGCGCGAGTGATCACATACCGCGTGGCATAATCGGTGGCCACAGCGATCCATTTGTTTCCTGACAAGGACTCGGCGAAGGGCCCTAAGAGTTCAAGGCCAACACGAGAAACGCCTAGTTGGGATAGCAATAGGCTGCAGGTGTCCAGGTGGTAGCACAGGGGGGTTTCTTCCGGCGTTGACAGAGGTCGCAAGCAGCTACATAACGTTGAATGGAGCGGTAGAGTCCAGGCCAGAAGAAACGCTGGCGCACGCGGTCGTATGTGCGTGAGAGGCCAAGATGACCAGCTGTAGGGGCGTCATGCATTTACTCAAGAACGGCAGAGCGTATGTGTTGGGGAACGACCAGCAAGTGCTAAGCGCCATCAGGTCGCATGAGCGGCGGTACAGCGTGTTCCCATGAAGGAAGAACAGGGAGAGAGAGTCACAGCTATCTGTGCGGAGGCGGTCGATAAAAAAATTGGGGTTTGGGTCCAAGCGCTGTTCGTCGGTTATGTGGGAAAAGTCGGATATAGAGAAGACACAGGGGTCCGACACACGGGCAGTAGGAGAAGGGGGATCGACGGGATAACGGGACAGACAGTCTGCACCTTGGTGGAGCCGACCGGATTTGTGTACATCGGAAAAGATATACTCCTGCAAGCGCAGTGTCCAGCGCCCGAGGCGGCGAGCAGGATCCTTGAGGGAAGAGAGCCAACATAAGGCATGGTGATCGGTAATAACAGTGAAGGGTCGGCGAAACAAGTAGGGTCGGAATTTTCCAATGGCCCTAACGAGAGCCAGGCACTCCCGTCCCGTTATGGAATAGTTCTGTTCCGCTGATGACAGGAGACAACTGGCGTAGGTAATCACGCAATCAGTGTGGGCTGTGTTGGCGTTGTTGCTGGGCAAGAATGGCACCAATCCCATGGCCCGTGGCGTCATTGCGAAGTTCCGACGGGGCAGACCAGTTGAAATTAGCCAACACAGGAGGATTGGTGAGAACGGCGATGAGGGCGGAGAATGCGTTAGCCTGCTCTGGTCCCCAAAAGAAAAGAACGCCTTTTTTCAGCAGATTGATGAAAGGACGAGCAGCAACAGCGGAAAAGTTTGGGATGTACCGGCGAAAATAAGAGCACAGTCCTACAAAGCTGCGGACATCGTGGCACGAACAGAGAGATGGGAAAGCATTGACAGCGCACACTTTGTCGGGACTGGGTTTTACGCCGGTGGCATTCACCAAATGGCAAAGCACCTTAAGTTCGCGGCGACCAAACTACACTTCTTTGAGCTCAGTTGAAGTGCGGCATGACTGAAAAGTGCCAAGATGGAAGAAAGGCGATGAAAGTGGCTTTCGAACGAGGGCGAGAAGACAATCACGTCATCCAAGTAACATAGACAAGTCAATCATTTGAAGAAGCGGAGTAAGGAGTCCATCATCTGTTCAAACTTGGCAGGGGCGTTGCAGTCCAAAAGGCATAGCCCTAAATTCATGAAGTCCATCGGGTGTGACTAAAGTTGTCGTCTCGCGGTCTTGTTCCTTAACAAAGATTTGCAAGTAGCGGCTGCATCCGGTATCGCTGCATCCGGCATCCGGTACCGGTATTGCTCTAGAGGAAAGTATACGACAGTTACATCTTACCTGTACTCACCTATGGGGTTGAAACGTGGAGAATAACCAAGAGGGTTCTACTTAAGTTGAAGACAACTGAGAGGGCTATGGAACTAAAAATGGTAGGGGTAAGATTAAGAGATAGGAAGCGTGCAGAGTGGGTTAGAGAAGTGACTGAAGTTACTGACATTCTAATGGAAATTAAGAAGAAATGGGCATAGGCAGGGCATGTAGTGCGAAGAGAGGATAACCGATGGTCGCCTAGGGCAACAAACTGGATTCCAAGGGAAGGAAAGCATAGCAGGGGGCGGCAGAAAGTTAGGTGGGTGGAGGAGGTTAAGAAGTTCGCAGGGGTCAAGTGGATGCAGCTAGCACAGAACCGGGTTGATTGGTGAAATATGGGAGAGGCCTACGCCCTGCAGTGGGTATAGTCAGGCTGATTATTATGATAATGATGCTACGAAGGTCGATGGAGGAAAAGTAGCGGGCTCCATGTAAACAATCCAATGCATCGTCTATTCGCGGAAGCGGGCAAACATCTTTCCTTGTTATCTTGTTCAGATGTCGGTAGTCGATTCAAAAGCGCCAACTGTTGTCTTTCTAACGAGCACACGACAGGAGATGCCCAGGGCCTGTTCGAAGGTTCGATGACAGCGTTGGCCAATATCTTGTCGACCTCCTGCGACTTGGCGCTCAGCAAGGGACACACGATAAGGCCTCTGATGTACAGGTTTTGCATCGCCGGTGTCAATGCGGTGAGTCGCAACTAATGCTTGGCCCAGAGAACCGGCAGCGAAGTCAAAAATGTCCGTGAAGGACAACAAAAGGCTGAGCAGGTCTTGAGCATGTTCGGGACTGAGGTCAGAAGTAATTATCGCGAAAATAGGGTCGGTAATTGTGGCGGGGAATACGAGCGTTTGAAGGACGCTTGAAGGTATGGCAGGAGTGCAGGAGCGAGTGCATAAATGGTGCAGTCTGGGAGAAGGCACAAGGTAGTAAGGGATATTCCTCTGGGGGGAACTTGAGGCGACAGATTGAAGTTCAGGATAGGAAGGAAGGTGCTGTTCTGGGTAACGCGTACAATGAGATGAGGGAGAACGACGTTGCCGTGAAGAAAGACCTCGGTGATTGGGCAAGCAACATAGTCACCATCTGGCACAGGCGGGAAAGGTGACAGAGGTAGGTAAACAGCAGAGTCAGGGGACAGGCGAGCAAACTCGGTGAAGCGAAGGCGGCAAGATTGAGGATGTTCTGAGCAGACAGGTAGGTCCAAACGAAGAAAGCCGCTGGAGCAGTCAATAAGGGCAGAGTGGGCCGTTAAAAAGTCAAGGCCGAGGATCACATTGCGAGGGCACTGGTTGAGGACGGCGAACAAAACAGGGATGTGATGACCGTCAAGGATGTTTCGGGCAGTAGACAGGCCAATGACGGCAGCAGTACTGCCATCGGCAACACGAACTGTGGGCGATGCGGCGGGGGTCTGCACTTTCTTGAGGCGGCGGCCAAATGGTGAGACCATCATTGAGACTTGGTCACCAGTGTCAGGGCACAGAAGGGAACACTATCCACGAACAGAGAGAGGAGGTTACATGGCGAAGAAATGGGCAGTAGAGGATTTCCAGGTCGGGGTACCAATGCAGCGTCACCTCCGGGAGCTGCATTGGCTAGATTCCCCATGAAGTGGCCGGCAGATGATGGTGAGCAACTGCGGCGAGGAAGAGGGGAACGGAAATGGTGAGCTGGCGTGGAAGGAGAGCGACTAGACACAGGAGGAGGCGGAGTGGTATTGATGCGGGGCGGTGCATAACGAGGTGAGAAACGACGGTGACCGTAATCGGAGTAGCGGTCAACGTAAGTGAAACGTCGAGGTGGTGAAGACCAGTGGCTACGGCAGTGGCGAGAGATGTAGCGAATACGCGAGCACGTGAAACAGATCGGCCTATCGTCAGGGATGCCCCACTCATCAGGATTGCGATATCGCTAGCGTGGCGTGTAGGTTTTGCGGGGCGTAGCGGTGGCGACCATGGCAGGAACGGGGCTCGAACTCTGGTGTTCCATGGTGCGGCTACAAGGGACGCCCAAGTTGGCAACCTCTTGACTTACGATGGCTAGAATTGAATTCACACATGTCAGCGTCGTCGCCGGCATTCCTCGGTCGTCTTCTTTGTCTGTGAGCACATCACTTTAGTCAAGCGTTTCCCGGTAACAATATATAAAAACACATGATGAACATGCAGAATGTTGCATGTAGATGTAGGTCCATGTTTGATGTAAGAGAAAATGAGATTAATCTCAAATAGTACAAGATAGCTAACAGGAATATAAAAAGCACAATCAAATGTAACCGTAGAAAGACGAGACTAGTACCAGGACGGAAAAAAAACACGGAAACATGGTCGGACCTTACTGCCACATAATTTATTGCAGAGAAAAATTAGATATAGAATAAACTCCGCATAAGAGTTTGCCAAAAAGTCAGAAGTGAAATATATATATATATATATATATATATATATATATATATATATATATATATATATATATATATATATATATATATATATATATATATATATATATATATGAGAGGAAGAAAAGAAAAAGAACGAGCTAAAGAAACGGCGGTATAGAAACAAACACACAACTTTGCCTATGCGCACTACTACGAATACGTGCTCCTCTCATTTCCGGCGCCGCTCATCAAACTAGACGCTTTAAGCTGTATGTTTTAACGAATGAACACAGCTTCTGTACTCTATGCGCTGTGGGGGTGTGCCTGCACTAGATTTGCACACTGACTAAATTTGACCTCTTCTTCTGGCACGCTACTGTGGACGTTGCAGCACGCATGGCAGTATTTTTCTAGAACCAACAAAGGTGACAGGTGCGATTTTTGACTTTACAACGTCTAAAAGCGGCGCGACATTTGCACGAGCAGCACTCTGCTCGAAAAAAAAGCTAAACCTTTTGTATAATACAAACAATCGATATTATTCAGTTTCTAATATGACAAGAAAAAAAATCTTGTTTTTTTTCAATCTTCCAAATTTCCGGAGATTTTACATCCCTTTTAACGATGCGACAGTGGGCAGAGTTGGAAACAATAAACAGGAACGTAATGCTGACAATAACTGCCTTACCAAAACTTACTCCAATCCTTATTCTTCAGGAATATGCGCAGCTCAACACACTGACAGAGCACCAAGTTCCAAACACTAATGCACCCCCCACCAAGTTGCCTTTTGATGCCCGCTCTGTTGTCCACATCCTAGGATCCTCTTTGCGGAAATGTACACGTGGCATCATTCCACCATGTACTTACCAACCTCCTAATGAGTTGAGCAGACTGGAGGAGGTATCGCTTAGAAGGATAAGGGCTGAGACGGCCCTTACCCTTTCGGTCAAATGTCGATGGGACTCCCAAGACATAGGACCGACCACCTGCCTGAAATGCTCTACACTGGCTGTAGAGGTGCATGTTCGCCACCTGCGGTGGACTTGTGCAGGGACGAGGGCGTTAAGGCGACGGATTCTCCAGGAAGTGGGACTGTCGGCGACGAAGGAAAAGGATTTTTCCAAGTGGAAAACAGACAACACTAAAATCAAAACCCTTCTCCAATTTCTGCTAGAAAACGAATTAAATGACTTTCTAAAGTATGTCTCATGGCAAGTCACGAAATAAAAAGGTGCCATGTTCGCTCTGTCAGTTTCGGCATATTTAAATGCACTCTGCTATAGCACGGCATACTGAAAGTTGTGAACTGCTTCTCCACCTCCTCAAACACCAGTGGAACATCAGCATCATGTGCAATTATATAGCCCTTCAGAACTTTCGCACTTTGCGTTACATAATGTGTGCTTATATCTCGCTCATCGTTCTGTCTCGACCCAAACGGTGACAGTCGGCTATCCGACAGCCTAAGGTTCACCTGTTTTAAGGCTAGTTGCTCCCGGGATTCAATTTCACGCATTCGAAGCTTCATTCCCACTTTATACACCGTACGGAAAATAACCAGTCCTTCTGCCTTGGCTCGTGTCGCGTCTAGTGAAAATGTCTCTGGTCGGTGATCTGTAACCTGCTCTCCATACTGAAATCGTCCTTCGTAGTCACTAACTTGTTTTGGTCAATACCTGATCTTACTCTGCCCTCTAGCGATGCTGCTCCTGGTGAGGATTCGACCTCGATTCACTATCAGGATTAGACTTGCTATGTTTAGCGGCTAACATTCTCCTCGTCTCAACCACAAGCGTCATAACCCAACCACTATGCAGACTTCAAGGAAACACTAGAAATGCCACTTACCCGGAGCAGATATTTTGTTGCCTGCCGCCAAGAGCGCGGATGATGCGTCCGTTCTAACAACGTCGGTGGCAGCCAAGGTGCAGTCGTTTTTGACGGTTCCTCCCTGCTCCTTGTCGGATGGCCTGTGATTGAAACTGCGATGTAGCACCTTGTAGATAAGACATGCCGAACCATGTCGAGCTGCGCTAGAAGAATTTATGTTCGTTTTCCTTGTCGGAAGGTTCCTAAGTCAAACTAAATCAAATGAAATCAACTTTATTCCTGTCATGTAGTTCAGCGTGGGAGAAAATTAGAAGGCATACTTGAAGGTGATAAAAGCAAAGCATAAATTTAGAGAACATATTGTTACGAAGCGGCAAGCCGATGAAGACAGAAGACAGAACATGACCGATTACGATGGTAGAAGACGTTTAATGAATGTTCGCGGGCCTAGCGCGAGCGCTCCTGCCCGCGCCACTGCCCGCTTCTTCTTCCTTGTCGTCCGTAACATGACCCGGGGCCACCGAGCGATCGTCCCGATCGTGGACGAGGAACTTTAGCGATGTTAATGATTTTATGGCATGGTGATGGGCGTGTCTGGATGCTTGAAGAAGAAGAGGAAGAAGGAAGAATAGAAAAGGCTTGCCGGTACGATGTCTAATGCGTGGGTGATCCGCCTGCCTTGGAGCTGTCAACCATCCGTCACCAGAGTCCATGGGACCGATGGCTCGAGGTCACGTCGGGCAGCTTGGGCGGGGGTTGCGTGTTCGTGTTCATTGGTTCCTTCGGGTCATTAGGGTCTTTCGGGTCCTTCATCTCGGTTCTGATCGGTATGTTTCTTCTCCTTGTCCTCAGGTCCGGGCTGGGGGCTGGGCGGTGGTAGTTGTTCAGGTCTGGGCTTAAAGGGCTGGGGCGAAGCTGCTCGGCGATGTCCCTGGGCCCTCGGTGATGGTCCCGGCTTAAAGATGGCCTCGATGCTCCAAGGCGAGGATGGGGATGTCGTACCCAGCTACTCCAACCAAATGTTACGAAGCGGCAAGACGATGAAGACAGGAGACAGAACATGACCGATGACGATGGCAGATGACGCTTAATGAATGTTCGCGGGCCTAGCGCGAGCGCTCCTGCCTGCGCCACTGCCCGCTTCTTCTTCCTTGTCGTCCGTAACAATATATACAGACAGTAAAAACTCGAATCAGCAATGAATTTACGAAAAGGACAACTTTGCGCTACTTTATCCATAGGCAAAGCTTTGTATAGAGCCAAAGAGTAAACGCGTTACATGCCTACGCACGGAGCCCCAGCTCAGATGGGTCTGTACTCTCTTCGATGAGATCACGCTTTACACACTCAAACAACAAAAATTAGGGGCGGTTATTTTGAGAGGACGGCCCCACACATCAGTTGTCCAATGAAGAAAGAATGCAAAATGGTCACAGTCCCATGGGTGTGCCTCAGGCTCTAACCCAGAGTCCCACTAGCAATATAAAATACATCAAATAAGGAGTATGGCAACGCCCTTTCTCAGGTATTGATATCAAACCCTCTCCCGTCGGGAGGCTCCCTTAGCGCTTGCCTCCTCTAAACCACCGCATCATCTACGCTCAGGCGGCTGGTTAAATCGTTTCCACAGATCCACTAAAATACACCACCAATCCTTGACTCTAACCACAACAACATGGAAAGAGAACGACGACACAGACGCTATGCGAAAACACAGAGCAGGAGAAAAGGGAAACGTCTGGCTTCCATGCTCTGAGAACTATGCCCAAGTCAAGTCCTACGTGCCTCATCAGGCGCTCTTGGTTCCATCGGCGAACAAGATAAAGAGTTTAGGAGAGCATGCTGGCGGGCTTGTTGGTGACCCATAAACTCAAAAAGTCAGCCCAAAATAAAGAACAATAGACGAAGAAAGACACATAAGACAATTGACGAGCGCTACTTAAGATGAATGCGTCTTGCACCGCACAAAGTCACAGTGTCAAAGAAGGGCTTAAAGACGTCATAACAGCTAACATTTGAACACAATCTGCTTATTGCATTTTATTCCACATGCGTGAAATTATATCAGCCTTAAATTAAAGCTTATTCGGTCCAGCTGACATTTTTCAATTGTATTATTCGATCATTTTGAAAGGAGCCTACTGGCCTGGCAACCGTTGGCCGATGAAGTCACAACGGCGTATTATCCCCATGCCGTCTGCTAATCGGTGTTTGCTGCACTGAAGTTCTTGCATGTACGCCGTGGACGGTGGCAGCTGAGATATACTTTTCTTCAGCAAATATAACTTATCAGCATTTTTCTTTTCTCTTTTAGAAGCCTTCGCTATAACACGAAAGCTTAGGGATCCTCAAAGTCGACTCGTTCTGAGCATCCGTCTAGAGAATGTTGAGGAGGCCGAAATTGATTGGCTCATGTATTATTTAGCATACAATATGAAGCATTTTGTTAGTATGCTTTGAAAGTTGTCTTGTTTTAGCAACCCAGCACTACGGCATATGAAAAGCGTCACGTCAAAACTTTGCTTGCGCCGTGTCCGCTGAGAAATTGGAACCGTTAACACTGCTTTCCTGATTGCAGAGATATCTCGCTGATCTTTCAGTGAAAAGCTAAGAAAAATTTCAAATAAGCGAACGTTGACGCGAGAGTACTCGTTGTGACTTTAGAGGAACAAAGAAAACTTTTGAACGAAGCGCTACCTCGCTTACGCTTGAGATGCTGCTATGTGCGCATGTGCGTGTTAATAAAACATAATTTTTTTTCCGCTATAAAGCCTTTTGGGCAAATGCATGTTCAGTGTGGCCATGACCAGCGCAGAAAAGCATGCTCCGTTGCTGCGGCTTCAGTTCCGTTATCGTAAAAGTCTCGCCTCCATAGAAGACGCGCGCGCGTGAGTGCGGCCGGCTCCTGAGCTCAGCATCGATTTTTTTCTTGTGCTTACTAGCAAATGACTCATGCGTGCTGCAACATGCAATATATACCTTTTAGTATTTGTTATCGGAGCCCAAAAGTCCCACAGGAATGCGCTGATTCGCATATATTACGGCTGCTCCCCCGGCGCATTTACATGACTATATGCTGCTGATTCGTACGGCATAAAAGGCGAACTGAGGTACCAATCATGAAAAAATGATCTTTTAACACCAGTGGCAGCTGTATTGTTTGCTAACTGTAACAGCGCTGTAAGAATCGCTACGGATGCTACATCTTCCTGTGCCGGATGCACCCACGAGGGGCGCTGACAGCTGCCGGCTTCCTTCAGCATTGGTCTCCAGGCAAGGTCACCTCGACGCATTCCGCTCAATGCGCACGCGATTTGCGAGTCGTCAATTTGGGGTCACTTTTGCCAGAACTACACCCGATAGACACATACAACCGCAAAAGATTTGTGAATGCACTCTCAGTAATTGCCGAAATTGCAGACACGAACATCGCAGACTCGAGCTAGGCCTGTTCGTCGCGGAACGGCCCGGCGGTAACTGAAACTTCTGGCCAAGCTCATTGCTGATCAGTGCTAAAGTTGAACATATGACGTGTAGCTGTTTGTTTTCTTTTATCTAAGATTGTTTAGTTGCAGACAAGCACGACTGTTGAGGTCGTGGACTCATCGAGCGTCAATTAAATTCTCGCTCGGCTTCCGACCTGAGCAAAACAGATCGGGCTACCATCCACTGATCTGCTCCGTCCGCGTTACGGGGCCGAACTCCTCACACAACAACAATAAGCCGCTGTTGGTCGTGCTGGCGTCGTCGCCGGTATAAGGTGAAAGATTAGTGCGTCTATAAGCTAAGGAACTTAATTGCGCAACTGTGACCGTGCCTTAACTATGTCGAAGAAAGCATACCTTTCCCGTTATCATTTTTGTGCATTAATATTGTTACAGGGATGGGTTTATTATTCAAACAATATCTTCATCAGCACTACTGCATGACCGATGCCCACTACGTTAATCGCCCAAAAAAGAAAAAGAGGAATGCCCTTTGATATTTCAACCTGCATTGAAGACGACGCTCCGCGATTGCGTCACACAAGCATTTCAATATGGCGGTCGCCGTCGATAGGTGAAACTTCCAGGTTATAATTATTATCGCGTTTTTTGTAATATGCGCCTCGCGTTAGGCGCTAAAATTTTGCAAGTAGAGTTTGAGACTTGTATACTATTCATAGAAGTGAAAAACTACGACACATCGAACCAGCCTTTCATCATCCCTTCAAGTGCCATTTGCGTGCTCATTCTCGGCTACTTTGAAGGATGCTACATTTGCGACCACCCGGCAGCGCTGTCAGCTGTGCGTCTCCCCAAGGATGGCCTTCCGGCTGAGAGGGTGCCGTAAAGCCGGCTGCGTTGGTGCGGAGGGCCACCATCCTACACGGTGTGTGTGTGTGGGGGGGGGGGGGGGGACTGCGTTCACAATACAGGAAGTGGACATGCGGATGGCGACGGCATGCTAAAGATGTGCACTTGGAAGTGATCAACCTCAAGTGGTGGCTCTTGTTAGCCTTAGAAGGCTAGATCCGCTCGAGCATTTACTGCCACGCGTGGAATCCCACATCCGCATGGACATTTGCTGCATAAAACGTATAAAACGCGAAGCAGGAAGCGTCGCCTGGGTGTCAGCTTTGCCTCTACACAGCCGATCTCGAGGTAGAGTGTGCTTAAAGGCGCGCGCTCTCCTTCGAGACCGGCCGTGGCTTCTAGTCAGGGCTTTCGCGAAACTAAGCCCTACTTGAGGCTGTTCACTACTTTTTCTTTTCTCCTGCTGAAGGCCCAGCGTAGCGTTGACAATAATTTCAAAGGCTCCTACGGAACGCATTATTTTTCGGCAAGAGCTTGGTGTGCGTCTTGCGTCATTCACTGAATCCTTGCAACTGCGCTGAGAAAAGAGGTTCGGATGTGGAGGTAATCAGTGACTGGTCAACTGCTGGAAAAGCGGTCCATTGATGGACGCAGAGCTATGTAGTGACGAAGTGGGCCAGAATGCTGCTGCCCTGAGTTTTTCTTTGCGGATCATACACAAGATCCTTTTGTGAGTCATACTAAAATTTCTCACTCATGTCTGCAAAGATGCAGCCTCATATACGATATATACGGCATTGACCAATCCCTATAGAACAAAGATACCCGGTGCACACATTCTCTTGTCAAAGGTGCAGCTGTGCCAATAAAATGCTCCATCATCGTGAGATGCAGCGTCTTCTATGGCTGAGCTGCAGTCCTCTATAGTCGACAAATGGTAAAGTTTTATCTCACTTTTTAGATTGAAAACTTTAAATACCAAGTTCTGCGGGAAATCAATCATCAACATTTCTTCTTCAACTGGAGCCAGTAAAGTTAACCAATCCTTAAGCCTAAATTTATTTTAACGTCGCTACACTTCCGCAGGCCGCTGATAAGTTCTTAGAGTATACAAACCTTGACGGGTAGACAGGACTTTAAGCTCGTAATGTGTTAGACCGATACATAAATAGCCTTTTTTTGTTTCACGCTGGCTCACTCCTCGAAGAAGGCGAATGCTAAAATACTGTTAAAATAAATCGTTTGCGCTGTCTTCTTGACGTTTTTCTTTTACTTGGCGCTGCTAGTACTAGACGCCGCAGCGAAAGCTTTCGTTCTGCTTAATAAATCTAAACGCTTCCAGTGGTGCATATTGTTTCAGACATCTTCTAATGCCATGATGCCAATTTTCTTTACTTCAACATGCCTGTGAGGTATACTGTAATGTTATCCTTGTTTTGATTTATTACTTCTGCATAAACCATCATAACAGTTCTATTATTCATCGCCGGCTTTGTGGACTGTAGTCCTCATTGGCATGCGCCATTGTTTCGATGCCAAAAATAGCAACATAAGAAACAACCGTCGATTAGGTAAATGAGAGAGAGCGTGATGGTGGTGAGGAAAATTTAATCAAACTGTTGAGGAGGTTGTAGCGAAGGTTGGAGTCCTCAATCCGGAACACCATTGGCGTATGCGGCTGCCCGCCCTCTTTCGACCAGTTCTTCTTGACTTCTTGCGTCCGAGCTGGTCAGAGCAGCCTCTCCTCTTTCCTGCGTTGGTTGATTATTAATAGTGACAGCCAAAGGTCATTGGCCGGCCTACACCTTGTGGTGCTGGTCCACCTTCTTCACGCAAAATTTATATTGTGAGCCAAATGGCTCTGGATTTATTGAGTGTAGTTTAGAACCGCTGTAAAAACTAGAGCGCAGAAAGCTGGGCTAGTTAGTTTCTAGCACAATTGTGAGACACTCCTCCAGCGCACGAGAAACACAAAGTTAGAAGAGTTAAAGGGGATAGAGATATGGTTCTGAACATTCTGGAAATTCTTGCTAGCAACGCGTCCGGCATGAAGACATTTATTTATTTATTATTTCTTTATTTATTAAATACTGCCAACTACCTCTTGGCAGTCAAAGCAGGAGTGGCTACAATGTTCTTGAAACCATGCCGAGTTGCATTTTAACGGCAGGAAAACAGCATACGGTTTGCATACAAAACGCAGAAAGGAAATCGAAAGTTCGAAAGGCATCAAGACGGCGAGGAAAAATGAAGCATAGTTACTTAGAAATACTTGCTATCACAAATAAGGTGTCACGGCATGTACAAAAGATTCAACAGATGACGCATCAACAAATTCGTAAGGCAATAGTTCTGGGAGAGAAAGAAAAGCGGTAAGCACACACTAAACAATTTCTGACCCTTAAGGGTGGAAAAAAGGGTGCGCCGTGTATTTGCACCTCATAGCGCACCCTTGAAACACCCTTTTTGGCATTATCTCACCTTTAAGGGTGAGAAAAAGGGTGCGCTACAAATTGCACCTTGTTTCGGCCGATGCACCCTAAATTAAGGGTGCAGAAAGGGGCATTAACCAAAAGGGTGCAAACGACGGCGCTGAAAGGGAGCGGTAACAAATGAGTGCTGAAAGTACAGTATATGTTCGAATGGTGTCACGTCACAAAGCGTCGTTGTTAATATGTATCACGAAAAAATAAAGTGGAATTGAGCGAAAGGTAACCACAGAAAATATTGAACGTTTGTATACGATATATAATCTGTCAGGAAAGTTGATTAGTTAGATTTCTTTTTTTTTTCAAATGTATTGCAGTTAGCATGCACATATCACTCACATGATCTTTGCATCAGCAAAATACAATCAGTACTGGTTTAGATAGTGCTTGAAAAATTGTAATGATTATAAAATTGATGGCAGTGTGGGAAATTTGTTTGGGAGAATAGAAGTACTAAGTCATATTGGAGGGACGTTGGGTTCATGCAAGAAAATTTCGGATTTTTGGGTTGTTAGAGTTGTATGACAATGAACAATGAATGAACCAAATCTTGGAGGGTGAGGCGACATAATTGGTGAAGGTACTCTTAAAACTAAGTCAGCTGACTGAAAATTCTATATAATTACGTGTTTGCGCGTTTTTTGTTGAAGCTGTCAAGCGAATGTGAGCACCAAGCCCCCACTTCCAAACATGGTTTTATATTGCAGAGATTCAACTGAGTACGGGCATTCTGCGATATTCTCGGTAACACACTTTCGCCGCCGAGAATACCTACATTTCATCAACACATTGACTGCGTATACACGTGAAGAGTTTGCAGCCTTTGCACCTTAGTACGGCACCTCTTCGAATTACGTACTGCATAGCTGTTTTAAAAAGGCTGCATTTGATTTCCTTACACCACATCGAATAAAACACTTTTAAAGGACAATAGACACTAAATGTTGTTGGCATTTTTCTTTTTGTTAAGGTGCGCAAGACATTCCTATATATGGATTACCAATCGGCTTTTGCCTACGGCCACTCAGTATTTTTTTTTTTGCGTTTCTTGCTAGTTTTGGTTTCAGCAGCTGAGAGATAGCTGTGATATCACAATCAAATCTACGTGACGCTAGGCCTGAAAAAACAGCAATATAATTGCAGACGCTTCATCTTTTGTAATTCTTGTCCTCCAAGAAAGACGGCTTTAGTTTTCTGCGAAATTAAAACAACACTGGAGCGATTTTATCGCTGTTTTATTCATGCCTCACGTGACCTAGACTTGACTGTGATGTCATAGCCATAGCTCGACGCCTTAGTCCTTAGTCGCGGAGGTTCCAGCCTCCGTTCCTCAGGCCTGCGTGCCAGGAGCGGGGAGTAGGGGGCCTCCTAAATCGATGGAAATTAAAGTTTTTGTGATGTGCTTAGCCGACGACGAAGTGAAGTGTGCAGCAGCGGAGAAACAGAAGAAGACGAAGACAGAATAAAGCAGGGCGTTCGAACGAACGGCCGTGTTTCTGCTTGCTCTTCGTTACAATGGCGCAGTCGGCAAACTTCGGGCCCGACCCGGACCTCCACGACCCGCCGCCCCTCCTTCGAAGCGGCCGGGCAGTCACACGACCGGCTCACTCGGCGCCCGGAACTTCTATTCCGACCGAGAACGGTGTCCATGCCTCCTCGGTGGATTCGGCTCTGGCAGCCCTCCTTCCCGAAGTGCTCTCCACCCTCCGGGAGATATCCGCCACTTTCGCCTCAGCGCTTGGCCGCGTTTCGATGTCCTCTGGGTGCCCAGTACCACCGGTACCGCTTCCGGAGTACCGCGGCTTCTCTGATGACGCCGAAGCATGGGTTGAACTTGTCGATGCTGCTGCCAGGCGTTCTGCCTGGTCTCCAGCCACCACGCTCGCCGTCGCGGAGGACCATCTCCGTGGTGCCGCCCGCGCCTGGTACCAGTACGAAGGCCACCGCTACACCACTTGGTCGGCCTAGACCTCTGCCCTCCTTTCTGCGTTTACGCCTCTGGCCAGTGCGCACGACGCCAAACTCACGACGATGAAAGCGCGGCGCCAGGCTCCAGGTGAAGACGTTGCCCTTTACATTTATGATAAGGTCCGTCTTCTTCACGCCTGCAACATCGAGTGGCCCACGTCCGCAGCTAAACAGTACATCGTCGACGGGCGTCACGATGACACCCACGCATTGATTATGTCCACACTGGGCACGGACAGCCTCTGCATGTTTGTCCACCGGGCGGCCGCCTTGCATGACACCGCCAGTCGTCGCGGGGTCCTTGCTGCTGCCGGGACATCAGCAGCACTTCAGCATGCTGTCCGTCCATACATTGCTCTATCCATCCAAAACGACGAAGTGCAGCTCCGCTCATGCCGGACCGCCTCTAGCCCATCTGTGGACAAGCATCCTGAAGGTGAGGCTAATCGCATGCAACAACAACAGGAAAAGGTGCAGCACGAGCAGGAAGCCTCTGTTTCCCGATGGAGGATGAGTGGGACAGTGGAGTGGTTTGATGTGATCGGGGGCTACGGCTTCATCAACCGCGCTGACACTGGCGAGGACATTTTTGTCCACCGCACCGCGTTCCAACACTCGCGTAAACTTCGCCGCATCCGGAAAGGGCAGGAGGTTCAATATGAGGTGATTCCAGGAGAAAAAGGCCTTACTGCTGCCAATGTCAGTGTGCTAGACGTAAAGTCTGAGCAGAAACGTCGCCAGTTTATTGGAAAAGAGCGAGACCGCGCCTACCGGTGTACGCAGCAAAGTTGTGCACGGCACGGTGCTGCCGGTGGAAGCGGTGGCAGCAGGAACAAGCATTTCGGTGCAGCTTTCTCCATTTCCGTCAGCACTATGGATGCATCACGAGTGCAGTTACAGATCAGGAAAAATCGTCGAATACCGCAGAAGGAGAGCAAGCCAGCACCAAGTAGCTGGCACAGGAGAAACTTTGAGGTACTTGACTCTCAACAAGGCCTTAGAGGAACGCCCAAGTGGCAACGACCCAAAGAATCTTTACCAGAGAGCAACTTGCCACTGACTGGACCAGACAAGTGCAAATATTATCGATGCGAACATCTTCATGGCTCCGCAAAAGGACAGCCCGGAAAAAAAACCGTCATGTGCAACAGATGCGACAGCAGCGGTGTGGGGTGATGCATTTAAAGACCGCAGTCGTGGCCGAGTGTGATGTGCTTAGCCGACGACGAAGTGAAGTGTGCAGCAGCGGAGAAACAGAAGAAGACGAAGACAGAATAAAGCAGGGCGTTCGAACGAACGGCCGTGTTTCTGCTTGCTCTCCGTTACATTTTAATCAATCAATCGACTGTTGAAAGCGAAACCAAAACTGTTGATAAAAGAAATTCGATTATAAATTATACAGCGAGCGTAAGCGAATATCAAAAGACGATTCATATACAGTAATGTCTTACGCATTATTACAAATGATAAAACACGAATTCAAAAATGAGTTGTCTATACTCCTTTAAAATGCGTAGGAAACGACGCGCAGGACTAATTAGAAAGTAGAAAAAGAGAAAGTTATCTGCGTCGTCTGTTCTTTGTCGGCACATCTACCAGGCAGCTTTGTTCAGCACCGTATTATCTGCACGCACAGCGAGACACTTCTGTGCATAATAGACAACGGACTTCCTACTCGGGTTCCAATTCTGCTGCTTTATTTGCTGTGCTGCCGATTATATATTTTAGACAGTTGCCTCGTTTTCGAAACTACTGATTTTCTACAACAAAATTTCATGTGCACTTTGTTCGGCTTCGCTGATCCACCCCCGGAAAATGAGAATCGTGTTAATGATGTCATCTGAACTGGCACGTGCACATTTCAAACTCAATGCAAAGCAAGCAACAGGTCGTTATTTCACATTGCCCCCAACTGGCAATTTCCTGGGTATTGCTCCGATTTCTGAGGCCGTCAATATGCCTTTATGTCAAAATAAGGCACTAGAAATAACACTACAAAACAAAAAACACTCAAGCTTCATTTTTCTAACGAAACCGAAACAGAAACGAACTATACTCTATGCATTCACCCTTTCACCGCCCGGCGGCCGCCGATAGCTACCCAGGCTACCTTCCTCTCGCCAACATGGCGGCTTCCATGCTGCGGACTTGACCACGTTTCGACGACCGTTAATCTGCAGCATCGATTGCGAATCGTCGGTCGTGAAATGTGCTGCGTTTCGCGTGCATAATTGTTGCAGAAGTGTGTACGCCTGTGATGTGATGTTTCGGGCAAACGGGCATTAATCGTGCCGGCTAGTTTTCAGTGTTCGTGCTCTTTGCTTTGCTCAAGCCTATTGGTTGGTTCATCTTGTCAAGTTTGAGAAGCTCGAAGGAAGAATGCGTGAAAATGTTTTTCTGCGTGACCAACTGAACCCACTTGTTGATTCGGCACCGGTGGTGCGAAGGCGAACAGCTTTCTGAACGGCTTACGCAATCGTATGTAAAGGTAAGCATACTCAATCACATTCCGAGGCGGGCAGTGCGGGAACAGTAACAATGGCCTACCGCATTGCTATACTGTTTGTCGTTTGTTTGGGAACGTGACAGAACGGGCTGGAACGGAACGCGCTTGATTTCAGCTGGCTGCGAAAATAACGCTCATGAAGTTTGATGTCGCGGTGATTATTTTCGCAGATTTGCTGCTAGAAAATAGAACTCCTTCCTTAAAAAAAAAAATACACATGCTGGGCTTTCTTGCCTTACGCGCAGGAGGTTCACGAATGGAAGTTGGGTGATGAGCGCTGATTTGTCAGTCTCGGCCTCGTTCTACTCGTTTCTATTAGTGCTAATTCTCGTTATGGGGCAAAGTAAAGGAAACGCACTGTGTTGGTACATAAAATGTTTAGCTGACTTTCGAGATAACGCTAGCACTTTGCGAACGTAGGAACTCAAACCACTTTCCCATCCGTCATCGCGGCTTTTCCGCTCCGTTGATCATCCCTAGGTAGCAGGTTAAATAGAGGTGAAATAGAGAAACGCATGGTATGGTGCCTTGTGAGTGCGTGTAGCGGATTTACTGAGGTCTAAAAATATTCTTTAGCCATCCTGTATGGTCATATCTCATTTGCCTCTGCGGGACATTAAACCGCATAATTTACAAAACACCATTTTGAGTGGCTACTATGCCCAACCGATGTTATTTTTCCCCAACAGGATTTACATTTTTAATCGCAATATGAGCTGATTTTATCGACAGGGTCTTGTATCCGCTTGCCTGGCGAATAGTCTTGCTTTTGGGTTGTGATGCTTTTCTTATGGTTTTTACACTTGCTTCCTACAGTCCTTTATATTTTGTGTTGTCAGTAGTGGGCATTACAGTGAATGGATATTTGCAGCTGATGCTTCTGCATTCAAGTAGAAGCTGACAGCTTGGATTCTAGGCCAAAAAGCGTGCAGTAAGTTGCTGTGACAGTGTTGCTATGTTTTTTGTTCTGCCCAAATGTTCACTTTCTTCGCTCTTTTCCTTAAATCTACTTTTTGGAGCAGTTCTATTTGCCTGTTACAATAGCCATTATGTAGGCCAGCTAGTTTCTTTGTTTTCAGTTTCTGCGTTTGGTTTTGAATCAGCATTTTCGTTTTGCTTTGTTTTCATACTGTGCTTGCTTTGGGCACAGGCCGATCGATCGCAGTCATGGCTTCAAATTGGCCTCTTCTTGGAGCTGTTCTTGGGCGACACAAGCTATGGATTTCGTATTCAGTAAAACATTGCTTTATGAGTCTTGCGAGCAAAATGAGATTAAAATTGACAAACCGCTCTAGAAGCAGAAACAAAAAAAAAAAAGGATTGCATATTCTCTACATTTTTTATTTTTGTTCAGTCCCTGAATTTTGAAAACTTAACCTCCTCGGTTTTATGGCTCACATTCTTTTTTCTTCCTTTCGTGTGATAGCATGCCTTGCAATAAAGAACGATTTTTTACAAAAATTGGTACACACCGGATTCCTAAAGGAAATGTAATAATCCCCATTGATAAGTGGTCCTTGCTAAATTTCCTTTGGATCACATTCATACCGTCCGATATTCACATCTCCATTTTTTGTTTTTGGTGGCAAAAGTAAGGTTTCACATTTGAATTTTATGCTGTCATTATTGTTTTTTGAACCTAATGGATGACATCTCATCAATTGGTTTCCTTCCACAGTTTCTGCCAAGATATTTAAAAACAACTTTCTTAAACACCATTTATTCAATAGGAATTTTTTTTTCATTCCTTCTGTGGGCCAGTATACAAAGATCTGCATGTTTTAGAACTCTGGAAATGCCTGTGTTGTACTGGCACTCATGTAGCTGCAAAATGCCTGCTAAAAGTTAGCAGAATTTCTGACCAATACTATTTTTGATTTTTTTTTCTGGGACTCAAAAAGCTATCTCTTGTAATATTTTAGTAAAGGGAGCAATATTGTGCAGAATGGTGCATCAAAATTTGCATAATGTGCTCCAGCTTCTTTCCGCACTCTTGTGGATTATAATTCTTGCAGTGGTTATATAACTGAATATGTAGCTTGCTTTTACATTTTTCAAAATACTTTTTTGCCAAATCTGATTGCACTTTAGGGCATGCCAATGCCATTATTACTGCTGATCAGTCTTCTTTAATACAGGCTTGTCTACTTTACCTGCAGCTACTTTGGAACCCTCTTCTATGTCACCACTCATCACTGACAAGGACAAGGTGGCTCAAGCTGCAATGCATTCTGTGGATCCAGCTTCAGACCATTTCTTGCCTGTCGACTGCACTGCTGCACGCCCTCTGAGCTCTGGTATATTTATTCAAGCCATCACCCCCCTGCAACTAGAGAGAATGGAGTCATGCAGTCACGTTTTCAACTCAGGTTAGTTACGAGACTGGTAAACAATTCTTAAATTTTATATATCGCCTCCTTTGACATTTGTTGCTGATTAGCATAATGCATACACCTACATGGCCTATCAGGACAGTAGGAACAAAACCCTAGGCGACACATAGTAGCCTGCCTGCATTCCGTACAATTTATCTGAAAAGCTTTATTGTAGTTGGAACTTACAGAATACAGAATTCTCGCTTAACTCACTCTTATTTCCTGCTCTATGAATAATTGAAGGTACATTTGGCTGTTGGCCATTTTTTGCTGGCGCACTAAAAAAGGCTGGGCAAATTGAATACCTGTTTCATTCTGCACACTGATGAGAAGCATAGGAAATCTGCACATATGACGAGGATAAGGGTGTGTTCAGATAAGAACGGTAATCAAGGTCCCATGGCCATTTTTTGTCTTCAATGAAATCTTTATATGTGGTGGGCAAATGTCTCGATACAAAAAAGTAAAAGATCGCAAACATTACTCCAGAAACAGCGCGCTACAAGAAAGTCAATTTTCAAACTTATATATGGGCTTGATGTATTATGTCGTTAGCATTAAAATCTTTTTCTGTTTATTATTAAGATTCTTTGCTTATTTCCTTAATTTCATGCAAAATTGGGAGCTCATCAAATAACATATCATATAGAAAAAAAGTTAAACCAAGTTAAACCGTTCTGGCGTTCTGCCATGAAATTTTAAGCAATAGCGAATTTAATCCATTTCAATCAATCAACACTGCCAACAAGCAGAAAAGTGACTTTATAAGTGTTGAGAAGGCTTTGAATATTGCATATGTTAGAATGAAACTAAATTCAGCAAATAATAAATTGAACTTTTGACTCCTACTTCTTAAGAGGAAGCCATAAGCATTTCTACAGAGACAACATGCGTTCAGTTCTATATTTATTTTTATACCTTTAGCTTACATAGCCGAACACACTTTAGTACCAAATGTTTATAAAGTACTAAGGATTGTTTTTATGGGAGTTCAATGAAAAAGAAGATGCTGTAGTTTTTGAAATTCAAGTCACAGTTGTCTGTTTTTTTTGTTTTTTTTTTTTGTGGTTTCAAATTTTTGCCAATTGCAAGATAATATGGAGGAAGAACAAGCAAGTCTAGAACTTCCAATTTTTTGAGAAATAGATAACTTGGCCAGGATAATGTGCAGAAAGAGTTTTAGTGGCAGCACTTTATTTAGTTGTGCCAGAATGTAATGTTGAATATTAACCAGCTTCAAAACAAGTTCTCAATTTTAAACTTTTTTTATAATGTTAAACAATATAATGCAGCCCTTCTTCAAGCTGTAATATTCATTAGGTACTGAGGATTCTTGAGAGGGATTTTCATAAAAGTCGATGATATTTAAAAAAGTTGAAATCAAAGTTTTGCATTTTTGCGGTTTTCAAATCTTGGGCAGATTTGATCCATTGGCAAGAACACGCAGGGCAGTCTAGAGCTCCCTGTTTTGCCTGAAAATAAGGAAATTATCGGATTTATAAACGAAAAAAGGCTTCATAAAAATATGGTCATCATGCCCCTATTTAAGGTTGAAAATGGATTTTTTGTAGCGTGGTGCCTCTGGAGCAAAGTTCCGGATTTTTTACTACATCAACTACAACAACAAAACATGTTTTTAATAACTCCCATAAAAGCAAAATTTGCATAGATTTAGTGGATAAAAAGAATAGCTGGCAAGCTTTTAGTACGCTAGCAGCAGGTCTCCAAACTTTCAACATTTTTAAATAGCAAAACTGCATTTTTCACCTGCAGCGATATACGACTTTTTTCCCAAAGAAACTACACCACACCTTGGAAAACTATACCCACCACATATAACAATTTCACTGAAAACAAAAAATGGTCGTAGGACCTCAATTACAGTTCTTATCTGAATACACCGATAAGATATTGTAGATTGCTTTTTTCAATGACAACTATTTCATATTTCAGCAAATCATGAAGCTGCTTAACCGGCTTCAATGTTGTGGTGTATTGGGCAATATGGCCCATAGGCTGCTAAGGCCATTATGCATTAGGCTTATTTCTGTAACCGGAACCACAACATTTATTTCACTTTATAAGGTTGCCTTGCCCGCTTTTCGGAAAGTTACTACTACCACTTTTTTACCCATACCTGGCAAACAGTACAGAAATAAGATCAATAAATCATCTTAATTCTGCTCACAACAGTACATAGAAGAGAAATCTCTCGCTTAAAGGTATTTTATGACAATTTTTTTTCTGCTGTTTGGGACATAATTCTACTGCCACCTATGAGCATCATTGCAGCTCTCATGTGGAGTTCTCCCGTTATCACTGATGAAAAGAATTCATTATATTGGACCACTCTCTCATTAAATGCGACCCTTCCAAGTTCAGTCGGCAGCTTATATTTCACTTGGAGCATGAGCACATGCTAATTTTGCCTTTCATTTCCTTTTATTTGTATTTTTCAAGTGCATTAAATGTGTATATGGCTTTTCTTTCTTGGTGCCTGCAGTATCTAAACTGTAAGACTACTGCCACTCTTCAAAGTTACCTCTCTTCAACTAGAGGACCTTAAAAGACAATAAAATAATGATTATCCTTTGTATTGTGCATTATCTACACATTGTTTCCAAGAATACTAAGCAAGGGTTGGGGGTGAGCCTCAGTCCAGAAGCCAGCATTTCAATAAAGGTACTTGTCCTCATCTTGGCAGTGTGGTCGTCAGATGTGGAGCTTGCATATGCTTTTGTTTTACAAGAAGAAAGCAGAGGAGGGAAGGAGAATAGAGCTAAGGGTTAAGAGAATGTTATCTTTTAAATAGCTTTCCCTGAGCTGGGCTACAGCAGCAGCAGCAGCAGCAGAGTACTTTTGAAAAGCATTTCGGAGGTGGCGAATTATATACCAGCGTTAGGTGTCCAGGAGTGTAGTGATAAAAAAAAGAATTATATGTCGCACGTGAATAGTGATAAATTATCAAACATTATCAAGAAGAAAAAATATAAAAAGACAGAACTTTGGGTAAACACATTGAGTTTGCTTCGGAAAAAGTATTCATTAGCTACTGTCTAGATAAACAAAAATTGGAGAGACAGGGCAATGAATGAGCATAACATGAAATAGTCGTCGGGCAGGCACAAGCGAAACCTTCCTTAATGCAGTCTATAGCCTTTAAATAAAATTGGCCATAATTTTGATGAAATTAGGGTATTTATCTCGAGTAAGCTTTAATTCTACAAAAACCAACTATAGGGAGCCATTTCTAATCCATGAATTTAGAGCAGTGGAAAATAAATATCTCGAAAGGAACGTTTGAATCCCTTAAATACAATCCCCCCACACCATAAGTAGTTGGCAAGGCAGTCACATGCACCATGAATGGTGAAATTTATTTACGGCAAGTGTATCTCCACTAGCATAAGCTCAACGTGTCTTTTAAACATTTCCTCTTTATCACAAGTGACTTTGATTACTCCTTGAATCTTTCGTCTGATAATGCCTTTTTTTGGCAGGTAAGGCTTACTCAAATTTATTTTTTCAGTTGTCCTTTCTCCTCAGCATTTCATTTATGTTTTGCATGGCATTCTTAGCCTATGCTAGTACTTAACCATTTCCAAATAGCTCTTAACAACTATTTAACTGCAGCTGTATTGCCTGTTCCTTTCAAGAAACATGTGCCAGTGTTGAACCTGCTTTAGATGCTGGCTTTTCTACCCCATACTGTAGTTTTCCCTGCTACTTCCACCTTTTTTATTTTGTTTTTGTTTTTTGGTGATAGACCACCCAGACCAAAGTCATAGAAGTTAATACCCAGACAAACATAATTTCACTTCTCGCTCTGCCCCTCTTTCTCTCCCCTCCTTTTGTGTGCATAAATATCTCAGTTTTCTTCTTGGGAAGTAAAAGGTTCTTTCTTCCCTGCCAGTGATGCTCATGGTGTCCAGATAGACAAGCGCCTTTTTAAACTTTTGGCTTGGCTTGCAAACTGAAGCTTCTCTGCTACCCTTCAATTCTCTTTCATGCTATGGAGTCACCTTGCTCTTGTTCTATCCTGGATCATTTTATAACAAGTAGTATGTTTATGTGCTGGTAATGGCCACAGTTCTATGGGCCTCTACCGCCCAAAAGGGAGTCTATAATCTGAAAGACTAATAGTAGTCCTGTCAATCTACATGCAAAGTAAAACCATATATAAAAGGTGATCTAAAGGCCTAAAAACATATTATGGCGAGCTGCAGAATGTCATTTTGATTCCGTAGCTTACTGTCTTCAGGATTTGTTATAAGCTTCACCATGTAGCATTTAAAATTGTATTGTGCAGAAGGAAATAATTCCTTTAGAGCTATGACGTTAAAGAGCAACAGAAGCATCAAAAAGCCCTAAAACTGTGAGCAAGAGCAGGTGGCACATTGTATCTGCAGGTAGAGCAGTTTTCAATCATACAACATGAAAAAAAACAAATGCTGCTTTCACCTAAAGGCTAAGTTTTAAAATGTGCGGTCTTCACGCGAATGCCAATTGTCAGAATTCCACCTGCACTCGTGCCATTTTTTTTCTGTTTCATAACGAATTTTTAATGACATCTCTAAATAACTTGCAGATTACAGTTGGCAAAGAAATTGTGTCGTGTATTTTCATCAGTGTTTAATTGAATTACAAACATATTGACATGAGTAAATTTGGAATAATTACAAAAAACGAAAGCTGCCAATTTAGACATTGTAGGTTTACTGGCCTTTGCCCACAAATTTACATTTGGCTTAAGCAACTTTTGTGTGCATAAATATCAAACAAGCAGTTTTATTTGTTAACATTCTTTGTATTAGAGTGAGATAATTTGTAGCATTTGAGTAGCTATAAAAGAAGTGGGTTTGAAGGAATACTTTAACAAATCTTGAAGATGGGCTAGATGGTGCATTTCAACTTGACGAAAGGTAAAAGCGCACAGGAAGACACAAACCCAAGTGAAGACGACACAGGACACACGGGACAGCAAGTGTCCTGTGTCGTCTTTACTCAAGTGTGTCTTCCTGTGCACTTTCAACTTTTTTTGCAAGAATACCTCTTCAGCAATCTGCACTGATGCAATATTTTTTTGCCACTGCAGGACTCGTGTACCACCTACTCTTGTCAGCATTGATTCTGGGGAAAATATTGAAGATGTCGACCTGCTGCGCATCCAGGTGGACAGTGAAAAGCTGTTCTCTGCGACAAGTGGGTGGAGTGACTGGCAGCGGTTCTGTCCGCCAACATGGTCTTCAACATTCAGTATGACTGCAAGCTATTCAACACATGTTCTAGGTGCCTCTTCTTTCATTATGCATTGTACCTAGAGTGGTGGCTACCAAGTTCTTGAACAGTCACCTAAAGTATCTCAATTTTCATGTGCTAGGAGTTGTATGTTCTGCTGTCTTGTCATAATGATACATGCCTTTTTTGTATATCTACACATTTCTTAGCCATTTGTGTAGGAGAGGGTGCCATGCACTAAATAAGTGATGCACTATTTTGCTCTTGCTCTGACATGTCATTATGTTGTGATACTACACTAATAAATTGTAGACATTCCTCCAAGTAATTTTAAGTTGTCCAACCCTATAAACCAGCCAAATAACTTGTTGATAGTGTGAATAAACTTTGCTACCAAAACTGTAGGTGTCACTTGTATATGATTGTAAAGCTGCCTCTGAGTAACTGCAGCACACACTTTTTCCCATTATTGTTTCAAGAATCTCCATGCCCTATTTTTGGTATGTTTTTGCTCAGCATGCTTGTCTGAACAGTTGCCAAGCATCTCCACGACATGCACAGATAGACCGCAAAATTGAGCAGTATACATGTCATTGTGCCTCATCAAAATTACATCTACCTAAACATGGAAAGTATTTTTGTTAGATGCTTATAGGATGTTCTTCATAGACTCGCGCTGAAGCAGAAGCCTGGGATTGATGTGTGGCAGGAAATGCAAGCACAAATATAGGATTCTGTGGCCCCATATTCTTATTTGCATTGTTTTTGCCCTCAACTTATTGATACAAACACAGGAACTCCTCGTCAATGCTGACTAGCAACCGAGCAAACTTCTCTGCAATGCTTTAACCAGTGCAGGGGAAAGTGAAAATGACACTTCGGACAGATCACAAGTGCATGAAAACTTTTGAATATGAGTTTTCATGCACCCTTGACCTGTCCGAAGTGTCATTTTCACTTTCTCTTGCAATGGTTAAAACATTTCAAAGATGTCTGTTGGGCTGCCAGTCAGCATTGACAAGGATGTCCTGTGTTTGTACCAACCTGTTGAGAGCGAAAACGATGCAAACTAAGAATATGGGCCCACAGAGTTCTATATTTATGCTTACAATTCCTGCCGCATATCAATCCCAGGCTACTGCTTCAGGGCGAATCTATGCGGTGCACCCTTTTGCCACCTATTTCGTTAGGGCGCAAAGGAAAAAGTGCACCCTTAGAGAAGGGTGCAACAATTGCACCCTCTAAAATTTTAAGCTGGGCACCCTTCTTTAAGGGTGCGGTATCTTCACCCTATTTTTTGCACCCTATTGGTGGCACCCTTTAGGTAAGAAAGGGTGAGCGTCTGGAGACAAGCCAATTTTCACCCTTAAGGGTGAGAAATTGTTTAGTGTGCATTGGTTTTATCTTGCGGGATTACAATTGTCCTAATCGGCTTTCCCGTTGTTTTTCTGTGCTCCTTAAATTGCTTGTATGTGTAAAAATTGATTCTTACGTGTTTGTTGATAATATTGTACATCAAGTGTAGGTGGTGTAGTTGACGGCGCATTTCTAGCATTAGGAGCCCACCTCGTATTCTAAGGTCCGGGACACAGCCACCTCTATTGTAAGCGTTGTAGATTATTGTTAGTCCTTTCTTTTGCACCCCTTCAATAATTAATTTTTTTCTTGGTGTGAGGGCCCCACACAGTGTCTGTGTAGTCGAGTACTGGCCTGACAAGCGTTGTTAAGGCTGCAAATATAGTTGCATTGGTGCAGTGCTTCGTACAGTGTTTTAGTACCCAAAGCTTTTTCAGTGACGCCGAAACAACATTATTAACATATGCGTTCCTCGTTAACTTGAAGTCAATTATAACGCCCAGGTATTTAAAACTGTCAACCTGTCTGACATCCACTGTATTAATTTTGTAGGTATGAATAACGTTTTTTTCTTTCTTTTTACCATCATAGCACATTTTGAGGCATTTAGGTTCATACACCAGGAGTTGCTCCAGTGGCTAATTGCCGAAAAATAATCACACAGGGCAGACTGACCACGCACTGATTCAATATTCTGGTACACAATGCAGTCATCAGCAAAGAAGAACCGGCATTGTTAGCGAGGAATTGAAAAACACATCATTTAGAGAAATAAAAAAATGAAGATTATTCGCGAATTACGGCAGGAAGGTCGCATCCAGTTCCTAGATGTGTGCGTTATATTCACTGAAGCGCGCGTGTGCTGGCAGTACAAGCCAGAAATTCTTATGTACCAGTCGGCCCATTCTGAGTTCGTGAAGAGACCTATAGCAAAAAATTGCACCTGCTCTACTCTTGCAAAGTCCTGCGAGCATGAAGTGCGTGACAGCGTCCATGCCCAGATAAGGCGACTGGAGAAGGCTGGGTTGCCAACCGAAAATTTGGCCTCTGTGCTGAAAGCCAGATTCGCGAGTTGAAGTCTGGTCAGCAGTACCAGCAAGGAGAAAACGCACGTTCGCTTCAATGACCTGTAGTTGTGTCCTACTGGCATCACCTGTCGCACTACCTCAAGAAGATTGGCAACAAGTGCGACGTGCGTGTTGTGTTTTCAGCGTGAAAATCTGAGACGCATGTTCCGCCTAGTAAATTGCACCAGGAAGAGGCCTATGTGCCAAATTAGGCACACCAAACCTGGAGGTAAATATGAGGTTGGAGTGACCTACATCATTCCTCTCGCCTGTGGCAGACAGTACATCGGACCGACGGGACGCTGCATTAACGAACGCTTGCTCGAGCATCGCAGGACCGCACAATAGTTAAATGGCGCAGGTCACTTAGCTGACCATATTCGCCATTGCTTGACAAGCTAGCATGCAAGGCGCTTTTGAATGAGACGCGTGTGTAGAGCAAGTTTAATACTCAAAAGAGCCGACAAATGTTTGAAGCCTTCAGTATAATAAAGGATAGAGAGAACTGTTCCAGCGTCCGTTTTGTGGCGCTGCACAAGAAATAAACTGCTTTCTTCACGACAAATCTGATGGGTCGACCAGATAGACGATAGGTGTGTTGACGGGAAGAGATAAGAAAGCGCCTGATATGTGTGTATCGATATTGTTATCTAGTCACGGTATACTTTGATGGCATAGCCCCCTTTTGTGCATATATACCTGTTCGTAGAATAAACCTGAGTTTAACTCCGGAGTTCGTGTGTGTCTCTTAACTTTGGCGGTGTTTCTGCGTGCGCTGCAAGAATGTCACACAATTGTGAAGATTACTATATGACATTGGTTTGGTTTGGTTTGTGGGGTTTAACGTTCCAAAGCGGCTCAGGCTATGAGAGACACCGTAGTGGAGGACTCCAGAAATTTCGACCACCTGGGGTTCTTTAACGTGCACTATCATCGCACAGCACACGGGTGCCTTGCTTTTCGCCTCCATCGAAAAGCGGCCGCCGATGCCGGGCTTCGATCCCGCGCCCTTGGGAACAGTAGTCGAGCGCCGTAAGCACTGCACCACCCCGGTGGGGCTATACGATAATGGAAACAGCACAAGTTATTGACACAGGAAGATATCTCGCACCAACGTCGCACATGGTCAGAGTCGCCCAGTGACCGCGAAATGTTAATTATATAATTGGTATAATACCCAAAGTAGAAATTGAAACAGTGTTTTTTAAATCTTCCAGCTACAAAGGTTCGAGTGTATATAGTGTGCGAAGGAAACACGTTTTGGTTTATACAACCGTCATTTAAAATTCTGGCACAATTGCCGAATGAAATTGCGATACTGTTTAGGCTTTTCCGAGCATCCAGGGAGTACGAAATTGCTGCGGAATAGCTTTGTTGTTTACTGGAATTCAACTTTTCACTGTCTCCACCCACATCCTGCCTTGCTTTCTGCGATGACGCAAAGCAACATTTACAGTGGTTTGCCTTTCATGGCCTTGGTCGTTATCTTTCACTCGAACATTTTTGCACCGTAAATGCACCGTCACTATTCACGACTTCATTTGCGGACTCTGTCGACCGCTGTGCGCGACGGAGTAGTTTAAATGCAATGGTGGCTCTTTGGGTTTGGTTTGGTGTGTGGGGTTTAACGTCCCAAACCGACTCGGACTATGAGAGACGTCGTAGTGGAGGACTTCGGGAATTTCGACCACCTCAGGTTAACGTGTACTGACATCGCACAGTACACGGGCGTCTTGCTTTTCGCCTCTATCGAAAAGCGGCCACCGAGGTCGGAAATCAACCCCGCATTCTTGGGAACAGTAGTCGAGCGCCGTAACCACTGCGCCACCCCGGCGGGGTGGTGGCTCTTTTCGTCATTAAATCTAAATTTCAAGGCTAGCTCCAACAACAGTCCGAATATGCTTTAAGCTGTAAATTGCGCTCATACTTGTGAAATTCTAAAACCACTTGGTTAATACTTTAAGGATTCCCCCGAAATGTCCGATTACATTTTTCTCGCTTTTCAGTCATGATACTTTTTTTCTTCATTACTTTATCATTTGCCTTTTTTTTCTACAGGATGACGGGAGCCGGATACCAACAGCCCGATCGTGGAAAGGAGGAAGTCAAGGTGGCTGGAAAAGAGGAAGTCAAGATGGCTGGAAGGGAGGAAGTCAAGGTGGCTGGAAGGGAGGAAGTCAAGGTGGCTGGAAGGGAGGAAGTCAAGGTGGCTGGAAGGGAGGAAACCAGCGCTTCTGGAAGGGAGGAATACAGAGCCCCTATCTTCCAGGAAGCACCGCAATGATCCCAGAAGTGGCAGAGCCTTGAACTGAATGTTCGTTGTTGAAGACAACCATGAGCCATATCTACTGTAAAATAAAATAGTCGGCTGTGCCCTTCAACTCCGATTTCTGAACGTCTTGACTGCCTTTACATTTAGCACGGGTCTGCATTTTTGAAGCAGCTCTTAACTACGTGCTTGGTATCCCTGTGCTTCCTTTCCCTCTTTGAAGTCGAGCAGTAAGACGCGAAGGAGCCGAAGAGGCTTCATGGTTCAGCGCATTCACCAACGAAAGCTGTCGTTGCTATAGCAAATCAGTAGGTCCTGGGATTCTGCCGTGGAAACACCTTGAGGGTGCGTATTCTTCCACTTTCCCCACAATCACCCAACCAGCTAGGTACTCGTCACGTGTCGCCCTAACCCTCTTCCCTCTCCAGCTTGCACGTGGCTACCGTAAACGGACGGACTGGTGACTTCTGGAGCTTCCGAAATGTCAAATAGATAAGTTCTTTTATTAACTTTATTTCGTTCTTAGCTAGTTAGGTTAGGTGCAACCTAAAGAATAGATTTTAGCTTTTTTTCATAGCGGCCTGGTGTTTTGTGTCGGCCGCTATGTTTTCTCGGCGTTCATTCTTTAACCATTTTGTTTAGATAAATACTGTTTTTCTAGGGTATTGGCATTCGCAGAATTGATTTTAACGCGTGTTTTCTAGTCGTTTCTTGTGTCTTTTTTTTGGCAGTTTGTATATTCTGAGAATTCGTAATAGAAATAGTTCAGTCGATACATGCTTAAGATGTGCAATAAAGAGAAGGTAAAGTGTACTCATTGTGAGTCGCAGGTTAATCTCAAGGAAACGCGTTTTGACTCTGTAGATGAAGCGGCAGGCAGCGACTTTTTGGGTCGGTGTTGCGTGCTGAGTCCGCGCCTAGATAGATTTGATGGAGAAAGGGGCAGTTTAGTGTCTCGTGTGGATGATTTAAAAAACGAAGTACGTTTGTTAACAGCAGAAAATCAGAAACTGCATGGACAGCTTCCTCAAATGGAAAAAAAATGGCCGACTTTATCCTTGGAACCAACGAGGACGAACATTCCAGAGCGGGCCACGTGGCTGGGACCAGCACAGGCATGGAAGAGTAAGCAAAGTAGGTCAGGCGGATTTTGTCCTTGGAAACAACGAGGAAGAACATTCCAGTGCGGGCTTCGTGGCTGGGACCAGCACTGGCATGGAAGACATAAGCAAAGTAGGCACGGGTGGATCCTAACCGACAGAGTTATTTAGCAGCAGCTACTAAGAAGCCGCGAACAAGGAAGAAGTAAGCAGAATGAAAATCCCAGAGAGAAGGACACAGATAACCGAAAGCAGGAGCCAACAGTTGGGAGAGGGAGAGAGAAGGCCCAGGTGCTTATCGCCGGAGATTCTAACATGAGCAGGTGCCAGCGAGATATCTTGGAACGCGTAAAGGGTGATAAGCGAGTGTTAGTTGGAGCCTTCCCAGGGAGAAAAATGAGGGCAGTGCTTAAAGAGAGTAAAAATAGGCTGTTGAAAAATTCCACACAGCGCAGTATGGTGATAGTAGCCGTGGGGCTAAACGATATCCTAAATGGTGACGCTGCAGGAGTGGTGGAAAGTTTAGCTAAGGGAGTTGACTATATCAAGGAGATAGCACAGCAAGCGCTGATAGTTGTATGCACAGTACCGGAGGAGCTAGGATTGAACGGAAAGCTGGAAAAGGACGTGGTGACAGTTAATCAGGACATAAGAAAGTTAAGCCTGGAGAAGCATTTCGAAGTGGTTGGGGCAAACAGGGAGGTGCATAAAGCAGGTTTTGGTAGGGCTTTTCAGCGAGATGGCATTCATTTTAACAGAAGGGTGGGAGCAGAGATCGGCTGTCGCCTGGCAGGCAGGACTGTGGCTTTTTTAGGGGGTCCGCGAGGACTCTGTGCACAGAGGTAGTTCAAAGTGAAGCAGAAGAAAGCGTAATAACGGCGGCTGAACCACAAAAAACGGCCAGGAGGAGGTTGAGAAAGAAAAGTACAAAAACGAAATTATAACTGGGATCAGCTACATAAACATGCAAGGAGGTAGAAAAAGAGCGAGACGGATAGAGATAGAACAGCAGTTGAAGGACGACAAAATAGGTGTGTACGCTCTTGGCGTGACTCATCTCAGGGATCTAGAAGATCCGCCGTTTTTTAGAAGGCTACGTCTGGGAAGGGTGCAACACAACGAGAACGGAAAAAAGGGTGGAGGGGTGGTTATGTTGATACACCAGGGAACAAATTGGCAAAAAATAAAATCATCTTCTAAAGAACGTATCTGGGTATTAGGAACAATTGCCGGCATAAGGACATGGCTAGGGGTAGTTTATTTAGGAAGAGGACACCAATGCAGGCAAGAAAACAGGGATCTTGTTGAATGTCTCAGTGACGATATAAGCCAGTTTGGAAACGGGGCCAATATTATTCTGCTGGGGGACATGAACGGCCACATCGAAGATATGGATGGATACACGGATTGTAACAGGAAGCTAATGCTAGATTTCTATGAGTGACACGATCTAGTTATAGTAAATAAAGAAACAAAATGCGAAGGCCAAATCACGTGGGAATTCCGCAACTGGCCGACGGCCATTGACTGCTGTCTAATGTCGCAGGGAATTTATAGCAAGGTCACAAAAATGGAAATAGACGAAGAAGGGGAGTGTAGTCTGGGAAGTGATCATAAACGTATTAGTCTGCAGATGGGGCCCTTAATGAAAAGATTGATGGAACTTAGACAAAAAAGCAATAGAGAAAAGCCCCATTGAACAGGTAGAACTACTGAAAAGGAGGAAAATTAAAGAGATTAAAGCAGCAAACCGATGGAATGGAAAGAGGAAGCCTTGGAGCTGGTGGGTTAAGGAAATCAGGGAAGCTATTGAACAACGACGGGCTGCTTCAAGGGAAGACCGAGTGGCAAAGAAAGCACAGTTATCTCAGGAGGAAATCGACCAAAAATGGGAATCATATGAAACTTGAGGTACAGGCCCTCGATCGTCCAAAGTAAAATAAAGTAGTCCGCCGATCGCTGGATGGCTGACATACACGATGCCTCTAGAGGCGGAGAAAGAAAATTCTGGAACCATATAAGCTGGCTAAGGAAAAGGAATCAAAGAAAGCAAGATCGGATTCAAGATAACAAGGGAAATTGTTTAAACGGAGACAACGCAGTGAACTACATTACATCAGTTATAGCCGAGTCATTTAAGAGTGACGATAGGGTAATCTCCGCAAATCAGGAAGCAACACAAGGTAGCAGAATATAAAGCAGCTTAGAATTGACCAATTTAAACTGAAAAAAGGCACCAAAAATTATTCCTTAAAATACAACTACAAGAATAGATGGAATTTCGATCAAGCTGATTAATGAACTTGGTCCAAAAAGTAAGGAAACGTTTATAAAAGCTCTGAAAACAGTCATAACGAATAAGCAAATTCCGGACAGCTGGCGGCAGAGTAAAATGAATTTGATTTATAAAGGGAAAGGAGAAAGCATGCACATAAAATGCTACAGGCCGATTACCATAACATCTGTTATGTACAGGTTGGCCATGTAGGCGGTGAAATAAAATGTGCAAGCATGGGTAGAAAGTAACAAGATACTCGGATAACTTTAGAACGGCTTTAGAAATGGTAGGCGCGTAGATGATAGCTTTCTCGTGCTTACCCAATGCATCGAAATATCTAGGGTGAAAGATAGACCTTTGTATTTGGCCTTCCTGGACATAAACGGGACGTACGACAACGTAAACAGGGAGCTCCTGTGGAACATATTAAAAGAATAAGGTATTGGTTGTGGGATAATAGAGTTCCTACAGGAAATATACCGGGATAACAAAGTAGAAATTACATGGGAAGGGATAAGAAGTACGGAAGATGTCAAAGTATGCAAAAGCTTAAGACAAGGCTGTTCTCTATCTCTGCTGCTGTTCATGCTTTAAATGATAAACCATGAACGGAGGATAGAAGACAGTAACGTAGTTTTTAACCTGTCATATAAATTAGGTGGAAAGGCGGTAGAGCAGCGCGTCCCCGGTTTGATGTATCCAGACGATATTGTGCTGCTAGCTGAGAATATGGAAGAATTGCAAACTCTAGTTTAGTATTGCGGAGACGAAGGGGACGCTCTAGGCTTCAGTTTTAGCGCAGTTAAGTCGAGTCTGATGATTTTCAGCTTCTCAACTGATCAAGGTCTTAAAATACAAGGCCATGAAATACCCAGAATAGCAGAATACAAATATCTGGGGGTATGGGTAAACGAAGGATTGGTATACATTGGAAAGCATGAGCTATCACTTAAGGCCAAAGGGCGAAGAAATGCCGGGATAATGAAGCATAAGGCATTGTGGGGATACAACAGCTATGAGGTTTTGAGGGGTATTTGAAAAGAAATTATGGTGCCCGGACTTACTTTCGGAAATGCGATTTTGTGCCTAAAATCAGATGTAAAGTTGACGTTAGAAATAAATCAGAGAGCCGATGGACGATTAGCACTAGGTGACCACGGCAAAACCACAAATGAGGCGGTACAGGGAGATATGGGCTGGGCATCTTTCGAAATACGGGAAGCACAGAGTAAAATATTATAACAGGAACGCCTGAGGAAATTGGACAGTAAAAAATGGGCAGCTAAAGTATTTAAATACCTGTACTTAAAAAGCGCTCACTCACAATGGAGGAAAAGAACTAGGAAACTAACTAGTGAGTATGCTAGTCACAAGGACGGAGAAATAAAGAGCAATAAGCAACAGGCGAAAAACACAGAAGGTAAATATTGGATAAATTTGATGGAAAAGAAACAGAGTGTGGAATTATACCGAAAGTCGAAAAGGCAGATCAGGAAGGAAGCTTTCTTTGATAACTCAAGAAGCAGTGCCCTACTTTTTGAAGCTAGATCAGGGTGCCTTAGAACACGCAGCTACAAAAAGAAAGTTATCAATGAAGATGAGGCATGTGCTGTATGTGGTAACTCCAGTGAAACAATTGACCATATTATACTCGAATGTAATGGTATCCATCCGGAAGTTGATGCAGGCGCAGTCACTGTTCCTGAAACTCTGGGGTTGGAAGATACCAATGGCCGGGTGAATAAACCGGCGCTGGAAGCTAGCAAAAAACTAATGGAAGATTGGTGGCTTAAAAGCAGAAAAGTGACATAATGTTAGTTCTAGAAACAAAATTGAATAAATTGAATGATGCTAGTGTTCACCAATCTGAAACTGTAATTAAGATATAGGGAGAAAAATTAGCATGATAGCTACTGCTACCGCCCCGTTTCAAAGGGGACGCTTCTATATTCCATCCATCCATCCATCCATCCATCCATCCATCCATCCATCCATCCATCCATCCATCCATCCATCCATCCATCCATCCATCCATCCATCCATCCATCCATCCATCCATCCATCCATCCATCCATCCATCCATCCATCCATCCATCCATCCATCCATCCATCCATCCATCCATCCATCCATCCATCCATCCATCCATCCATCCATCCATCCATCCATCCATCCATCCATCCATCCATCCATCCTTCCTCTCACATATTTTCCTCTTGTCTTCTAAGGGTGGATGCGGAGATTGGTCTGTCTTCGTTTTTCGCACGAATAAATTTTAGATACATCTTTGGAAACAGTTTCTGCGAAATTATGTTTTTCACATAATGTATAATTGCACCAAAGTAATGCATATGTCAGCAGATCATGCTTTAGCAGTAACGTTGCTTTCACTTTCACTTTCAAATTCGCAACCGACGAGTGTTCCAACTAAGGACAAATTTAAGGACGAACATATTGCGGAGCATCAAAAGCTCGCGTCATATCAGTCAATATTTTGATAAAATATTTTACAATATGTTACAGTTGCCTTAATTTTTTTAGAGACGCATTCTATTCGTTTTTTAATGACAGTGGTAACAACGTGATGCGAGGGCAGGAAAAACATTAAAACAGATTTGTTGTTATGCATTTCAGGCTTAGATTTTGTCGGCAAAAATATGCATAAGACTGGTCTACTCAAATTTGGCTCAGAATTTTTTGTAGCCTTAAGAAAGCTGATGCTAACCAGTTATACGAGGTAAAACTTGTCACGTATATCAGAAACCTAACTATACTAGGGCCATCTAGAACATCAGGCTTGCTCTTGCCCAGCAATACCCGGTATGACATAAGATATAGCTTGTACAAACTGTCCTCTGTAGGAACGAGTTATGGTACCCAAATACTGGGCCCGCTTGCACAAATGATCTTAAGACTGTCTTAGCGAAATCCAGACCTAACTGAAGTCTAAAGGATAGGCCGCTAGCTTGGCTGTTTAAGACTGGAGCCAAGACTGGGCTTCAGCCTTGACTTGAATAAGTCGCTTGCATCGCTTGCACGATTACGACTCTGTGCCATCTTAGTTAAGACACTAGGACGCCAGGTACCTCAATAGCAAAAGAGGGAAAAACAAGGACGCGCTGGCCCCGTTCCCGCTTTGAGATGTAAACATTCCGTCAGTCTTGCGTTGTGTTAACTCCACGCCATTGCTATTTTGCGGCTTAAGATTGTGTCATATGGTAAAATGACCAAAGTGGTTGCTGAGGGCGTTCAGGGAAGCCACTCTGGTGAACACGAGCCGAGACGAAGTGAGCAACGAAGATTGCAGTCGGGTGTTTTGCTGTTGGGCCTGTGCACTCACTAGTTCGTTTTTTCCTCTGTCAGCATTCGTTCTCCAGCAGTGTATTTCTCTGCAACTGTTGACATCACTGGTTCTGCGTTTTGGCACCCGGCTCCAAGCATACAAAACCTTTGGGCCCCTTTCGCGGCGCAGTAAGGCAGCCAAGCACATCGTGAATCAGTAAAAGTTCAGTGAAAAGAAAAAAAATAGAACGTGCTATAAAATCGTCCTTGTGACTAAGTGCGTCTCCGGTGATGGCCGAAGAGCTTTCGCGTCCAAACGCGTGTGCTGTGATGTATACTTTCATTCGACGTGTGTGTGTGTGTGTGTGTGTGTGTGTGTGTGTGTGTGTGTGTGTGTGTGTGTGTGTGTGTGTGTGTGTGTGTGTGTGTGTGTGTGTGTGTGTGTGTGTGTGCGTGCGTGCGTGCGTGCGTGCGTGCGTGTGTGTGTGTTAGCATCTTGTGCTCCGTGTGCATACGTCTTGTGGCGAAGTGATGAGTTGTGCGCGTGCTCACGCCTGTGTCACATCGGTGGTCGTCTGGGGCTTTATTGCAATGCTGTGCTCTCTGCATGCTTCTATTGTACTGTCTCCGTACTGTAAACGACCAGTGATCAGCTCAAACTTTTCTCCTTGAATCGTGTTTGTGTTCACAAAGACTTTGGCCTGCGATTGGCGTGAATTGCAGTAACATTCGCGCTGCAATTAACGCATAATTGGCAAGAAAGGTTTTATGAAGTTGATGTGAGGAAAAGGCAGGAAAAGACAAGCATACACCATCGTTTCACTAGTGGCTGCTATTGCAGTATTTTATTTTATTCTTTTATTTTTACACTGTGCGCCTAAGATGTGGCGCCATTTTTTTCCCGTTTTAGTGCAGATATGTTTTCTGTATGAAGATTGAGTAAAGACTCAACCTTGCTATTATCTTCGTTTTCGCTGGTCGTATTTTTACCTTTTGACATAAACGTAATTGCGGTATGGTGTGTTGCACTGCGGAAAACAGTCTAGTTTGATAGCTAACAAGAGATTTATTCATTACCTGTGTTGCTTGATGTTGATTAAAATAATAAGCTTGATGGTCAGGACTTTTTGTGTGGCACATGTCCTCAAAAATAGGAATAGCTGTCTGGTGATTTGGTGGTGCTCCACATTTGTGAACAGAGCATACACATGCTTTCACATAACAGCGCATACAAATAAAACATTAAGTGCTTAGGCGACTCTTAGTAAGCGATGTCAATGACAGGGCTTGTTGCCCCATGGCTGGAATTCCAAGCGCTCATGAATCAATGGAAGTCGTAACAAGTCACTGTTACACATTTGGTCATTACAAGTCATTTTAGTCATTTCTAATCAATTGCAGTTACAGGTTGTCTATAGACATATGGGTCATTACAAGTCATAACCTCTATTAATCAGTATCACTATCTTTTTTTCTTCCATCTGTCCTCATACGGCCGACACTTCCCGATGACGGGTCTGCCGGTCACCTACTGAAAATTAACAAACCGACTATGTCCTTACTTAAGCACTCATATAGTGCTGTCTCTACATCTTCTGCTCATACATTTTTGTCTACAGGATTTAGCATGTCAAGTTTTATGCAATGCCATAGTCGGGATGTGCACAAGATAATTGCGGCTTTTTTTAATACCTCTGTCATACGGTCACTTTCGGTCCTCATTGCGCTCGATCTGCATTGAGGTTTTCAAGAAGGATTGAAGCTTCACGTGCTACACTGGCGTTCTCAATGAGCATTGAGAAATTTTCCTCGTGTGCGCTTTAGAGCTCACTGATGACAAGGGTGTCGACGACCGCTTTCGAGTGTGCTTGAAATCTCAAGAGCGCTTGAGGAAGCAGCTTGAAGTCAAGCAGGATCGAGCTCGATTGCACTTGAAAGTTGCCGCGTGACAACCTCGATCTACGTTGAGTTGAATGCAGATCGAGTTTAATGAGGATCGAAACTGTCCGTGTGACAGGGGTACAACATGCACCGAGATTGTACAGTGTCCGGCCAGCTTTGTGTTTATCCACCATCGGAACGCAGATACCAAAGCCAGAATCGAAGTAGGATTCTCGGGATATAATAGTCAAGTTCCGTAAACTGGGCCACTGGGTTGTGCTCAGACAACGAGTACCCACTGGATGTCAGGCTGCAAGCTGTGATGTGAATGATGTAATTTTGGGCCTAGCAACAAAAGGGCTTGGTTATGAGAAATTATGGGGCTGGAAAAAGGCAACTAACGAAGGAAATACTTCATTTTGCAAGAAGAAATTACTGAAGAAAAATTACCCCCCCCCCCAAAAAAAAAAAAACTCTTCATAAACAACAGGCATGCAATTGCTTTCTGGGCACTGTCCTTATTAGACAGTGACCAACTAGCATAAAACCAGAATGCAGTCCACCACCACACTGAGCCTCTTGTATTGGCTGAAAACATTTTGCATGTACTTGCACAATGATATAAGCAAAGATGTTCATAGAATGGCTGAAAAAAGGAACATGCAGTAGACTGAACTCAAAGAACACAGAATCTTAATAATAACTCTCAGCATTTCGAAACCAGGACTACTAAATGGGAATGCTGCATGTTTATATAATTTTGTACTTGTGTACTTATTACGAATTGCATTGCAATACTCTAAACCCTACACAGATATCACTTGAAACATTCAGTGCACTATGCATCATACTGTGAAATACAAAACAGAAATTTCTCTGCACACAATATTTGGTAGATATGTGTCCCCCCCCCCCCTTTTTTTTCTCTCCCGAAATTTCGTTTAAATCCAGCCAAACCCCCCATGAAATTTGTAGTATCCCATCGACTTTAGAGTATAGGTTAACCATTGTCAATACAAGCTATTAGTGCACATGCAGTTAAAGAATCAGTGTTCGGATATTAGCAATGACAAAGAAGATACTTTCAGCAACGATATTTCATGTCCTTAATAAAATCAGATATGAAGGAGAGTGCATAAATACGTCAAGAACCATTTATCGGTTCTGGGTAGTGTGACCATGACCTCCTCTGCCTGCTGTGATCTTTTAAGGTATTGACAGCACTTAAAACCTCATGCCTGGAGGCTTTGTTGGAGGCTTTCACTTGACAGCAAAAAGCAAAGATTTAGATGCTAGACAAGCGACGACGTTGCACCTATAGAGCTGACCTGAGGAACAGTATGCAACTTTGTTTCCTGTAATTCTGCAATCAGGAAAGTCACATGTGTTGGAATAAAATGCTTTCAAACTTGGCATATTGCAATCATTACATTCAATTGTAGCCCTTTGTGATTTACACAAATATTTCAATAATGACCATTTGGAAGTGCGACATAGCACAACCACAAGGAATTGTGTACAAACAGTCAATATACTACGGTACAGAATCTTAGCAAAATAGCCTGTTGTGCACACTATTTTTATTCCCTCAGCCTGCTCAGTAACCTAAAAAAACTGCAGCAATTTAAAAAGATTATGAGCCTTAAAGGGTTGAATGTTGAAGGATTCTAATTTATATTGACACATGCCATTCATAGGCGACGAAGATTTGAACCGGCGATTCGGAGAAGACGACGAAGCGAAACAGTGCTCCGCTTTCGTGCTGCCCTGACTGGCTGTTGGTGTCCTTCGGTGTCAGAGTGTAACCGTGTTCTGTGTAACGTTACGTTACAAATCTGGTGGAGGAATCGCCAGGTATCGATCCAGTCCTGCAGAATCAACCTGCCAATACGGACCTTACCCCCGTACATCAACGCCTCGGCCGCAGCCTACGTGGAGAGCCCCCTGAATTCGGACCCCTTCCGGCTGCTACCAGAACGACGCATCCTCAGACGGCCGTCGAACCTGCTGCAATGACATCTGAGAGCAGGCTTCCCACCCACATCCTGTGTCATCAGCCGCGAACACCCCCCTCCTTTCATGGCGACGTGTTCGAGGACGCCGAGGACTGGCTTGAGAACTACGAGCGAGTTGCTCGTTACAACGGGTGGACTGATGAGCGCAAGCTCCACAACGTGTACTTCGCCCTTGAAGAGTCTGCACGGACATGGTTTGAAAACCATGAGGCTGCCTTCCCATCCTGGGCAGCCTTCTGTCGTGATTTCAAAGCCACCTTTCCTAGCGCCGACCGCCGGGAGCGAGCAGAAGCTGCGCTACACTCGCGCAATCAGCGCCCGAACGAGAGCGTGCGTATGTTCTTTGAGGACATGACACGCCTTTTCAAGCGTGCAGACCCACAAATGACTGAAGATAAGAAACTGCGTCACCTGATGCGGGGCGTTAAACAAGAATTTTTCGCCGGACTGGTGCGCAGTCCACCGCGCACTGTGGCGGAGTTTCTCAGCGAGGCAGCGACCATGGAGACAACGCTGCAACACCGAGCCCGTCAGTACAACCGTGACGTGAACATCATTGGGTCCGACGCACCTCCTGTGCATATCGGCAGCGACATGGACGCGCTACGAAATCTCATCCGTTCTGTCGTGCGGGAGGAACTGCAAGCGCTCCGGATGCCTTGCAACACAACAGCTTTTCCTTCACTGGCTGAAGTCGTCCGGGACGAGGTGCGTATGGCAGCTCAGCAAGTTGCTGACGTTCCCCAGCAGCGCATTCCCCACCAGACGATCGACGCGAGGCCCACCTACGCGTCCGTATTACGTAGGGCTCCCCCGCCGGATCATAGTATCAACGCCGCAGCTCCAGCAATGGAGCCGCAGGGTCCTCGCATGGAGGGACTCGCATGGAGCCGCATGGGGCCTCACTACTCCCCTCCGCCAATCTACCAGCGACCCCGTCAAGTATGGCGGCCCCGGGACCATCGCCCCCTGTGCTATCATTGCGGGGAAGCCAGTCACCTTTACCGGGCGTGCCCGTACCGCCGCGTAAACATGCGGGGTTTCGCCTCGGAGGAACTCCACCCTTGGAATGACGAACGGCCTACTGAGATTGCAAGCGACCTTGCAGCGCGACAGTATTCCGTAACGTCCGGTTACCAAGAGCGTCGGTCTACGTCCCCGACGAGCTACCGCTCTACAAGTCCCCATACTTCCCGACGCCGCTCCTCTCCCAGCCCTAGCCGGGAAAACTAATACTAGCGGCCTACGGAGGCAGGGTCGCTGATGTCGGGAAATGTGAAGATCCTCCGTCATCGTCAGGCCGACCCGACGAGATATCGCTTGTGTCAGGTAGCGACAGCATCCGGCATACTACCTCCGATTTATGTGTAACGATTGATGGAGTGGATGTCACCGCGTTACTCGACACTGGTGCCGATTATTCAGTAATGAGCCGTGGTCTCGCCCGAGAATTGAAGAAAGTTTTGACACATTGGTCCGGCCCGAAAATTCGCACGGCGGGAAGTCACTTGATCGAACCTGCAGGCAAGTGCACAGCGCGGGTCGGCATCCGTGGTTTTGTGTATGTCGGAGAATTTATCGTGCTTCCTGAGTGTTCGAAAGACTTGATCCTCGGTCTAGACTTCCTGCAGACCAACGGCGCTGTCATTGACCTGAAAGAAGCGCGTGTTTCCTTTTCGACGAAACGAGCCGTGGCGCGCATTGAAAACGAAGATCCGGGTCTGAATGTTTTGCGTATAGTCGACGATGACGTGAGGGTTCCGGCACGTTCTAGTGTGTTGGTTCTTGTAAAGCATGACTTATTCCACGATTACGAGAGCATCGCGGATGGGCACCTTCCGCTACTACTCGAGAAGGAATTAGCCGTTGCTCGAGGACTCGTACAACTCCAGAACAGTTGTGCTACTGTCCTGCTGACAAATTTTGCTAAGGAGATGCGGCATCTCGCCAAGGACACGGCTGTTGCCGTCCTTCACGATGTTACTGCCTTGCCTCATTTATGCACCACCGGAGCGAACCCTAAAGAGGAGGCCGCACCTTGTCATGCTCTGCAGACCGTTAAAATTAACCCCGACTTGAGGCCCGATCAGAGGAATCTTCTTTCGGCTCTTCTGAGCGATTTCGCAGACTGCTTCGCCACAGGCTCTAAGGTTGGTCGTACTCCTGTCGCCAAGCACCGAATCATCACCGATGAGACCACGTTACCGGTATGCCAGCGCCCGTACCGGGTTTCTCCTAAAGAACGTGACGCCATTAAAATGCAAGTGAATGAAATGCTTGCGGACGACGTGATCCAGCCTTCGACGAGCCCATGGGCATCGCCAGTGGTCCTTGTCAAAAAGAAAGATGGCACCTTGAGATTCTGTGTCGATTACAGAAAGTTAAATAACGTGACTAAAAAGGACGTCTATCCGCTGCCCAGGATTGATGATGCCCTCGACCGACTACGCGACGCCAGGTACTTCTCCTCATTAGACCTCAAAAGCGGATACTGGCAAATTGAGGTGGATCAGAGAGACCGAGAGAAGACTGCATTTGTGACGCCCGACGGCCTATACGAGTTTAAGGTGCCTCCGTTTGGTCTTTGCTCTGCACCGGCCACGTTCCAACGTATGATGGACACGGTTTTATCAGGTCTGAAGTGGCAGTCGTGCTTGGTGTACTTAGATGATGTCGTTATTTTCTCGCCTACTTTCGAGCAACACTTGGACCGGTTGCGCATCGTGCTTCAAGCACTCAAAGGCGCGCAACTAACGATCAAGCCTGAGAAATGCCACTTTGCTTTCAATGAACTACGCTTTCTCGGCCATGTTGTCAGTGCACAGGGCGTTCTCCATGATCCCGAAAAGACTACCGCAGTGTCAAATTTTCCACGCCCCACCGACAAAAAGGCACTTCGACGATTTCTAGGTCTTTGTTCCTACTACCGACGCTTCGTCCAAGATTTTTCTAAGATAGCTGAACCACTGACAGCACTAACCAGAGAAGACATACCCTTCCTGTGGGGAGACGATCAAGAACAAGCCTTCCAGGAGCTTAGAAGCCGCCTACACAGACCCCCAATACTCGCCCATTTCGATGAAGACGCCGCAACCGACGTACATACTGATGCCAGCAACGTTGGCCTCGGCGCGATACTCATTCAGTGGCAAGGCGGAATAGAACGGGTTATCGCCTACGCGAGCCGAACACTCTCACGATCAGAGGCGAACTATTCGACAACAGAGAAGGAGTGCCTTGCGGTAATCTGGGCCATCAGCAAGTTTCGACCATATTTGTATGGACGAGCCTTCCGTATTGTCAGCGACCATCATTCCTTGTGCTGGCTGGCAAGCCTTAAAGACCCGTCTGGACGCTTAGCTCGTTGGAGCCTCCGTCTTCAAGAGTATGACGTCACTGTTGTGTATAAGTCGGGACATAAACACCAAGATGCGGATTGTTTGTCACGCGCGCCATTGGACTCCACTGCAGTGGAAAACGCCGACGATTTTCCCTTTATTGGGGCCATTACCCAATCACATATGGCTGACCTTCAACGCAAGGACCCGGAGCTGGCGCCGCTCATCGATTATCTGGAAGGACACGGTGGTAGAGTACCGCTTGTTTTTCGCCGTGGCTTGCAGTCATACGCTTTACGAAGTGGAGTTCTCTACAAGCGCAATTTTGAAAGATCCAAAGAGACATTTCTACTCGTAGTGCCTACGCACCTACGGCCTGACATCTTAAGCGCTTGTCACGACGAACCGTCCTCCGGCCACTTGGGAGTTAGTCGTACGCTTGCAAGAATTTGGGAGAAATACTATTGGCCGAAATTATTACCTTCAGTGCGATCTTACGTAAAAACCTGCCGTGATTGTCAACGCCGAAAGACTCCACCCGTGAAACCAGCTGGATTTCTTCAGCCGATCGCTCCACCGAAAACTCCTTTCCAACAAGTGGGGATGGATCTTCTTGGTCCTTTCCCGAAGTCAAGTAATGGAAAGCGTTGGATTGTTGTCGTGACGGACTACTTGACCCGATATGCTGAGACCGCGTCGCTCACGAATGGAACTGCCGCCGTAGTCGCAGAGTTTTTTGTCCACGACATTGTGCTGCGTCATGGCGCTCCGGCTGTTATCATTACCGATCGCGGGGCAGCTTTTACGGCCCGCCTGACTAAGGCTGTACTGAACCTTACACACACTAGCCATAGACGGGCCACGGCATACCACCCACAAACTAATGGCTTGGTGGAAAGGCTAAACAGAACTCTGGCTGACATGCTGTCTATATACGTGGATATAGAGCATAAGACCTGGGATAAAATCCTCCCATATGCCACGTTCGCATATAATACGGCACTTCAGGAGACGACGCGGCTCACACCCTTTGAGCTTGTCTTCGGCCGTCGAGTGACCACTCCACTGGATACAATGCTGCCCGTATACACCGACGACGAAGATGAGCTTGACCTGGACATCGCTAGTTTTACCCAGCATGCGGAAGAAGCACGGCAGCTGGCAAGGCAGCGCATATACCTACAACAGCCACTAGACGCTGACCGTTACAACAAGGGACGGCGATTCGCTGCCTACGAGCCTGGAGACTATGTCTGGATTTGGACGCCCGTTCGTCATCGTGGGCTGTCTGAAAAATTGCTGCGCCGGTACTTCGGCCCATATCGTGTCCTCCGCCGCCTCAGCAACGTTACTTACGAAGTTGAATCCGCGACCCAAGATCCCTCAAGCCGCAGACGACGCAAGTTCACTGATGTTGTACACGTCGTCCGGATGAAACCCTACCACGATCGCCCCGCTGACTATTCTTGAGACTGATGGTGCCCCGTTTTGTGTTGTGGTATCCCACACCAACCTAGCATAACATCTGTCAGCTCACCGCATCAAGCAGCATTTGCAGCATCGAGGCGATGCTGCCAAGAAGGGGGGCAATGACACATGCCATTCATAGGCGACGAAGATTTGAACCGGCGATTCGGAGAAGACGACGAAGCGAAACAGTGCTCCGCTTTCGTGCTGCCCTGACTGGCTGTTGGTGTCCTTCGGTGTCAGAGTGTAACCGTGTTCTGTGTAACGTTACGTTACAAATCTGGTTACAATATGGTGAAATTTTGTGATGCTACTATCTCAAGAAGCCTGAGCCAACGGCAAATTAAGAGGAGACGGTTTTCAGGCTTCTGTAATAGCACAGGTCAAGTGGGAGTAGAAGTCATGGGTAGTAACAGCATCTTACATAAAAAAAAAACTGTTTGAATACACAAAAAAGCAACCAAAAAGCAAAGCCCCAATGCAATGTGCGGAAGCACCTGATGAAGCACCATTTTGTGATGGCGATGATAGTGGAAATGAAATATGTTACCTTGCGTATTGTGATTGAAGAGCTTTTCTTCACTTCTGGGGCATTGTGAGTAGAAGTCATATTTTTGATCATCGATTCCTTCATACAATGAATACCCGCATAAAACTTGGCAAAGTTTATGTCCAACCTGTACAGCAATGAATGTTTAATTATTATGGCATTGTAAGAGCGATTTGCTGCCCTACTATACTGGTTATCTTTATTCATAAAGGTGTTCTTGCATAGCTCCCACTCTCACACTGCATTCACATTCCATTAGGTAATTGTCCTGTGTCTGCCTCTATGAGAGAGAGTACCACTTGCAAATGGTGTCAAATTAAAGGTGCTTACATGAAAAGAAACAGTTACATTGTAGATAAACTTCAAGTAAATCAGTACTTATAATCAATTAGTGTTTGTAAATGTAACTTAGCTAGAAACGTTGTGACCTGAAAATGCATTGCAAACAACAGTCATTAACAGGGAGATGAATTTGGTAAACAATTTCAGATTATTAATTGCATAGATGAATTCCTTTGAAATGACCACTATAACCAAATACGCTTCTGATCAAGTAAGTATATTGTTTGTAATGCTCTGTTCAACGGTAATGGTTACCATGAAAGTATAAGATTACACAGCAGCTCGGCTGGTACTGTTCTGTATGCTACATATATAAGTCAGAGTTGAGGATGTCCACGTAATGTGCTTTACTTTGAAAAAAATTACATTTCAGTCATCACATGATTTCATTGTCCGTATGGCAGTGATAAATACAATTTTTATGCATATTGTGTGCACTGTGTGACACTTCATCTTCCAAACGTCTGAATGTGCTGCTTCATCTTCATCCTGCTCTCTCTTGTAGATACCCACCGTCATCGCGGAGTGTGGTTCGCTACGCTGTGCGACCAGGGCTTCAGGTCTCAATAAAACCTGATCCGCCAAGTCCGACCTTCGCATTAAATACACGTGGTGGAGGTTTGCCTTGATTTCCCCGCTGCTTCGTCACCTGCACCCACCTGGAGCTCCGTTCTGGACGCCGTGTGACCTCGACCATCATCGTCATGACCCAAGAGGGCCACTCCGCTGTTCTGGCTTCTACCAACTCTACCTCAGCTCCCCTTGCCACTCGGACTGTCAGCAGCCGTCAGCGCGACCCGCAGATGTTAACCGGTCTCCGCGGCGACGAAGCTGATGACTGGCTCGACAGCTACAACCGGGTCAGTGCTTTCAACCCGTGGGACGATTCTCTTATCTAATTAATTTGTCTTTATTTGATGGATGTGGCCAAAACGTAGTTCCTAAACCATGAATTGACGATTCCGGACTGGGCTACCTTTAAACAAAAGTTACGCAAGATTTTCTGTGCTCCTACAGTTCGCACGGAGTCTGCCAAGAATAAGCTAGAAGCTCGATTTCAGCGGTCCAGTGAGACTTATACCTCTTATACAGAAGACGTCCTTGCACTTTGCCGCCACCTACATGACACCATGCCAGAGGCCGAGCGTGTTTGGCACGTCCTTAAAGGTATTGGGCCACTCGCCTTTAACGCCTTGCCCGTCCAGAACCCTACCACCATCGACGCCATCATATCTACTTGTCAACGCCTTGACGAACTGCAGTAAATACGCCTGCAGTCTGATCCCACTTCCATTGGTTTCACTGCCGACGCTGACCTCCGTGCGCATATTAGCTGATTAATTTGTGAAGAGCTCTCGGCTGAAGGTAATTAGTGCCGCCCTGCATCTGAGCCACATCCTTCAAGTGCCGGCATGCGTAGCATTGTCAAAGAACAGCTGGGCACAATGACGTCTTCCTCCCCAAAACCGGTCCCTCCTACCATCTGTCATGTGCCAACGTACGCCAAGGTCACATCCTTGCCGCCTGCAGTTGGAGCGCCTACGCCACCGGCGCCTACCACTGCTCATGTCGTCGCATCGGCACCACCTGCCGCGGCGCCGACATACTACCCCACCTGGCGCCCAGCCCGCCCTGTTTGTTATTACTGCGCGTACCAAGGTCATATTTCCCGTTTCTGTCGTCGCAGGCTCCAAAATGAACGCCGCGGCTACGACGCATTTGAAGCATACTACCCTCCTCGCTTCTTCGGCTCTAACCACCGCCCATTCCCTGATTATCCCCGCCGTTCATCACCCCCGCCAGAAAGTCGCGCTCACCACTGCAGTTTTAGGAGGCAAAACTGCACTCTTCGACCATCTAAAAATTCCTCCAAAACATCCCTCGAATATGATTTTAGTTTGGGTTGAAGGTTTATCTATTGAGGCTTTGGTTGACACGGGTGCTGTTGTTTCTGTGATACAAAGTGACTTGTGCTCCTGCTTTGAAAAGTAAAAACACCTTACGATGGACCTGAACTCCGTGGAGCTAATGGTGCAATAATTCGGCCTTTTGCTAAGTGTACAGTGCGAGTTTTTGTTGAGGGCGTCCGCCACCATGTAAAATGTGCCGTGATGTCACCATGCGCTCACCCAATTATTTTAGGCTGGAATTTTCTGTCTGCCGCATCAGCCAGCATTTCGTGTCGTGACAGGGTCATTTACATGTTTGAGAACGATCAATATTCTGAACCTCCCGAGCCCCGTCATCGCCTGCTTGCCGCTACTGATCCAGTGTTGCCCCCTGGATGCGAACAACTTTTCGCTCTTACTTCTACTGACATTGATAACGGAGATGTGTTAATCGTGTCTTCTGATCGCCATCTAACCCGTGGAATCGCGTTACCACCAAGTCTTGTTCGGTTTGAGCATGGCACAGCGCTTGTTGCTGTTTCGAATACTTTCCCAGAGACCAATGTGCTGGCTAAAGGGACATCTTTTTCTTGTGCCCTGGACATTCACCCGGTGTCCCTCACCACCCTTACCGCCCCCTCTTCCTCACCTGTAGCCTCTTCCGATGCCTATCTCTGTGTTCTGTTTGGCACCATCAATCCTTACCTTCCTGGGACTCACCGCCAAGCTTTGCAGGAATTACTTCGAAAACACCAAGCCTCCTTTGATGTCACTTCTCCGACCTTTGGCCGACCTTCTTCTGCACAGCACCGCATTATTACAGAAGGTACTTCTATTGTTAGCCGCAGCCCTTACCGCGTTTCCTTATCATAACGTAAAATAATATAAGGTAATGTGAATGATATGCTCCGACGAGACATTATTAGGCCCTCAGCTGGCCCCTGGTCATCTCCAGTCGTCTCGGTAAAAAACGGATGGGTCCGTGCGTTTTGCGTTGATTACCGCGCACTTATCAAAGTCACTCACAAAAATGTGTACCGTATGTCATGAATTTACGACTCCCTCGACTGTCTTTAGGGTGCCGAATATTTCTACGAAGCCGACAGAGAAAAAACCGCATTCGCTACTCCCGATGGGCTTTACGAATTCAATGTCATGCCTTTTGGACTTTTATATGCCCCCGCTACGTTTTAGCGCATGATTGACACTTCTTAGAGGACTTAAGTAGAAAACATGCTTGTGCTACCTGGACGACATAGTTATTTTCTCTGCGACTTTTTCTGATATTTATGCCGCCTTGATCAAGTATTAACGTGCCTGGCATCCAACGGTCTACAGCTGAGCACAAAAAAGTGTAATTTCGCCAAGAAAGAAATCAAGATCCTGGGCCACCTCGTCAGCCGCGATTGCATTCGACCCGACCCTGACAACCTTGCTGCAGCTTTGAACTGTGCACGCCCTCAGCGGGCTAAGAATCTACGCAAATTCCTTGGCCTATCTTCATACTTTCGCCATTCCATTCGAAATTTCGCTACCATGCTGCACCGCTCCACCACCCTCTTACCCACCGTACTACTTTCAATTGGTCCGAAGAATGCGAAAAAGCTTTCCAAGCCGTAAAGAATGCCCTCACTTCGGACCCTGTTCTCGCTCACTTCGACAACACTGCTGCCTCCATTCTCCTCACCGATGCCAGCAGCCTCGGTATCGGAGCCGTACTTCTGCAACATGATACCGCTTCTCGGGAAAAGGTAATTGCATTTGGCAGTCGAACTCTAACAACAGCGGAACGCAAATACACAATTACTGAGCAAGAGTGCCTCGCCGTCGTTTGGGCAGTTCAGAAATTCTGCCCCTACTTCTACGGCCGCCATTTCACGATCGTTACCGATCACCACGCTCTGTGTTGGTTATCAACCCTCAAAAATTTGGCTGGACGCCTGGGTCGTTGGATTCTGCGTTTGCAGGAATACACCTTCGAGTTCACATACAAATCGGTTCGCAAGCTGATGCTCTTTCCGTTGCCCGCTCCCAGAATCACCACCTTGTGCTTCTTCGCGCCTTCCTGCATGCACCCTCGACGTCCCAATGTCGTCCAGAGCTCCAAACATCAACTGTGCTTCTCCTACCGCTGCTCCAGATCGCTACGATATTATTTCACTCTCCTACCTCTAGGATGCGCAGGCAACTCCAAAAGTGCAAACTTGACAATGGCGTGCTCTCCCGTGATATTTATTGCCCTGAAGGCACCCTTTGGGTCACTGTTATCTTGAGAGCGCTTCGCACCCGTATCCTGGCGGCTCTCCACAATGATGCTACAGCCGGTCACTTAGGCTTTCATAAAACTTACCATCGCGTGAAAACCCGTTTCTTCTGGCTAGGAATCGCCTCAAGCGTGGAAAAATACGTCGCCTCTTGTCTGCCATGCCAGCGTCGCAAACGGCCGTCTTCTCCTCCTGCTGGCCTACTACAGCCGCTACCTTGCCCTGCTATTCCTTTCGCCGTTGTTGGCATAGACTTATACGGGCCACTTCCACTGTCCGCAAGAGGTAATCGCTGGATCGTCACCGCTATCGACCACCTAACACGCTACGCTGAGACCGCTGCACTGCCTAATGGCTCAGCCCCTGAGGTCGCGACCTTCTTTTTGGAATCGCTCGTACTGCGCCATGGGGCCCCTCACGCGCTTCTCAGCGACCTTGGTCGGACATTTCTGTCAACAATTGTAGCCAAAGTTCTTGAGGCATCAACCACACATCACAAATTGACCTCCAGCTATCACCCGTAGAGCAATGGGTTGACTGAGTGGTTCCACCGCACACTTTCTGACATGTCTATGCACGTCGACCAGGACCACCGAAACTGGGACGTAATACTTCATTTTGTTACGTTCGCCTATAAATACGGCTGTACAGCAGACCACAAGTTACACCCCTTTTTTCCTTATTTACGACCGTTCTCCCGCTACCCTTCTTGATGCCTCTTTCCTTTCTACACATGCCAGCTCCTCATCCTCTCTTCCTGACCAGATCCTTTCCTGAGTGGCGAAATCTCGCCGGCTTGCTCGCGTCAACACGGAAGATAGCCAGGAAGACCGCAAGTGCCGCTATGATGCAACCCACCGCCAAGTTTCGTTTCGTCCCGGCGACGAGGTGTTACTTTGGACACCATTACGCACTCCTGGCCTTTGTGACAAGTTCCACCGTCGTTACATTGGTCCTTACACAGTTCTTGCAAAAACCTACGCGGTCAACTATCGAGTCTCCCCTGTTTACCCTCCTCCGGACAGTCGTTACCGTGGCACTGAGCTTGTCCACGTTTCACGCATGAAGCCTTTTATTCGGCGCAATTCTGCGGACTAATTGCGGCCAGGCTGGCCGCTTCGACTGCGCGGGCGAAATAGTGTGAGCACTGTGTGGCGCTTCATCTTCTACATGGCTGAACGTGCTGTTTCATCTTCATCCTGCTCTCTCTTGTAGATACCCATCGTTATCGCGGAGTGTGGTTCGCTAGTGTGCGACCAAGGCTCCAGGTCTAAAACCTGATCCGCCAAGTCCGACCTTCGCATTACCTTACAATATATACTTTCAAAACGTCAGAATACTCTCAAAGCTTTTGATGACTTGTCATTTGACTCTTGTCTACTGCCTGTGTGTTGTGCGACGTCAGTGCATGCTAAAGAACCCCTGGGGGCCGAAATTTCGGGAGGCCGTCACTACGATGTCTCTCATAGCTTGAGCCTCTGTGGGATACAAAACCCCACGAAGGAAACGAATTATGTGTGTGCCATTACGAGCCCCTCAGTTTACTACACTTGCTTAGCCAACACTGACAACATTTATTTTTATTTATTTATTTATTTACAACACTGTAAGCCCTTACGGGTTGTTTCAGGGTGGGAAATAAAGAGGAAATACAAAAAAAAAGCACGAACATTACTACAAGAAATACAATTCTAGTTTTTATTCGAAAGCCTCAGCTGAGCTGGTGCTATAAAAATGTGGGGGTTCAGGTTAATAAATTTCACAATGGTTTTCGGAAGGAACGAGTGATTAAACAGGTCAATTTTAGGTGTGTACGGCTCGATGGCATTTGAGTGATTAGTACGGGCTGATACACTTCTGTGGCTTCGGATATACAGAGTAGTCTAAGTTAAACTTATTTTCACGGAGCATATAAAGAAACTTGAGGCGCGCCATTTTTTCCACATGTGGCTAGTTCAGGTAGTTAAGCTTGGATGCGTAGAGCAGTGACTGACTGTGTTTTCCAGTAAGCGGAAAATATAGCTCTTAAGGCTAATCTTTGCATCTTCTCGAGTTTATTGATCTGATATTGGCAATGTGGGTCCCATATAATACTTGCATACTCTAACTTAGGTTAGACCATACTTTTAAATGCTTGAAGTTTAACATCAGGTGTTGAGTGTTTCAGTTTACGTTTTAAGAAGACAAGTTTTCGTTGCGCTGAACCACATATCTGATTAATGTGTACGCCCCAATTTAAAGTTTGAGTAACTGTGACACCTAAGTATGTTAATTTGTTACACCTGTGGATAGGAAAGTTGTTATACTATAGGTAAAAAGTAATGGAGAGTTCTTGCCGGTTATGGCCATGGCAACAGATTTTATTGGGTTGATTTGCATATCCCATTTCATACAGTAATCATAGACTTTTTTCAAACATTAATTCAGCAACATTTGATCATCATCAGTTCTTACACGGCAAAAAATAACAGTCGTCTGCGAACAGCCGCTATGTATTTTAAAAATACCACCGGGCCTAAAACCGAACATGCGATACGTAGTATGATACATGAGAGGTGGATGAATGTTCGCCGGCTATTTCGATAAATTGGCTCCTGTCGGGAAGGTAAGCGCGTACCCAGTTAATAATTTGCAAATCAATGTCATATGCATACATTTTTTTAAGCAGTTTATCATGACACACTTTTTCAAATGCTTTACGTAGGTCAAATGCAATAACATATATCTGTTCCTTTGAGTTGATGGCTGCGGCGAAGGTATGAACAGTTTCAAAAAGTTGAGTTACTGTCGATAAGCGATGTCGAAAACCATGTTGCCTGGGGTAAAACAGATTGTTATTTTCGAGAAAGTCCATTAAATGTTTAGCTATAACATGTTCCAGTAGTTTGCACGAAGTAGATATATCAGATACAAGGGGATAACTTTCTATGTTAACGTTTTTACCCGATTTATGAACTGGAGTAACCCTCACGAGCAGCCAATCACTCGGAACAGAACATTTACGCAGAGATACAGTAAAAATCTTTACCAAGAACTCTGAGACGCATTCGCAATAACGCCTGAGGAATTCATTAGGAATCATATCGGGACGTGCCGACTTTTATGGGTCCATCTTTAGTAACAAAGACAACACACCTTCCTTCGAGATAACAATGTTTTGATCCTTATTACAATCAGTGTTGGCCTTATACATTGCTACCGTTGTACTATTGTCAGGCCTTGGGATAAAGACAGAGCTGAAGAAACTGTTAAAGCGTTAGCAATTATGAATGGAGTAATGCAGATATTTACAGTCACCTCATTTCCATGCTTCAGGTATAGGCTACAACATTTATTATCAGTTTGTCACGGATAAGTTTAACTTTTGCGCCTGCGTCTTTATCGTCTTTTGCCGATTGCCACAGTAACTTTCACAGTAACATAATACATAAAGGACAAACCATGGTTCAGAGCTGGATTTTGCAGCAGCGCATTTTTAGTATTGCCATGCAGCCTAAGAAAATGGTCTTCAAGACATCGGACAGAGTATTCAAGGAAGTTGGAAACATCTCTTACATTCTTAGCCAACACATAACGTACCTGCTTGCAGCAACAGGTAGTATCAATACTCAAAACACATTACTCACAGTGGATACAGGGATATGAGTATGTGAACTCTGCGGGCTAATAAAAGGATTCCAAAGGTTGCAAGTGCAGTTATACATTTTAAAGAGTGAGTAGATACTTTGCTATGAATTCATGCAATATGCTTCTTTAATTGCATAAACACTTTGCAAACATCTGCAATCTTATGAATGACACTTTAAAAGCAGGCCAGTCAGGACTGCACCAATTGTCTCCACAAATGTGTTAACACTGAAGGTTTCGGTACTACACAAAGCTGACAAGGCTGACACCGACAGCACAGGTGCAGGGCTCACTTCTCTAGCGGCACTATGAATATCCAAATTGCACACACAACACACACAGTGCTGACATCAAGGACACATGAGCCATCAAAACAATCTGCAGCGGGTTTCACTTCTGGTAAACGCTGAGAACGTTGACACCAAAAGCAACGAGGTCGTATAAACATCCAACCATCAATGGGGTACTTGCGACCTGCTACCTGAGATGGCAGAAAAAGCGCTTTTTTAACAGCGCAAAATCAATGAAGCACTAATGCGAAGACGATCAGTTGGTTTGTGCACGCTCTCAGATGCAGCCCAGCACTAGCATCTTGAAGAGAGCACAATGGATGGCACCCACGACGCGTTGGAAGCCTCCCAAAGGTTTGATGTATTCACGCCAGGCCCATCTTGCGGAAAATGACGGCTGGAAAGTAGACATACGTTTTTCACTTTTGGCACCCGTTTCGATTGCTCTTGATTTGGAACATACATGTAGCATTACGAACGCATGTTTGAGCTGCACGCCAATTTTACACACTGAGCGGAAAGAAACAGGTGATTAGCAGGTGAAACTCATGCGAGGTTCGAAACCGGCAGCACGTACCGCGTTTAAACGGGGGCACACCACTAAAGGCCCCCGTGGGATGCACGGTGCCAGTAGAGACAACAGGGAAAAAGTAAAAAATATGTGCGTCGAAACAACTACGACGACAACTACGGCAACCAAGCAATGGCTTCGAAAACACACCATCAACTATTCTGCATCGCCCGGTATCATAGCCCAAACAATACGGAGATGAAGAGCATCACTACGTTCCGCGTATTTTTTTTTACTGCATTCGGCGTTTAATACACGAGAGACGTATCACAGTAAAACACCCGTGCAAAAAAATGGCGAAAATGTTTAAGCTCACCTCAAGACGACGCAGCCAGCGCGACTCGTATGGCAGTCCAAAGAGAAACGGAACAAGTTCCGTCACTAAACAACTTCGAGAGGACGCGTTTTACCTCTGCATCAACACGAAGGGGTACAGAAAAACTTAGTTGCACGTCTTCCACGCTTCAAGGGGTCTAGCATGTGCATCCAGGCTTAGCAGCGGCACTGCAGCCATTTTCAATCTTAATAAAGTTTGCTGTTAAGACTACCTGTACGCTGTCTTAAGCTCCGTCTTAACCGCCGTCTTAAACGCGCACTGAACGTTTTGTGCTAGCGACTTAAGCCGTAGGGAAATCTAAGCTAAGAACACTGGCCATAGGGACATCCAGAGCTATACAAAGCCTATAAACGAGCTGGGCAGTCACGACGTTTGCCGCAATGTTTCACCGCGAAGTGGCAACGCCATAGAAATAGCGGCTTAACTTGACGCCCATATACGCGTTTTTTTTTTAATCCCGTGCCTTTCTTGCGTTGTTTTCTCAGATAAGGATGTGCGCGCCGCTCCTCGGTAGCTTTACAAAATAACTGAAGCCGCACTAAATTCCGTCGCCATGTTTTCGGAGGCCGTAAATCTAAAGAGATGGTCACTCTAAAAGCACTTGCTGCTGGGCTAGTTGGTTTTGGTTCAGAATTAAAATAGCGCTTCGAAGCGAATAGCGAAGCATGGCGCTTCGTCCCGTCACTTACCTTTGTGTTTGTGTGTTTTTCGCGCCTTAAACTATTTTAAAGATGGTCACTCATTGTGTGTTTGTTCATCGGCGTGCTGTGGTTTTGTTCACGTTTTCTTGTTCGTCGAATGCCTGCGGAGCGTCAGTATCGCGTGCTGGCCCTTGCAGATCTCCACCTGTGTCGTGAACGTGCTTTCAGGGACAGGAAATATCCTTGCGAGTAGGAGCCGCAGCAGCGATTTCGCTTCGGCCGGGTCGGCATCTGTTAATCGAGCTGCAGTCATGCGTTAACTTCATATGCCAGGTCATTCTGGCGTTGAAGTTTTTGCTACCGGCGGCTTTCTCATAAAGGCTGGTGCACCGGTCGGCGTGGACGAGCCGATGCAAGCCGGTCAGTAGGAAGAGTCGTTCTCGCACTGACTGGACACGGTAAGAGCCGCCGTTGTCATTTCACCCATTTTGCCTATTGGGATGTTTCATGACCAGTAGAGGCAAGGCAGGAAGAAATACAAGAAAGTGTTTTAAATCGTATACCTTTATTAAGCGGTCGTTGTGATGTACATTGCCCATAGCGGACGTTAGCGACAGCTAAGCAACATTTTCAGGAACGATATTGTTTTCGCTTACTACGGTCATAAGCGTTTATTGCCTTGATAGAGCACAACGGTTTACTAAGTCTGGTTTATAGTACCTATTGCGCACCTAGAAGGGTTTGCATCATACAGGGTACACGACAAGTTTGTTTTTTTTTGAAAGGCTTGCCATGTGGCATAGTATGAGGCTGTCTTTTAACTTAAAGGAAATCATGCAGTCTCATTTCTTCAAGAAACCGGAGCAATCTCCGGCTCTTAATTTGTCCATTAGCCACAAGTGTCAATGTTCCTCCTTTATAGCCGACCGTCCAGCTTCTTGTAGTCGTCTTATTCTTGACGGCTGCATTGCTTGGCGTGTTCATAAAATAAGATCCACCTCGACAGCTGGACTTGGATACTTGAGGCATGTGCTCTGCACTGCATCCTCTTCAGAGCCCCATCCGCGCGTCACCGACGGAGCAAAGGACGACAAGTCTTGTTGCGATAAAGCATCAGCGTGAAATTTATTCTCCGTTTTGTGCCACCACATGATTATCTGCAACCGTGAGCGATGAATATGCACACCAGAAGCGATTTAGGCTACCAGCTTTACAGCTGGCCATCACAGGAGGAGCTGCCGAGCTGCATGAGTGACTTCTGTGCTGCTGGAGGTTTCCCGGCATCGTGGGCGCCATCGATGTCACTCATGAAAAAATCCAGGCCCATGAACTGTACGAGGAAGAGTACATATAAATAGCCATTTCTACTACTCCATCTTCGTGCAGCTTGTGGTAGACAGCAAGTGCCAGATCCTCGAATGTGCGCAAAGTGGCCCGGTGGCACATACGACGAGTGAGTGCTCATACACAGCGGCCTCACTCAGCTCTTCAAACCGGGCACTTACACCGGCATCCTGCTGTAGTGGCTATCCGGCAAGACTTTGGCTCACGAATGAAGAAATGTAAGGCAAGAAGCGATACAACGCAGCTCACGGCACCACCAGAACAGTGATTGAAAGGTTGGTGCACAGCCCATTCTGAATATTCGATTGCATGGTATCCCGGACACTGACCGGTTGTGCGTGTCCGTGTTTTTCGCACAGCTTGGTACAGTTGGAAGCGTTGTTGAGCGAACACTCTATAATGAAAGAAATTGTCTTTGATGTCGCATATGTTTACTAGCTAAGTAACACTGCAGTCAAATAACTTTGGCCAAGCCTGTAGGGGGGGGGGAGCTTTTCAGCAAAGAAACAAATTAATGTTGGGTCTCACTCAAGTCATATTTATTGCATTACACATATCAATATTTATTTAGCAATTAGATTTGTCCAAAAATCATAGCATCATTTTGGCTTTTGAGCATGATATATAGTTCCTTAAATGAAGGTATCAAAATATTTCCATTCATTAATGGTGCAAGGGTATTTACTGCATCACATTGCACCGGACACGTTTACAGGTTGTGTGATAGCCTGGAAGAACAAATGCTCAAAGCATACATTCCATATACAGCATATTACGAAGCGGTCAGTTCCAGAAACCACAGGTTACTCTGAGCAGATGTGGCTTTAGTTGAAATGCATCATGATGGAGAGGAAATTTTTATTATTCTGCATTATATGCATTCACTTTGACTGCAGCAACTTGCGTTACGCGCGTCACTAACTCTATAGTGGCAGTGCATGCCCACTCACTATGCTTTTTGTAGGACAATCAGCAGCACATGTCACTGCACCATGTGTGGACCAGCATCATAATGAGCTGCTAACTCCACAACGTGTCCCAGGAGTATGCGTGTGCCTGTGCTAGTCACCGAGTTTAATGTTTTCACTGGGTGACCTCTCATGACCGGATAACTATGCATATGTGTTTATTTCGTTATGTGCTACGTCAGGCTTGTATTGACATCCTGAAGCCTACGCAAGAGTGTGCATTGACATATTTGCTGCTGAGCTGTTTAACGTTGCAGTACATATACAGCATAATAACAGATGTAGCATAAACATCTCCTTTTTACTTCATTTTGGTTGCATCATCCGATTCGAGACGTGCAAATAGGAGAGTATATTTGAACACTAAGCTTAATGTCTACCTGCAGTGGAGTTACAGTGGTTAGGGTGCTCGAATACTGCACCCGAAGATGAAGGATTGAATCCTGGCCACGGTGGCCACGTTTCGATGCAGGCAAAAACATAGGCGCCCGTCTGCTGGGTAATGTCAGTGAATGTTAAAAGATCCGAGGTGGTCGAAATGTCCCTACCTCTCCACTAGTGCATCTCTCGTTGCTTGAGTCACTGTGATATGTTAAGCCCAATAAATGAAACCAACCGTAACCTTAACAACGGTTTCAACAAGAGTTGGTGCAATGTGGTAAAGTATGGTACTTAACAGATTACAGTTATGTTTTTAAGCTGTGAATTTGTTATTTTTATACCTGCAAGATATATTTTGTTAGAGTCTTCAGTAAATTGTTGAACATGCAATATTTTTTCCCATCCCTCGAGGATTGCCATTTTGTCAAATACTTACATGGTATCAGAGTGCGATGGTACTCTGGGAGACTTGGTGAATGTATGCAAGAGCAGAAGCCCGGGCTACCATATTGTGGTAGGTGTTCACAGCCCCAGGTTTTCTATATATTTTCTCGTTGTATGGCATACATGGCAGCAATGCTCGGAAGAGCCATGTGGCATAAAAATAAAATGCGAGCTACCTGCTCAAAGTGTAACCAGCACTTTTGCCATGAGCATTCAATGATCACACCTGTAATATTGACAGTGCTTACATTGCAATTACAGTTGTGACAACTGAAGAATATATATAGGGCCACAGAAAAGTGTCTTATTATTTGCAGGTGCAATATTAAACAGCATTGTGGTTAGCCTTGTATTAGAATGTTTACAGCCTTTTGCAGCACTCCTCACCCACCGTGATTCAAATCATGTGCATGTTTTGATGTGTACAGTTTTAATGTCAACTAAGCTTTTCGGCATTATACTCTTGCAAGTGCTTCGAAACTTAATTCCACCCTTTGAGACCAACACCGGTAACCCTTAGAAACTGTTTATTATTTATTCTCTGCTACTCACTATGTAGTGTGACCTGCAAATCAAATATAAGCATGTCTGGTGTGTGTGTAAGGCATCTACAACTGTCGTTTTGTACTTTTTTCAAGTATATGTTGTTTTGCTTGCATGATAATAATTCTTGTCAATGTGGGCCACAATTTCCTCATTTGTATGCTGCGAGAACAGTATGTGCAAATAATTTTGCTCAATGTCGTGATGGTGCTGGTCACATGCTTGCATTAAGTCACCTGAAGGGCTACTGATCTTGCATCTGTATGTGGCTGCAATACCACTCAAAGCCTGTGTACATCCAACAGCCAGAACAGGCCAGAATTATATGACTGGGAGAAAAGTACCTGCTCGTTTCTGTTTATCTGCAGGAAAACCCGGTGAGAGCAAATGCTGTTGTTGCACAAGTGTACCACATTACTGTCATGGTGACAACTACTGTAGTCATATGAAAAGCTGTATTTGTCAACTATACTATGATATGTTTGTGTTCCAGAAATTGGGGCGTGTTGTACTGATATTTTGCTATAGAAATCGAATACATTTCTGGGGAAGAATGCATTCGAATACCTATTCTACAAACTGGTGCAAGAATAATAAAAATAAATGAAAATAAAATTTTGTGAGTTATTTCTGCCTAACATTTGCACATGTCTGATATTGTGCATAGGCATAGGCCGAAACTAAAAGTCCATTACAATTACCTTACAGAGCTTTGGACATAAATTGTCTTTCAATAAGGCGACGCTGAAACTAGTAGGCGCGGTCATATTGTGGCAGAATGTAGTAAACGTTCATATATATCAGCCCTTAAGGATCCAGAAAATATGTGCGGTATATAAAAAACCATTGTTTATTTATGGGGCCCGAAAATATTGACAGAAACCATTTGTACCACAGTATTTGTACCTGATGTGCACTTGCGCAATTTTGTCTGCTTTTTAAATGAAAGCGTAATGAGAACGACGTTATTATCGGGTTTCGTAAAGCGCTTTACTGGGCACACCGTCGCAAAGGCCCTCTCTACAAAACGGCCCCGTCGCGTTTTGAGAATACTTCACTGCATGGTGCACACGATCACGGTGAAGCGTGCAAGCACTCAAAGTAAGGTGATTGAGAAATTAACGGTATATGTGGTATTTTTACACTAGTCACGAATACAAATCAACTTTTCCGAAGACGGATCGATTAACAAGCATATTTCAATCGTATAGATTTTTTCGTAAAGCCCGTTTAAAACGAAAACCGCATATCTTGCAGTCCGTCAATATGTCCCCGATTTCAATTCAGGGGTGTTGCAGGCTTGTGCTATAACTTGTGCCGCTGCTAAGTGCAAGTTTTTCTTTTAGTGCTAATGCGGTCCGTTTAGTATACCGCTGGTAAATAGGTTTACAGGCAACGTTCCGAGCGACGGGCCTGTGCCAGCAGTGGGTAAGGAAAGGTACCTTGTCGAAGAAAGAATGTGGTGACGGCTCCAAAAATGGGAAAGTGTGAGCGGGGCAGCTAGTGAGGCGTTTTATAAAAACGGAATGATATTGAATATTGGAATGATATTGGTGAATGAGCGACCCGATAGTCTCGCATCAAGATAAAATGCATGATTGGTGAATCTTGCGTCAAGATACAACGAACGATCTGTGAATGAGCGACCTTTAGAGATAACGCGAAGAGGTCGAAATTTCGTGAGCCTTCCAATACGGCGTCTTTTGCCTCAAGATGATTTTAGGTCACATTTGCGGCGCACATCACCTGAATGGTAGTTGCAGTGTGAAGAGTGCTCTAACATTGTGGGGGACAACTCTCAGCATTTGATAGGTGTTACATTTTATTAGGACAGCATCTGAATGTAACTGATCGATTCATTTAATATGCCTCAGTAGCGATTCAACCGGCACTGACGTCAGCACAATACTTGCCTTAGAGGACTGCGGTTAATTAAAGCTCCCCAACAGCGCTGCTACGTACAAGTCTGATATCCGCGGCCTGTCTGCCCCTCCCCCCCCTCACCTCACACACTAGGACCAGTATGCGCGCACGTACTTACGCTGCTTACCCAAATGCATATAACCGCTGCCCTATGAGGCTTTTTCAAGTCATCACAAATACGTGTGATGGAAGGGTGTCGCGCGTTTCTGTAGGGTTTTTATGAAAGAGCAAAAATTACCTAAGAAGAGACGTGGTAATTCAACAAAATGAGGCAAATGTTCGAGAAAAGCTACGTGGCTTAACATTTTCTTTGTCATATCTAGAATGGACATTCTGATTGCCAATAAAGCACGCACGACGGCTACGGTTTCTGCTGCTTAAGACGTGAACGTCGTGTCTAAACATGCGGAGTTAGGCTCTCCTTTAGGCAGCAACAACTGCAGCACGCTTTAATGTGCGCTTGCATCATGAGCCCTAAGAAATTAGACATGCATGAAAATTCTACTTTGGAGGCGGCCTTTCTTAGCTGCTCATCGCTAGAGTCGCAACAGGCCCTCTCCAACGGCCAATGCTGACAGTTTTGTCTAGCGGCCTCCCATACTAGGCACTCCACTCATGCAAAGGGCCCTTGGCCTGCACTCTTTTGTTTTAGTTTTTTCATTAAAAGTTTTCACCCTCACCATGCCGTGACAGACTAAAAGCGCCGTCAGGTACCACAGCGCGTTCCCTAAGCAGGGGCCAAGATTTTCCATGTATAGGTACCTGCTGTCCTCAAGCTAGGCATCCACTGTCTCAATGTGTATGTAGAGACAACTCTGATCAATTCCGGTCTTAAACAAGTCTGGACTTACTAAAGACACTGTGTAAGGCTGGACTTAGCTCGGACTTTATCGAGCAAGCGGAACGTGATGTACTTATTTCCTTACTTTTTGAAAACCCACAAATCCTTCCTAGATATAATACAGTAATTTAGATCACCTGGGAACTTTAAAACGTACTCCAAAACTTACATGTTGTCGATTTCAATAGCATGGCCATTATCTATTTTCTTAAATGCCAAAAAAACATACATGTGAGATAAAGTGTTTAATTGTGATGTAAGTTTTCATAGCACTTGTGTAACAATTTAATCCATCACATGCACTTGCTCACCTGCGTATGGGGGACAGGGCGCTCGTCAGGCAGAGAGCATCTGCCTTTTGCCCTGTCATCCCAGACCAACTGTGTCTGAAAAAATGCTACAAAGAAATAAATAAATAAAAAATAAACATGTGGTGTCAGTAGTCATTTACATTTAGTACTAAGTTACGTATAACTCAATTTCCATCAGTTGACCGAGACAGCGGTCATTAAATTATTTCACTGAGAAAATAAGATCTTCCGGCTGATGCTGCTTATTCCGCATTGTGTGCATAGGTATGGAGTAACTCCTAAAAACCTTAGCAGCAAATGCAAAATATGGGAAGCCTCCTCTAGAAGCCATTATTATTCCATAACTTCGCGGCTACTTCTGCAAACACAGCTTGAAGCGGCAGAATTGAGCGTCAAATGCGATCCAGGGTATTGAGATATCTCTTGTCTCGGCCTGTGACATCATCTCACACAGAAACGTCTAAAATGTTCTCCCATTTCACTTCTACTCAGCTTGCTTTCTGTGTGCCTTTGTAGCGGTACTGTTTGCGGCGACGCGCGACATAATAAAGTTATTGTAATTGGTTTGACATTGTAAAATTAATCAACAAATAAATGAATGAATAAAGCATTTATTTGAATGAAGGGATGAGTCTTGGCTGCTGTTAGGGTAATTAGGCAGCTATGAGGGATTGGATAATCGGAACAGGAATTAAACACACAGACGAGAATAAATAAAAATAGCAAAGAAATGAAGAGAAAAAGAAAGAAAAATTCATTACACTCTCGCTGAAGATTGAAGATATAGCGATGCTCTTAACGTTTGGTTCAACTAAGTAATAATAATAACAATATTACCTGGTTAACACGAGAGGGAAGACGCAGTATCTGTCGCATTTGCTCTGCGGAGTCCTAAACCTCGCCGTCCTAAACTTCCTCCTTCCTCCGTAAGGGAGAAAGGAGGAAGTGAAAGTGGGAAGAGAGAAAGAGGAGCAAAGTGGAGGGCTTGGTTGTAATTTGGATCACGTCGGGATTTTTAGCGAGCACTGACATCGCACAGCACATAGACGCCTCTCCATTTCACCTCAATCGAAACGCAGCCGGCGGCGGTCGGATTCGAACCGGGGTACTCCGGCGCAGTAGCTGGGCATCTTAGGGACACAAGGTAATACCTCTTTATCCCGTGTATTTTAGGGCATATGTATGACCCGTTTTCTCAGCAACTAATAGACTTAGGTCATTAGGGTTCATTTTGCTTTACTCGCGGTTATGTCGTCATGCCACTGAACTACAATTATTATTCTGCATCAATCAAGAACAGTTTCGCATTTTTTTTTCGGAAATTATCAATATTTTGTTATTTTGCACAAGAAAATCGTTTCTCAGTAATAAATATTATGTTTATGATAATATTTCTAGTTCATTAGTGTAGCGCTGCTGCTTAGTTTACGCAGGAAAAAGAATTAGCCTTCTGTCTATTCTGGGTTTTATAATAAAGGGGCAAATGCAACAAAAAGTAATTTCTAGATATTCATATTTTAAGAGAAAAAAACTAGTTCATTTAATTTTTAATCACTTGCATGAGGAACTCAATGATTTATTTATTAGTCCCCAGCCATGTAATCTTCACTACAGTCAGCTTGTCGCTTCTTTGCTTGTCGTTTCGCTTTTCTGGCTTCTTTTGTCATTCGTTCTGCATCTCTTCGCCAAGTACTCTCGCCGGTGTTCCATCTCACCTAACCACATCACAGTTTTGCGCCCTGCCGATATGCCAAGCACCTCCAGTACGTTAACCCTGACCATGCAGCCTTCATTGAATGTTAGAACAGTATCTAAGGTTGCAAATATGAGTACCTCTATTAAAGAACCACATATTTAGAGCACGCTTCCAGACTACATGATTAAAGGATTCATTGGCATTTTCGGTCTTTCCGTGAAGGAGCTTTTTGATTAGCTCTGGCTGATCTAGTTGCGTGAAAACTGTCTTCATGACATCAAGGACTGCGGGAGGCATGTATTGCTTATGCGCAAATGGTTCCTTTGTTAACTTTGCCCTGTTGTAGGCACACCAAGTGGCGGCGATTTTCATGCCAAGCCCATGACTTGGCTTCCTATCAGTAGAACACTTATGAAAGCTTGAGGCCCAAACAGCTTTTCGCATTGTTCCAAGATCTGCAACATTTCCCCTTATAGTGAAACCGTAACATGTTTGTACCTTGTCAATGAAAGAATCAGTCAGGCGCCAGCAATCTGAGAGGTCTTTGCCATCTGAAAGTTTTTGCCCCTTGCTTTCTTTTTTCAACTTTCTCAGCATGGCACCTATACTTTTTTGCACATTTCCAATGCACACTTTCGTGTTTATCACAGAATCACCATAGGGGCATGCCGCCTTTACAGCCTGGAATGGAATACTATCCCCGTCTCCAATGTACTTGACGTACCGAACACTGTGAAGTTCTTCAATTGTACTGAAGATCGTCAATGCTCCAGCAACCTCAATGCCACCACTGAAGCCTTCATAGTTGCGCTGGCAATGTTTTGTGTAGTTTTGGTTGTTACCAGCACTAATAGCGGCACAGAGTCGACAATGTTTTATCCTCACCTCGACGTCAAGGACCTTTCTTGTCTCAAATCTTGTGCCGGAAAATATGTCATAATTTGATGTATGCCCCCTTTTCTGCCAACTTCCACCAAGGGCAACAGTAATGTCCCAGCTTCCCTGGTTCGAATGCACGGCCGCATCAGCAGCTCATTCATAGATGCCTTCGCAGCAGCTTCAATATGCGTCAACAGCTCCTGCTTGTACTTAAAAAATTTGGTCGGATGTTTGGGCAATTTTACCTACCACATAGCATCGTTCCAGCTGCTGTACCCTTTCCAATGCACATAAATGCGTACATTAGTCTTACGTTAGCTGCCCACAACCCGAAACTTTTCGTTTTAGATGTCTCAAACCTACATGAAGCGGGGCACTTCGCGCATTTCGGAATGTAAATGCAAGCGACACCAGCCCGATCCACTGCGTTCTCGATGAGGTCCAAGTCACCTCCACACTCTCTGCAGACACTGATTCTCATAAAACCACTTTGCATGAGCTGTACATCTACCAGAGCGTAGCCACTGTTACTGACAACAAATGTTTGTCCTTGCGATGAGGCGGAAAAACAAGAAAACTTACTCCTTGAAGCCTTCGCAGAATGGAAGTTCTGCGTCTCGGTCTTGTCATTAGGCGCCAAATTGGGACAATTCTCGAGAAAATGACGCTTCTTAAAATGTCTACTTGGCTTTGTCGTAACAATAAAGTATTTTGCTGCCTCAACACCATGAAAGGAATTCAGAGCAACACAAAAAAACCGCGTGAAATCAGGAAAACCGCGTCTCAAGCGCGGAAAACACGATGCCGTATAGAAGCCACCAGGACTAAATAAATAGTACCATGTGCAATTATTGTCACAGGACTGTATTCTAAAATACGCTAAGCTTCGAGAAAAGTTTCATTTTGATTATCAATTTGTTTTGTTTGGAGCCGGAACGTGACTGTCATCGAGGTGTACCTGGTCCAAAAAATGAAATGCTGCCGCTCGCTACATGGTTCCGAGAAATTGGTTGTTTGGCAGTATAAAAACGCGGAGAAGCATGTTGGGCACTGCATAGTGTGAAGGAAGAACTGGGAATTCAAAAAGCTAAAAAAATAAAAATTGGATTTTTTTTTTAATTTTGGCCTACACCACCTTAGCGGGGCTAGTGGGCTGGACTAAGTTAACTGTGAGTATACTTCGAGAGACTCGTTATTTCTATCTGTTGTCGGCGGAGAAGTGCGACAGAAACTGCGCCTTTTGAAGCGAAAGCTTCTCTAGGCTATGTATAGGACTTCCTGTGACAGTGAATTTGCCCTTCAAGTAACCTTGACATAATTATGTGTTGGTGTCCACAATTTCGGGGTGTGCACACAAATATAAACCGCGGTTTCCTTTCCCTGAAACGTAACTTAAAAGAGAGGCAGCCCTGGGTTGTGTGATCTCCGCGCACGTTAAAGGCCCAGACCCAGGCAGCACAAGAGCCTGGGCTAATATTGTCATCGAGGTGGCAAAGATCACCTCATGTAGAACCTGGAACTGCCATTCTATCGCTGATATTGGGCGTGCCATTCTATAAATAATACGTCCAACACTGGCCCTGCACAGTACATTGGTAACCAGTATTACTCGTGTCTGATTAAAATAATACCAACATTGGCACCTCGAGTTTAATGTTCTCACAATGTCGGTGGTGCAATTATATAATGATGGCTACGATGGGTCCGGATATCCGGCGTATCACCGCTGTTAGGGTTGCCACTTTTTAATGACGGCTACAACGGCCGGCGTTAGCCGTCAGTCCACAGACGTTGGCCGATGTATGCCATATCTCGGACAATACTGTCAGCTCGGTTACAATGGTCCACCAATGTCAGATATACATTATCATACCTTTCTTATCACCGACAATGGCGTCGCCAATTTATCAGGATGGCTATACTGAACAGCGATAGCCGTCACTCCGCTGACGTTAGCCAATATATGTCGTAAGCTGGACAATATGTCAGCTCTGTTACCATGCCTCGCCAAAGTCATATATACATTGTCATATGCTTTAGTCAACATTGGCTAGCTTATTTAGGCTCCAGTTCAGTCGTTCAGTCGTGTCCGACTCTTCGTGACAATATGGACCATGTCACGCCACGCTTTCCGGTCTCTCAATATCTTCCTAACACCACATAACTTCATCTGCAGTGCCTCGAGGATGTCATTTAACCATCGCGTTCGCTGCCTACCCCTTCTCCGGCGACCCTCAACCTTTCCCAACATCAAATCTTTCTCCAGCGACTCCTCTCTTCTCATCAGATGACGAAAGTAGCTGAGCTTTAACTTTAGAATTTGACCCTCCAATGAGCAGTCAGGGTTTATAGTCGACAATATCGACTGATTTAATCTTCTGGCAGTCCAAGGAACTCTCAAGAGTCTTCGCCAGCATCACAATTCAAACGCGTCAATTCTTCGGCGGTCAGCCATTTTCACAGTCCAACTCTGGCATCCATACATCACAACTGGAAAGACCATAGCACGAGTTATACGGATCTTGGTTGGCAGACTAATGTCTCTGCTCTTTACTAGCCGGTCAAGGCTAACCATTGCTCTCTTTCCCAGAAGCAGGCGTCTCCTAATTTCATGGCTCCAGTCTCCTTCCGAGTTAATCTTGGAGACCAAGAAGAGAAAATCTGTCACAGCTTCCACTTCTTGTTCATTGATGCTCCAGGACTTGATAGGGCAAGACGCCATGATCTTTGTCTTTTTAATGTTCAGTTTAAGCCCAAATTTCTCACTCTCTCCTTGTACGCGCATCAGAAGTCTCATGAGTTCCACTTCACTTTCTGCCATTAATGTGGTATCATCCGCATATCTAAGGTTGTTGATACGTTTTCCAGCAATCTTCTCTCCAGCTGAAGACCCGTCCAGACCGGCCTTCCTCATGATGCACTCTGCATATAGGTTAAATAGGCAGGGCGACAGTATGCAGCCTTGCCTCACTAATTTCTCAATCGGAAACCAATCAGTAAGACCATGCCCAGTTCTGACTGTGGCCTCTTGTCCTTCATACAGGTTCCTGAGGAGACAGATGAGGTGAATTGGAACTCCCATCACTTGGAGAGCTTGCCACAACCTGCTGTGATCTACGCAGTCAAACGCTTTCACATGATCAATAAAGCAGAAGTAGATGGGTTTCTGGAACTCTCTTGCTCTTTCCCTAATCCAGCGAAAGTTGGCAATTTGGTCTCTAGTTCTTCTGCCCTTGCGAAACCCAGCTTGCACGTCCGGAAGCTCCCGATCCACATGCTGCTGCAGCCTTCCTTGGAGGATTTTCAACATCACCTTGCTAGCATGCGAAATTAGCGCGATCGTGCGGTAGTTGGAACAATCTTTGGCACTGCCTTTCTTTGGAATGGGGATGTAAACTGACCTCCTCCAATCCTGTGGCCACTGCAGGGTTGTCCAAATCTTCTGACATAATGTATGCATGATGTTAACAGCATCATGGTTGAGGTTTTGAAGCAACTCAGCTGGGATGCCATCAATTCCGCTAGCTTTGTTCTTAGCAAGGCTGGCTAAGGCCCATTCAACTTCACTCTTCAGGATGCCCGGCTCGAGATCAGTAATCACAACCGTCTTATGTTGGGTTTGCACACTCGGGTCCTTCTTGTACAGTTCTTCTGTGTATTCCTGCCACCTCTTCTTTATCTGTGAGGCTTCAGTGAGGTCCTTGCCTCGTTTGTCCTTTATCACGCCCAGCTTAGCACAGAAGTTTCCTTTGATATCTTTGATTGTCTTATACAGAGCTCTTGTATTCCTTAATTGGCTGTTGTCCTCAACTGCTTGGCACTGCATGTTCAGGAAGGCATTCTTATCTCTCCTTGCTATTTCCTGAAAATCCGCATTGAGAACCTTGTATCTTTCTCTTTCCCGCATAACGTTTGCCATCCTCCTTTCCTCAGCTATTTGCAAAGCCTCTTCAGATAACCAGTTCGCTTTCTTCCATTTCTTTTGCTTTGGAACTACCTTAGTAGCAACTTCTTGTATTATATCACGAACATCAGTCCACATCTCTTCGGGCTCTCTGTCTTCTAGATCTAATTCTTGAAATCGATTCCTCACTTCCACAGCATATTCTAATGGAATTTCATCCAGATCACACCTGAAAGGCCTTCTAGTTTTCTGCGTTTTCCTCAATCGAAGCTTAGTTTTGGCAACAAGAAGCTGATGATCGGTGCCACAATCGGCCCCAGGCCTTGTTTTTACTGCTTGTATAGCGCTTCTCCATCTCTGCCGGCAAAGAATATAATCGATCTGATTCCTGTACAGACCGTTCGGTGAAGTCCATGTGTACAGGCGCCTCTTGTGCTGTTGAAAATGAGTATTCGCTGTGGTCAGGTTGTTTTTTGACAAAACTCTACTAGCCTCGGCCCAGCTTCATTTGGCTCGCCAAGACCGAACTTGCCTATAATTCCGGATATTTCTTCAGTCCCGACCTTAGCATTCCAGTCTCCTATGAGAAAAACGACGTCTGATGATGGGGTGCGGTCTGAAAGGCATTGTAGGTCCGCATAAAATCTCTCAACGTCAGCTTCTTCAGCAGTAGTGCTCGGTGCATAGACTTGGATAACTGTTATGTTGAAAGGGTGACCTTGGATCCGAAGTGAAATCATTCGGTCGTTTTTGGGGTTGTACCCTAGCACTGCTTTGCCCATTCTTCTGTTTACTATGAGAGCGACCCCATTCCTTCTCCTGGATTCGTGCCCAAAATAAAAGACATAATCGTCGCCGGAGTTAAATTCTCCCATTCCGGTCCACTTGAGCTCGCTGATACCCAAGATATCAATGTTCAATCAGAATCAGTCCATTTCTCGCTTGACGACATCCAGTTTACCTTGCGTCATAGATCTTACATTCCTTGTTGCTATGTGATATATTTCCTTGCAACATCGGACTTTCCGGTCGCTTCCCGACACATCCACAACTGAGCGTCCTTTTGCCTTTCGCCCAGCCGCTTCATTCGTCCTGGAGCTACTAGGAATCGCCCTTTGTTCATCCCCTGAAACATGTGGGACGCGTTCCAACCTGCGGGGCTCATCTTCCTGCGCCATATCTTTATTGGTATTGTGACTAGCCATAGGGTTTTCTTGGCAGGAAATACTGGAGTGGGTTGCCATTACCCTCTCCAGTGAATCACCTTTTGTCAGAACTCTCTGCCGTGACCTGTCTATCTTGGGTGGCCCTACACAGCAGAGCTCACGACTTCATCGAGTTTCGCAAGCCCCTCCGCCACGACAAGGCAGTGATGCATGAAGGGGCTTATTTATGCTACTGGTCAATATTAGATGCAAATTAGCATGTAGATGCAAATATTCTGTGGCTAACCACATTAAAGTGCTTTTGTAATTGGCAGGGTCGTGTACTTATTTGGACTCGTTAACTGTGCTGTTATAATCGATGTTACAAGTTACCTTTGCTATTTTAAATGATTCGGAAAACTTTTGTCTAATTAATTGTAGTTCCGCGGTGCTGGTTTCCGTTGTGTTTGGTTGATGCTCTTTGAGATGACACCGTGTTATTTTACACTAGATCTTCATTGACTTAAGCTAACACTACTCTATCCACATGTATACTGTGACAAAATTGAATGAGACTGACGATCGGTCGACTGCGTCAGATATCAAGTTCACCACCGGTCGCCAGTCCACAAGGGTGGCGACAGCGCTAAATCGCTCCACGCCGACGGAAGGATTAGAAATAATCAAATCCACCTGTTATAATATTAAGCATATGCAATGCTTGCTATTTTTTTTGTACTCTATGCGGTGATGGTATAGGTTCTTCAGTGGCTACTGCCATAGTGATTCCTGCTGAGCCAGGTGAAGAGAATTCCAAATGTTTTAGCACATTTGTTTCCACCGAGTGTATCCGTTCTAACAACACTTGCTTCAAACAGACGATTTCCTCAGGAAGCGCATGCAATGCGATGCAATTAATTACCGATAAGCGTCGGCCTATTAATACTCGCACGTGACCCATATCGACTATGGCGAGCGCGCTTCCATCGAAATGCACCTTAAAACGTAAACTAGGCCCTTTAAGCTATACGAATAGGAAGCGTCGCAACACATATTTTCGTTTAAACGATTTAACATTGCTGACATAAATTAAAGCTTGTATATTGAGCGGTAAACGTTGGTCCGCACATAGACGTTCCCACATATGGCAAATCATATCGACGCTTCCAGCTTTGTCGCTCTAAGAAGTGCTAAAAAACATAAACGTAATAACGAAGAGAAAACACTTCGCGTACAATCATAATTTGAATAATAATAAGGTTATGCTGAAAAAATAACTGGGTTACAGTTTCACTCCTTCTTCATCGCAATCTTTCGCAGATGTTTTGCAAAGCATCCGTTCTTGTTGACGACGCACCACGCACTGCTGTTCGAGTCCAGTGATCGCCCTAAATCGCGCCAAACCATGGAGGCTCTATTCGCTGCTCACTAGGTCCATTGAAAACATCACAAACAAAGGAAGACAAAATTGGACGACACGGTGCCAGCAACAGCGGTGCCGACATGCCAGAGTGGATGCGTTCTGCAGGTGGGGTTGTCGGGTTACATGCTGCGCAATGCAGTCCAAGAGGCAAGCCCTGGACGCTCCATGTGGTCATGTTGCCCACTGTCGCCGCCTAGGCGGGAATTTACGACGCAATACTTGAACTCCCATACTTAAAGGCGCTATTTATTTTACTCAACTATTTCACATAAGTAGAGCTCGCGTAACTTACCTCTTATGATTTGTAAACGAGTAGACCATCGCGTACGTATATAAGCAAAAGTACGATTGCAAAGACCGCGGAGCATTAATCACTTTTTGAAATATCGCGCACATGTGGTACTGGTAAATGCTCTCTGAGTATCTTGAAACACTTATTTGGCAAACGAGTTCGCCAGCTAGTTGCTAAGCAAGCCGCAAATATTCAAATCACTGCAGTGGCAAAATGGTCACATAGTCACCTAGAGTCGCAAGCGGCACGGCGGCGGGCCGACTTGCACATTTCACAAGAACTTGAAACGCGAAATACATCCGAGTAGGGTTTGTCACACTGAATTCTTCTTAACAAAAAAGAGCTTCGTGTAGCAGTCAGTACAAGACCTGAAGTTCAGCAGAATGTTATTTGATTCGACGGCATCCCGAGTGCATGCGTAGCATAAATTTAGAACTTATGGTTTCTTTTTTTTTTTCCCAAGTGCTAGAAAAAGGAGTCTAACTTTTCTCTACTTTTCTTCGTCCGCCCAATTTTGCGATGCCGTCGTCGTTCACTGCAAAACAATGCTTGCCCTACTTGGCGAGAAGGAATAACTAAAACACTGTGGAGTTCAGAAATTAAAATAAAATAAAAACAGTCGTTGTTTCACAATTAGGCTCAATTTGGTATCAAAGCCTATGTAATCTATAACTATCTTAGCATTGGAACAGTTACGAGCGCTGCGCGGGGAAGGTAGATTTTTAATTGTTTTTTACAGATATTGGGCATGGAGAGAAGACACTCACATGTAAACTCACTTGAAGCCTATGTAATCTATAACTATCTTAGCATTGGAACAGTTACGAGCGCTGCGCGGGGAAGGTAGATTTTTAATTGTTTTTTACAAATATTGGGCATGGAGAGAAGACACTCACATGTAAACTCACTTGAAGCCTATGTAATCTATAACTATCTTAGCATTGGAACAGTTACGAGCGCTGCGCGGGGAAGGTAGATTTTTAATTGTTTTTTACAAATATTGTGCATGGAGAGAAGACACTCACATGTAAACTCACTTGAGACTTCTTTCAAACATTTTATGGCTCTCATAACAAGTTGCGTAGAGAAATGTGTTTGTACCGCATTTTCTTGCAGAAAACACTGAAATGAAATCATAAGAGTAATTTTAAGCTGCGGAAACCTTTTATAGGAATAGATTTACAGCCGCACGAGGTTCTTAGCTGCCCTCCCGTTGCAAACGATTTGCTCTCACAGAGAAACCATCGATCTGCGCCATTGTTGCCAAGCGCAGAAATGACGGCCGGCCAAATCAAGCGGTTGATTTGCGCGAGACGAGGCATTTCAGAGATCACCACAATGATTTTTAATTATCCGCCTGGTCTGTTTGTGAGTACAACCTGAGGTTTCATATCGTGGGGTGGCCGTGCAGGAAATTAACGCGACAGGCAGTGATGGCTCACTAAACACTGCCTTAAACTTCGGCCCTGAACACGTTGCCTTTTTTGTCTATGCACTGAGGGCAATGTTAATGAATTGGAGAACCTTCCCACAATGGCAAAAAGCAAGCAAAGATACTGACAGCTTTTAATTAAGGAATGTATGTGCCATGTGCATGGTACATGCTTGTTTGCCCCATGTAATGTGTTTTATGTAAAGTGTTGTTTTGATATGCTTCCAGCTCACCATTTACTCCAGAGCACGTTATGACGATACGCTCTAATCATGTGATGTTGTTAACTGACATTTTTTGTTGATTGCTTTCCTTAATGCAGCCAGAAAATAATCTCCCTTTATTGATTTGCAATGTACAGTTTCGACAATAAGAAATTGGTGCGCGCGACGCCGCCCTAGCTTCATACCAGGATTTCCTCAGTCACCTTTCGCTTTTTGTTTTATTCTCTGTCTATTCTGCTCTGCACTTGCACGGTAGCACAAGTGCTGGAATTACTTCGAAAATCTGTCGATACCGTCTGTTCACGACGAGGTCCTTAAACACTTTAGTTTCTGCATTTAAAAGATACTGATAAGTGAACGTGAGAGGGCATCGGCGCTTGTGAAAAGAAATGCTATACTTTCCGCACCCATTATGCACCAACCCACTGCGAATATTCAGTTGCCCTTCTTGCTCTTCAGCTGAAACTTGCGCAGCCTTTCCGTGCGTAGCTGCTGCCGAATGTCCGACCGCAAGTATGTCATGACACACTGAGCCTGCAATGCCTCAACATATTTCACTCGCCCTCATTGCAACCCGAGGCTTCCGAATCACGGAATTTACCGCAGCGGCTTCGTTTATGAAGCATCCTCGTTTTTCATACTTGGCGCCAATATATAGTAGCAGAAGATGCCGCTTTTTTTTTCTATCACTTTTTTTCTCTATTTCTTTCGAATGTGCAACCCGGTTCTGTACTTACGTAACATGGCATCCTCGTACTGCATACGTCACGACGCGTACGTCACAATTTGATCAAAATGGCGAAATGTCGAAAATAGGGCCCCATCTTTTCTTACTGGCACGGGTTCGTAACCTAGTCGCGGCAATGTTATTTAGCGGCGCACTGTGAGCGCCATAGGTGAAACTGGCGCATGCGCAGTCCTAAGTTAACCTTGGAGGATGGTAGCTCTAAAACAAATGCTATAAAATATAAAAAAGTCACGCAATTAAAAGAGTATATTAGAGGCTCTATCGCGTTTACTCTAACAGATAACCTTGAAGCCCCTTTAATATTTTTGCCTTTTTTAACATATTGCGTCCCTCGTTTACATGTTTCATTTTTCACCTTATGATAATTGTCGTCTTTCGGATTCACATCTTCGTAGGTATCAAATAATCGGTCATGTCGTGCCATGTTGTTGTTTTTTCAGTGCCTAAATGAACTGATCATTATTATCTTACTAAATGTACTGAGTGGGCAAAAATCTGTAGAGAGTGCACTATTCCGGTTGCGCAGCCTAACGGTCTAAGTGAACTGATCATTATTATCTTATTAAATGTACTGAGTGGGCAAAAATCTCTAGAAAGTGCACTATTCCAGTTGCGCAGCCCGGTCTAAGTTTGAACATGGTAAACGTCGGCTCCTCTGGGCACCGTTAAGGTTGTCGCTCCTTTTTATATTAGGAAAGAGAACCCAACAAGGTTTAAAGGGAGCCTCAGCTCGGTGCTCTTTCGTACTGTGCAGCCACCTTCTTTCGCTCTTTTTATCCTTGTTTTATTAAAGTAGCTACGTTTTCGCCGCATGGCATCAGTGATCCCATACAAGATACCGTCACGTGATAGTGACAAGCCTTTAGACAACTCGAACACCTTTGGGTTTCTCTAAAATCAAGTTTTTATTGGGCTGGCTTGCACCCTCAAATGAATTAAGCAACTCGGCGCCGGCAATAGCAGCAGTCGTGCTCAATGGATCCAATTACAAATGCTCGAATAATTCGGCAGAGCTCAATTTGAAAACAGTTCAGAATCGTCTAGATAAGCCGTAAAAGGAACCTGGGAATACGATAAGAAAACAGCAGTGCTTCGCGGGGATCAGTCGGGAAAAGTTTGGAGGCATCTCGCGCGACAAAGAGAGTGATAAAGTCGCGTCTCTCGAGATAGAGCAGGGACATGATCATTCCGCGCACTACAATGCTATTGATAAAGCCCTTTGCTGGCAGCTGTTGAAAACAACAATTAAAGCTTTCAATGGTTTGCTGAATTACTGCCCCCTTACAGAAAGCAGTGCCCCTATGTTCCAAAACAAACTCAGTATAAACACACACACACACACACACACACACACACACACACACACACACACACACACACACACACACACACACACACACACACACACACACACACACACACACACACACACACACACACACACACACACACACACACACACACACACACACACACACACACACACACACGCGCACGCACACACACACACACACACACACACACACCGCAAAAGAAGGACGAGCGAGTAGACGTGAAAAAAATGATGAAGCAACCAGCTCAACTCTCAGTTTTATGTAAAATCGGTAAGGTGAGCATAAGAACTAAAATTAGGCATCAGGGGCCTTTAACGCGTATTTTGAGGCTCAAGGCGAACGATATGCACAATCCTGGGCGCGCCCCGCGCCCCGAGATATCGTCACACTTTCGGATATAACTTCGTAGTCCAGCTGTTAGATGCGAAGGTCGGAAATATGGACACGTTGAGCTAAGGTGGATGAGCGCCCGATGGTTATTTAGAAAGTCCATGCCCAAAATTACTTCTCGCAAGCAGTTCTGTATGACCGCAAAGCTAATAGGATAAGCACACCTATTTCTTTGTTTTGTTTATTCAGCCCCCATCGCTGGATGCATTAAAATGGGGAGCGGTAACAAACGAAAATGAATAAAAGTACTGAAACAATAACAGTGAGGGTTAAAGTATAATTCTGCTATTCATACAATACTAACTAATGCGTTGCTAAAATGCTGGTTATCATTGATGACGACGATTTCAGCGGAAAGGCGGTTCCATTCACTAAGTACAATTCACGAAAGACTGAAATGCAGACACAGTGTTGAATATTTAAATTCCAACCTTGTGACTATGATCGATGCGGTATGACACGTAGTGGGAAGCAGAAATGAGCGCGTTCCGCACAGGAGAATTTTGGCGCAGTATACGAAAAAGAGTGAGGCTGGTTTGGTTTGTGAAGTTTAACTCCCCGGAAATTTCGACCACCTGGGGATCTTTAACGTGCACTGACATCGCAGAGCACATGAGTGCCAAGCTTTGCCCCATTACCGAAAAGCGGCCGCCGAGGCCAGGATTCGGTCCAGCATCCTTAGGAAACGTGGTCGAGCGCCCTGACTACTGCGCCATCCACGACAGGGGGAAAAAACTGAGGCGAATAATTTTTCGACTGCACCTTAGAAGGTTTAAAACAGAGAGAACTTTTTATGCTGGTTACGCTTACACCACAATTAAAGTTAGACCAAATAAAACACGCAGCATTATTTTGAACCACCTCAAGCGAAGTAATTGTTTATCGTGATGGGAATCCCAAATAAAAGCTCGGTATAAAGTTTAGAACAGATAAGTGTTTAGTAAAAATGCATTATAAGCGACCCAGTTTGTTGCCCTAAGCGACCATCGGTTATCCTTTCTTCGCACGACATGTCCTGCCCATGCCCATTTCTTCGTGATTTCCGCTAGGATGTCAGTGATTTTGAGTTATTTCTCTAACGCACTCTGCACGTTTCATATCTCTTAACGTATTCCTACTATTTTTCTTTCCATTGCCCTCTGGGTTGTCCTCAACTTAAGTAGCAGCCTCTTTGTTACCCTCCACGTTTCAGCCCCATGGTACAGTACAGGTCAGATGCAAGTGTTGTATACTTTCCTCTTGAGCGATACCGGTAAACTGCTAGTCATAATCTGCGAGTGCTTGCAAAATGCGCTCCATTCCAATCTTATTCTCCTTGTTATTTCCCTTTCGTGGTCCGGATCTGCGGTTACTACCTGTCCTAAGTAGACATATTCGCCTACTACTTCCAGTGCTTCGCTACCTAGCGTAAACTGCTACCTAACGTAAAGGGAAGGAAAGCGTAGCAGTGGGCGGCAGAACGTTAGGTGGGCGGATAAGGTCAAGAAGTTCGCAGGGGTCAAGTGGATGCAGCTAGCACAAGACCGGGTTAATTGGAGCAATATGGAAGAGACGTTCGCCCGGCAGTGGGTATAGTCAGGCTGAGGATGATGATGAATATAAGAGATGACGAGTTTTTATGGAGTTTCGGCATACGATCACTTTACCGGCTCATCGCCACGACGGCGTTATGAGGTTGCCACCAGCGGTGCGGATTAAAGGGCCATCCTAAGTGGTCGTCACTTTTTTTAGCTGGGCTGCGAATGATTGATTGATGACAGAATAGTCGGCTTCGGTGTCTAATAAGGCAGTAGCCTCGCGACCGTCGAAAGTAATTTCAAGGTCACTTGTTCCTGTCCTTGCATTGTATGTAGTATTCGGTGTTAAATGCAGCAAATCGAAAAGATCACTATAGAACAGATAGGGTTTCGCTGAAATGAGCATTCTATTGGGCTGACTTGTGCCCACAAAAAAATTAAGCAACTCGACTTTGTCGATAGCAGCAATCGTGCTTCACTGCCGTGCTTGGAAGCTTGGGGAAGGGGGGATTTTCACCGGGATGGACAAAAATCAAAGGTAGTTTTTGTTCGACAGTTGCCATTTCCAGGGATACGTCACGGTGTTGGTATTCAGTACCTCGACCAGTACTAGCGCGAACAATTGAAAGCTTTATTTGTTGCTTTCAACAGCCGCCAGCATGAAGTCGTATCATTGTGACTGTAGCACACGCAACGATTATGTTCCTGCTCAAGTCGTGAGATGCGGCTTCATCACTTCATCTGTAGCACGAGATATGCCTCGAGATTTTTCCTGAGTAATCGCAGCGAAGGAAGATTGTTTCGGTATCGTTCCAGACATTTCCAGGCTTTTGCTTTTTTTTTTTTGCCAGTATCGAGCTTGGTAGGCGCTGACTTTAAATTGAGCCCTGTCCATTTCTGCAGCGGGTATTCGTAATTTGACGACCGTTTAGCATGATTGCTCTATCGCCACAGCCGAGAGCGCATCAGCCAAGTAAGCGCTTAGTTCAGCAAAATGCAAGTTGTTCGATTGTTGCCTACGGCCTTGTCAGTACAACGTGGCATCTGCGAGTGGTACTGGGATCGACACCTAGCCTCTGTACCAGACGTCACGACTCTTCATTACACGTGCAAAGTGGTGGCGATCGATACGGAGACCCCCCTCAGTATTATTGGGAAGTTGTGTTTTGAGTTTCTTCAATTTCAATAGCCAAAAGTGATATCATGGCGCTAGGTAAACAGATGCCATTTCTAAAATCTTGTTAAGCTAATTAGCGGTAAGAACTTAAACATTTACAAAGGTTTTTTACTTATTCGGACTATTGAAGAAGGAACTTAGATTTCCATATAAAGTCTGCCTGGCCGTGTACACTCTACTCCCTCTCTAACTTGACGGGTGCCCAGTAGCTCCTGTGGGATAACAGACACCCTCCCGGCCACCATTCTTTTGCTAGGTTCGTAACAAAATGTTCGAACTCAAGGCAGGTCGTTAAGATATTCGAAGAGACTGGTCTGGTCATCTTTCACAGACATTTTTAATTTTATTACGTCCCTCCTCTCTCCTGTCACCTTAACGCCCTCCCTTTTATTTCCTCGTACACTCATGCAATCTCATTTTGTTTCCTCAACCGCAATTCAGATGCCTCCGAGCACTGTGACAGATGCCTCTGTGGCATATAAAACGTTTCCCTCATTTTTCAATAATTGCCCTTGAAACCCTTTGATTAAGTCAGGCTGTTGCCTAAGGAAGCTCCACTAGATGACGATAAAAAGGTGGCACATTACAACGCTTTTCCAATAGGTTGGATGAAAGCTGCTGACGAAAGTCCTATCTACAATGCCTTGAGAAAGGTGATTATCATTATCAGTGGGCTTGGCAGCAGCGCATAAAAAGCGATGTCTACCAACCCGTTCTGCTTTGTTGTCAAGGTGCTCGCCGGCCTGATATAAGTGCAACCGTCCGTGTTCTTCGCTTTACCGGTACTGGCTATCCGTCGCGTTGTTGATATCGGCGACGAACTTCAAGCACGTCGCGGCTGGATGGATGCCAGCAGCATATTCCTACCGACGGTGCGTATTTCTGTTGGACCGTACATCTAGAACGACGTAGTAGGTGGCCTACCACTCCTTTACAAGGAACTCCGCATCCCCAGTCCCCTTCAGTGGGCTTGACACAAGCGCGTCAGAAAGGATGTCTACCAACCTGTTCTGCTTTGTTGTCCAGGTTTGTGCATACATGCCTACTAAATGAATGATTACCCCGCAAAAACCGCTTCTTAGTGCTGCTTCCTTGCCCACTGTGTATTGAAAATCTTTGTTCTGATGTTTGTTCGTTTCCAGTGAATTTGTTAATCTGCGCTGACGTTGAATCGAACCCAGGTCCAATACAGGAAGAAACGTTGTATCAGCCCCTTTCTTGTCAAAATAATGACTGTCTCTATGAACACATTACTTTCACAACACAGTGCACTTGAGGGTAAAATATGCTGTTTAACTGAGTACATAACCAGTTTTAAGCGAAGTTGTGCCTTACGAAAATAAACGAAGTCGGTAACCTAAGAGCAGCTTTGAATGAGCTTGAAAAGACAAGTTATACATACAGAAAACAGGTGCTGGAGAAATAATTTGATTCTTTACGGCTTTGAGGAGAAGGATAAAGAAACTGCTGCTAGTCCTGAGATCATGATAAGAAAACAACTGTGAAGCTGTGAAGAAAAACTAAAAGTCGAAATTAATAACGTATAAAGGTGCCACACATACTGGGAAAAAAAGGAGGCAGGAGAAAACCGCACTGTAATTATAAAACTTCAGGACTAGCGAGATAAAATTTTAGTACCATAGGCATGATGAAAGCTGAAAGGAACTCACTGTTTTGTGACAGAGCATTTTTCCAGCCGAATTTAAGATATTAGAAAAATCTGTTGCTGAGGTGTTCAGAGGAAACGGCTTACGGCGAAACAGTCAAACTGGCATTTGATAAGTTAGGTTTTGATGGTGATATGTCTGGTTCGAGTGAGAAGAAGGACAAACGCTACAATATTGCATAGAAGACTGAGTGACCTAGAAATGTGAAACAAAGTTTTACACTACTAAATGGCAACTATTGAAGTATTATCAGCAAAGCTCGTAAATTTGAATGATTGCTTCTTACGCATAATGTAGAAATAGCTGTTCGTACTGAAACTTGGATAAGTAAAAAAATATTCGATAGTGAATTTGGACCAGAGGAGTACCGAATGTTTCGTAAAGATCGAGATGGAAGAGTAGGAGGAGTAGCTGTGTTATTCGAATCTTTATTCTTCAAAGTAGAAGGAATATTTTGTAAATTTTACAAAAGTAATGTTCGCTACGCTTTAGGAGTAATTTACAGGCCCTCAAAATCATCTTTTGGGGTCCTAATAACGCCGAAAGAATAATTAAAGCGTCATGTAAAGCATTTTTTGTTAACAGCTTGAACTTCTGCTTATTGTTTCCCTCTATTGTTAACTTGTATACTGCACACCCACCGTGTAAAAGCCTGACAAAGATCGCAGTAGCAACAAATAAAGAAACATTGTCACACTCATGTATTCACAAAACACGGTGCGAATGTAAAGTTACACACCATACGCGTGTGCATAAGTTGACTGTGCTACTAATGTTGCATGTATAATTTAGCAACCAGAGTGTAAAAAATGTTTTTCTTTTACGGCTCATTGTGTCGTTTAAAAATATGAGCAAATTAAAGTCAAGCTTTACTCGCCTCTAGAGATTTTGAGCGCGTGTCTTTTTACTTCACTTTCACAAAATCCTAAGACGAAACAACTGACCTCCTTCAGAGTCCTCCGTCCCGCATTCTCTTGTGAGGCACACCTGTGCCACCTGTAAAGCTGCTCGCAAGCGTAAACGACCCTTGACGACTTCAAAGAATAAAAGCTGTCGTCGGTGACAGCTTTTCCTTATGGCTGGCAGAGACGAAAATGTACTATTTGATACGAATACATGTAATCTATGTGGAGTTATGTATGTTCACAAATTTAAGCCCAAGCTGACTTTATATTACTGCGAATTTTTTATGACATTTTAAGAGGTTGTTTAGAGTTTCCTTAGAGTCTTTCCTTTGTCATTCCCGCGAATCTGTGATATTGTTACACTACATTTCAGCTGTCAGCTTCACTTTCAAAGTTCTTGAGTCGTGTACATCCACGTGAAATAACTGTTATTTTTAGTTTGGCATGAAACATTTCTCAGGATACCAGAACTGTTAGCCACTGAAAACGTGGAGCCTAGTTTCTTGAGCCTTTAAAAACATAATTTGCCCGATTCACCTTATTTCGGGCCAAATACGAAATGTAGATAATACTTTCCTGTAGAAGTGCAATTATGAAGAACGGCATCGTTAAAAGAGGCGTTCATAGAACATACCGGAAAGGTACACTCGCGTTAAGGCAAACTATTTATTACGCACACCAAGCTAATTTTGGGCTAAGTTTTCTCCGTTGTTACTTTTTTCAACGTGAGGAAAATATTGAGCCGTTGACACACAAGATCGTTTGCCCAATTCGCCTTCATTCATGCCAAAAAGCAAATGTACATTATACCTTTCCGTGGAAGTGCAATTTTGGAAGATTGACATCTTTTGTGCACGCATGCATAGAGAAGGCACAACCCTACACATGCGCTAGGGCTAAGTTTAAGGAGGCCACCAAGCTAACTTTGAGCACAGTTCTCGCTCTAGTCAGTTATTTCCACATGTAAAAGTATGAGGAAATGATATATTGAAACATATATGGGCATTATAGGTCACACAAAAGTTGCAAAAATGAAAAACATGGAAGAGCGAAGTGTTCTGGCACCGTTGTTATTAAGATTGCATTCTGGCAACTCACAAACATTAAAGGTCATAAAAATTGATTGTTGGGTTGTCTTTAAACTTGAGGATCTCTCAAGGCTATTAAAGCAAACGTTCAGTGGTGTACAGCCCGGACAAGACACATGGCTTTGTTCATATGCAATGTCGTTGCGCGGCACATGCACATTCTCGCTTATTTCCTGGACAAATTGTCTCCATTCAAAACCTTCTTCTTTTTCCTTTTTTCTTACTCCCATTTTGAAAAGTTTGAATATCATTTCTGAGGTCTCCCACTCTGCCATCTCTGTTGAAATATTATGTTCTTTATATCCTTTTCCCTGAGCTATAATACATGGTTCAAAATATGCGCGATAAAAAATTCTAGGGAATGTTTTTGAGTAGCGGAAGAAAGCAATCAACACGAGGGAGACTTCGTTATGATGTCCTAGTTTTGCTCTCAATTGAAGTTTTTGATTACTTTCTTCATCCGTCATCTCTCCGGTTAATTTACCCCTTTCTTTCTTTATTAAAAAGCGGTTTTGAATTTCCTCCCTTTTTGAGACTCCACGAACGGATGAGGTTCATTCGACTGCTATAGGAGGAAGGGAGGGTGTAGGCTGCTGCAGGGCTGGAGACCCATGAATCACCGCTGCACGAACGCGAATTGTCAGAAAATTGAATGGAACAAATCATTCATGCCGCTTAAAAGGAAGACTAAATGCTCTAAAATGTAAAAATGTCATTCATGTTCTTGCAAATATGCGGCCTACATTTACTGGGTGCTGTGACGTCCAATGAGCTCAACTCTGCGGGAACAAAGAAAAGCTAGACGAAACTAGTTTCACACTTTTAGCGTTAGGGCTTCGCCCTTGCAAGAAACCGGACCAGGAATCGTCTGCAAGAGCAAGAGCAACGTCGATGCCGTAGAGTGCATCAGCAAAATCTGAGAGCACTGAGAAGCTGCGAAAATGAAGAGATACTTTTTCTTTACGGCAGTTTACATTGGGGTCTGCGCCGTGGGCACTGGTGAGCCAGTTATCACCATCACGTATCTATTCTCCTTTGCCCATTTTTTTCTCATAGTGAGTTTGTGCCTTCGAAGATCAACTCCCCTTTACTCATATCCAGTTAACTGAGTCCTGAGCCGGTTGCCAAAGCCTGCCCTCGCCATGTTCCTTATCTAATTAGACTGCATCGTTTATTGCCTTCTGCTACTGCAGTTGGCTTGCTTGGTATCCTCTAAGCTGACCAGAGAGAGAAAGAGAGACAAAAGACCTTTTTATTTGTCTAAAGAATAATTATTCCGCGAGGAATGATTAGCTTATTAGCTTTATCGCTCTCTATAGACCTTATTGATGCATCGATTAGAGCCCCATTACCTCTTTTCTGTAAGCTCGCGGGGGCTTTTAAACTATTTAGTCAGTGCGCGCGCTAGGCAGAGAAGGCAGAGCATTTGCGTCATTTCTTTATTTGTTAGTAGTTCTACACTCGGATGCCGCACGCAAATATGCCACGGGAATGGCTTTGAGCGTGAGCTTGATAGCCAGTGTTAAGGATTTCAAGGTTTTCATTCCGTGGTGTGCCTGCAAATTCTTCGCCTTTGCGTTCCGAAGCGTAATAGTCGCTTTGATCTCCAAACACACATGTCTATATATGTTTGCTTGATCTGAGACAAAAATCTTTTTGCTCGCTCAGTAACACTACAAGAAAATATGACCCGCCTGAGCTATATCGGGCAGCGTGTTGTGAAATGTAAAGGTGAAAACGTCTTAGTTTCCACACCTCGGAGATATAAGACCTCTAGAGTCCGCATAACGTATTTTTCTTCCCTTGCAGTATTTTATTTTTAACACACCGTTTACACGTTGTTTTAAACCAATGGTTCAAAAAATTGCTCATGTAGTCCACATTACATTAGAAGTCATCTCGAGCGAAAACTAAAGGGCTGCTATTGAGGCCGCCGCCGCGTCTACGGCAACCTAACGACTACTTTGAAAACAGAAGGTAGCACCGAAGACTTTTACCTTCGAAGGAATGTAGGGTGCACACGGCGCCATGATGACTGAGAAGGAAAGTGAGTACTGTGAATTACACTAGTCATCGGAAGATGCAGCGTTTGGGAGTACAGACAAGCCGACGTGAGGTAACATGTACGGGAGGTAGAAATAGGTTTTGATTCATGATGAAGATATCTTACTAGACCAAGTTCCAGAGAAAAATCTGGCACATATGTTGAAACACAAGACAAGACTCGAGCGAAAACTAAAGCGAAAACTAAAGACAGCATGCTGTCGAGGCCGCCGCCGTGTCTGGAAAAGCCTGACTACTTTGCAAACAGAAGCTAGCACGAAGACGTTTACCTGCGAAGGACCGTAGGGTGTACATGGCGCCATGATGACTAAGAACCGCCAAGATCAAGACCAATATCTTTATGAAGTCTACAGCTCCCAGCTGTTTTGCCACAACTGCCGTGGCAATGAGAAGACAAGATTCAGATTGGCAATTAAATGTGGCCATAATACTCTTTATTCACGAATCGCTTCCTACGGAACACTTATGTACGATTAGGAACTGGGTCAGAAAGGGACAAGTTTTCTTCCCAAGGGCACTAGACGAAATTATATTTATGGAAGATAAGGGTATCGAATAAGGTTTCAGCCTGGAGAGCTTCTAATTGAAGGCCCTAGAGAGGATATATATTTAGCGCCTGCTTTAGATTAAGTTTCATACTGCAAAATGTCAACCGATGTCGAATGGTGCAAAGCTAAAGCTCTCCGTATGATTAGAGTAATGAATAGCTGTCTTCTGCAGGCAGTGAAGCACTCGACAGGTTCCGCAAGTTGAGAAAGTAGGAGCCGATGATCCAATGATGTTCAACGAGGATGTATTATTTACATGAGCAAAATATTATACATTGGCAAACTGTAAGTTACAGTAACAAGAGTCACACAGACAACTGCAACTTAAAACAAAATAGACTCTCACACAGAGAAGTCACTCTACAAGCCCTTACTTTTCTACCGAGCATTTCGGTTAAAGCCTGTCTCAGGCACGTGTATGACGGTGGTTGTCGGCCGCTGACATGCGTGGTGCGAGCTGCCTGTTATCACTTGCGGGCTATATAATCGGCACGCTTCAATAAACGTAGGCTCTTCTTGTTCTGGACATCACGCTGTGGCCACGTTCTTTCCAACACGGATACAAAGCCTAGGGACTGTAAATACGCGCTAAGCACGGAGTTTCAATCTTGACTGTCGAACATGGTCCGAGGACCGCTTTTTGATACCAGACATCAACAAAGACCCAAGGGCGGTCACCTTAGGTGATCCGCCCCGAAAATGGAGCAGCCAATCAAATTATTGAAAAACATGCCACAACTCCCGTGGGTTGGGAATAATCTCGGACCCAGGTCCTTAATTACGTCAAATAAAAATACAACATTCCAAACACACACTCTTTCCACTCGCTGGTCCCCAAACCCTCTCACACGGCGCCTGTCTTTGCCTCCCTCTCCCTGGCGTGTTTGCGACGCGACCTTGCAGCTGCCGCCTTTGTGAAAGAAACGCCGCGGGGGATCTTTCTGGAGACTAGGCCACTCAGCCGTCCCGTTCGAGGAAAAGGGGGGGGGGGGGGCACTGTCCCAGAGCAGTGTACAGTCGCCGTTCCTCGGACCACACAGCGGGAGGCCGCTGGGCTGATTGCCTACTTGGGAGGGCCGAGGGTCGCGCCTATTGTCGCCTTCTGCAGGACATTTAGTGAGCGCTTGTGGCAGTGCAAAAGGCTTCATTAACGGCGTCTTCCTGCACCCATGCTTGGCGCCACGGCGGGAGATCGCTGAGATTGCTGGACGAGCTGGCGGTAAAGTGGTTCGCAGAAGCGTGCCACTGTTGTTCCCGACTGATAATTGGATGCGTCTGTCTTTCGCGTCTTGGCGACGCCTCGGGGCGAAAGGACGAAACAAACCAGGCCTCCCGCGCGCCCGCGAACAAGAAAAGGGGAGAAAAGGAGAAAAAAGCAACAGCGCTCGCTCCTTGGCCTCGGCGCGTGGGGGGGGGGGGGGGGGGGAATTCGACCGCCAGCTCGACTCCACGTGCGAGTCGCTTTTTACTGCGGCCTTACAATTAGGCTGAGACGAAATTGAACTGATCTAAATTTCCGACTGTGCTGACTGCTTGTTCTTGTGAACCGTTTTACGCAGGAATGCCTATGGCACCGATGGCACATTAATGCGAATCTTGGAGGAAGTGGTCATGGTTATGACGTTCACAGTTCCTAGCTGTTCTGGCACAACTGCGTGGTGATGGAAAATGATTTTACGCGAGTGACGCAAATGGTTGGGATCCCCGCACATCTGGATTGATGGCCTGAATGGTGCTGAGTACAGTGTGAGGGGCAATATAATCAGGTTATCCTGTTGAAAAAAAATATACTGTTAATACCGCCAAGCATCAACAGTCACATTAAAGCGACACAAATAGTTTACAGTTGCTATATATCGTTGTCGATTGTCTGGCGACGTCCTCCAAGTCACCAGGACATAATTTAGAAGAAACGTCGTCATTTTGTACCAAAAAGCAGCGCTGCAAAATGCGGCAGAAAACGAAACCTAATTATATGTGCCTTGTTAAATTTCGTCGCCATGTTCCTTAGGGCTGAGTGGCAGCGATAGCTCGGTCATCAAATGCTGTGCCAATGTCTGCCCACACGCTCGCTTAAGCATAAACCAGTGTCTTTACTCTGGCGGCCAGGTTATGGCAAATCCGCTCCAGGCCAATGCGACCCCAACGAACGATGGCAGGCGTGCGTGAGCGGAAGCTGCGCCGAGACGACGTGTGAGAAGCGCACAACAGGTCCCGAGTGCACGACAGACTGCGTGAGTGGCTGCTTCTGCTCTGAAGGGTTCTACAGGAACGACAAAGGCAGCTGCGTCAACCTTGACCAGTGCCCACCTCAGCAAGGCAGAGAAGGTATGTCTTCCGTTTCGTAGGAGCAAAGTTTCACATTTTTTGCTGGCAGACCACGAATGGCTTCAGTCATAGATTTTAACATTTTTAGGATGTTGAAAGCATCTCCGTTTGACTGATGAGCGTGATTAATACGTAGTCTGATCGGTCGTCGATAAAGCGGTCGCCCAAGTAGGTTGACAAGCGAACAAAGCCTGCACGTGCGGTAAGCAATGAGGAATTATGAGAACTAATGGAATGCATTTATTTTAAGTCTAAGAGGTGACTCACACAAAAACCGAAGCACCTGTGGGGGAGGACAATAAATATGACTGTGTATTGTCTTGGGGCGTTATCATGTTATAAAAGCTAGCCCACAGGTATTCCTCACAGGAGTTTTGCTTATAGGGCCTAACGCTCCAAAGCGGCTCAGCCCATAAAGGACTCTGTAATCGTAGAGAAACGGCTGCGAAAGTTTCGATCACCTTGGGTACCTTGAACGAGCGCTCACTACGGATGGTGCATAGACGCCTTAATATTCACCTCCATCGAAAATCGGCCTCTGCGGCCGGGATTCGATCTCGCGTGCTTACGTTCTGCAGTCTAGTGCCCTAACTACGGAGCCAACGCTGTGGAGTCCTCACAGGAGTGGCTTATCTACAGACACGACGAAGAATAATAGCTGGTCGAATTTCTTGCACACGAAGGAGACAGCGCGGCAGAGAGAGAGAGAGAGAGAAAAAACTTTATATAATGCGAACCGGAAAAATAATCTAGAGCTCCCGGCAGAAAAATGGTCTTTTGGAGTGAGTGTTCTCCTAATTTGCGCAAAAAATTTCATTGTCATTTAAGTGAGACCAGCGCATCACTACAGATTAAATTTACACAACTCATTATAACCCATTCTACTCCTTATCATTAATCTGGAGAGACCGCGCTTTGAAGGTTTGGTCCGTTTTCTGAGGAGCGGCGGATCCAAATTAGGGTTATAGAGTAAAGTCATCTTTTACATAGCTACAGGTAAAGTGGCATGTTAAGGCTACTTTAAAAAAGCCCCCATATAGACATATTTTTGATGCAGAAGGGCAATTACAGGCGCGTACTCGCCTCTAAAAGAATTTGTCGGTAAAATTATTTTTTTACGTATTTATTGCAGCTGCTGAGGAGAAGGCATCAGAAAACCTTGAACCATCTGAAGAAGAAATCAAGTCGCCCACCGCACAGCCCGAAGACTAAAGTGGGAAACTAATGAAAGCGAGAGGGAAGCTATTTCAAAGTATATTAACTAATCCTTGAAAGTGAGCTCTGCGTGCATTTTGAATATGTATTGGATTATATTCCCGGGCCTCACCCATTCACTTGCGGGAAATTTTAGGCTAGAAAATGCCTATAGATCTCGTTCTGTTTACATGCTCTGGCGGAAAATCGCGATCGATTTTCACCGAAAAAAGTAAGTCGGCTCGCATGTTCTGCCGAAAAAAGGATAAGTTCAATACACAGCTCTAAGCACGGTGAAAAACTCGTTACATTATACAACACAAATTTTTGGCCATCTGTATAGTCCGTCTGTCATCGTCAGACGGACTATACCCACTGCAGAGCGAAGGCGTCCCATATTCCTCCTGTTATCCCGGTCCTGCGCTAGCTGCATCCACTTGACCCCTGCGACCTTCTTTACCTCATCCGCCTAACTAACGTTGTCGCCCACTGCTATGTTTTTAATCCATTGAAGTTCAATTTGTTACACTACGCGATCATCGGTTATCCTACATGTCCTTCGCACTACATGTCCTGCCCATGCCCATTTCTTCTTCTTAATTTCCACTAGAATGTCATTAACTCGAGTTATTTCTCTGACTCACTCTGCACGACTCCTATCTCTCAACGTTACACTTACCAATTGTCGTTCCATAGCCGTTGGCGTTATCAATTTAAGTAGAACCCTCTTGGTTAGCCTCCATGTTTAACCCCATAGGTGAGTACATGTAAGAAGCAACTGTTGCATAATTTCCTCTTGAGCGATACCGATATGCTGCTAGTCATAATCTGTGAGTGCTTGCCAAATGCGCTCCATCCCAATCTGATTCTTCATTGTTATTTCCTTTTCATGGTCCGGATCTGCGGTTACTACCTGTCCTAAGTAGACATATTCGCCTACTACTTCCAGTGCTTCGATACCTAACGTAAACTGCTGTTACTTCGCGAGGCTGTTGAACATTACCTTGGTCTTCTGCATATTGATTTTCAAGCCTACCTATCTACGCTTCCTGTCTAGGTCATCAATAATTATTTTCATTTCATCCCCAGAGTTGCTTAGCAAGGCAATGTCATCACCTAATCGCAGATTACTGAGGTATCCTCCATTGACCCTTATTCCTAACTGCTTCCCCATTCCAAGCCTCAGATCACTTCCTCTAAGCAAGCTGTGAATAATACAGGGGAGATCGTGTCTCCTTGCGTAGCCGCTTTCTTTATGAAAACGTTTATTATTTTCTTTATGCAAAGCTGTTGTTGCTCTGTAGCCGCTACTGATATCTTGGAAGTATTTTCACGTACGGCTTGTCGACATCCCGATTTCGCAATGCCTGCACGACTGCCAATGTTTCTGTGGAGTCAAATGCTTTTTCGTTATCAATGAATGCCTTGTATAAGCGCTGGTTATGTTCCGAACATTTGTCTCTCAACTGGTTGATGGTAAGGATACGATCGATAGTAGAGTACCCTTTCCTAAAACCTGCTTATTATTTTGCTTAAATGAAGTTTAAAGTTGTCCTGATTCTGGTAGCAATTAGCTTAGTAAATACCTTGTACGTAACGGATAGTAAGCTGTTTGGTCTGAAATCTTTCAAGCCCTTATCGCGCCCTTTCTTTTGAATTATGCCTCTGTGTAATATGAAAGAACACTAACAAGAGTAATGGAAGAGCCTCGGTTCGCAAGCCGAGCTAACTTTTTGACAAGTGAACTTGCCAAAACGTTACCTCGGCTTGCAAACTGAAGCTTCCCCTCTACCCTTCGTCAATGCCTCTTTCATACTATGTAGCCATTTTCTTGTTCTCGTTCTTCCCTTTATTGGTAGCCACATCACAACCTACTCATGATGTCATCGCCTTGAACAACAGACTTACAGGACACTTAAGCTCTGGTATTAGAAGTATGCATGACGCAACAACGATATTAACTACCCTCTGCCGATTCTCCTTGAGGGACGTTTGCACAGACTCATTTTGTTACAAACCGACTCACCGATTACGTAATTTAAGTGCCTAATATCTCACACGTACTCTACGCTACCGCATTGTGTTAAACACCAACTCATTTTGATACAAAAGCCTCAATAAACAAGCCGTACCAGTACACTTGCATGAAATAGAGGTACCCTGTCAGACTCGGGATATGATGTTGTCGGATTCGATTATCATACCACACTCCCATGTTAAAAGAGCTTCAAGAGTTAAATCTCCTGCCAACTCGAACGTATCATGTAGATTAATTACGTCGCACAAGCCACCGACCAAATCAGTCACGAAGCGTAAGGCCATCTATCGAATGCCTGATGTATGCAGTGAATTCTCCCACACAATACTGAACGGCTCATTTCCTGCAAAATGGGGCTTTTCCCGCTGTCGTGACAATAAAGCCGCAGCGGTGCAGCTGAGACTTGAAAACCCTAACTTATCCCTACTGAAAAAATCCGCATATATGGAATCCGTATTTTTCGTTCATACGCAATTATTGGACTACGGAACTCTGTATGATAAAGAAAACATGCGGAATTCCGTATGGTACAGAAATCGTACAGAACCCCAGTGATACAGAAATCGTACGGACTTCGTACGATACAGAAATCATACAGATTTCGTACGATACAGAAATCATACGAACTTCGTATGATACGGAGTTTATACGACTGCGCGTATATGAAAATATGATTCTACGTTTTGCAGCATGCCACTCTATTGGCAGGAATTCGACTGCTCCTAACACTGCGCCGCTCGTTCATCAGACACCCGAGATGTTTTGCATTTGCTGCCCCATTGAGTGGTACAGCTAGAGCGAGTTCCAGATGCCAGCAACAAATGTCGCAGATGCTCTCCTTTCCTTTCGCGGGTTCTTCATTTCCGCACACTTCTTGCATTTCGTTTGCTTGGAGAAACTAAATGCAGCTTTGAGCTTCCATGCTTTTAACCCTACAAAACTGTTAGCCAGGCAAGAGCTATTGTGTGACCTTCTTTTGTGGGCATGGGTTTCGCAGACCTCCATTTGAAAAACATTGGTCTACAGGTCCTATGGTTAAGAATCCCACACCTCTGCTTCAAGGTCGGAGACCTGAAAACCAAGGTGCAGAAAGCACAGAAGCAGCAGCATCAACAGTAAAAATGTTTTTTTACTCGGCCCTCATTTCTTAACTTTCAACATGTCTGCAAGACAGCAATTGACAGAGCTGCGCCGCTTCAAATTTTGTGTGCTCTCCAGGAACTTCATGGTGTGCTGCTCAATTGCATCTGAAAAAAACAGACAAAAAACATTTGATTTCAAGTGCAAAGTATTTTCAGGCAATCAGAGTTCAAATGACATCTTTCAAAGTATGCAGAGCTGAACAGTATTTGCACTACCCTAAGTACTAACTCAGTGAAGCTTGGCTTACTGTATTGGTTGTCAAACGTTGCAAAACATGCCTTAAAAAAGAATTGAGCTTATGCCTCTTCTCAGATGCTCAATTTGTGGCAACAATCAACTTTCTGCTCAGCAGTGTGTATGATAAGGTCTGCTCTGCAGCAATGTCTTTCACGCTGCTAGGCGCAACAGTCACAAGCGGCTGGTTCTTAACTATAAAATCACAGCCTTACAATATATAGTACCATACCATATCTTTGACCTTAGTCGTCCAGTATGTGGCTCTTGTGTCAGGCCAATTTAAGCACCTGCTCTCGTTTTCCTTACCTTAAGCTTCACGGCAGCTGGGCAAAAGCTGTTGTGTACCGCTAGATCTAGCCAAATGTATCAAATTCTCATATCTCTCTTGTGTCAGCCATCTGCTTTTCCTTAGTTCAAGCATAAAGAATGCTGCGCCATCTGGTTACACTGATGCTCAGCTCAAGTTGTTCCACAAAATGACCCTTGCCATAAAAGCCATACTACCCATAGAAAGGACTTGCGTAGTTATTCCCCTGCACTGCTGGTGAATTCAAATCCCAGTGGCCTACTTGTTATTTCCACGTTAATACCTGTATTCACCTTTAGAAATCCCAATTGTGCCTCCACATACACACCGCCTATACAAGACAACAGTATTTTTGAACTAAGTAGGCTGTATAACACAGATCCAGCACCACTGTTAACATCTACATACCTGCCAACCTTCTGATATCAAGAATTTGAAGATTTTTTTTTTTACTTGCACAAGAGGGAGAAAGCATGTTCAATGTTCTGACTTTCAGAGGAGGAGGAAGGGGGGTGGGGTGGAGTGATGAGCACTTTCACACAGTGTGAATGAGTCCTAAAATAAACATACACACAAGCATTGACAGAAAGCACGAAATGAGTCCTAGAGGTGCGTGCCAAGACACCTGCAAGTCGTCGCCAAGTGTTCTAGCTATGCCTCCACAGCCAACGCAAACTAATCGGCGTGGCACAACCACCATTTTCCCTCAGCGCCAGCGGTTTGCCTTTATGCGCATAATCATTAATAGCCTTTTTACATGCAATTCCGTCTGTGACTTTATTCAATCAGAGACCGAAGCCGAAACTTCTATATTTACTGTGGCAGCATTAACTGTGCACAGCCGCTCCCTACAAGAAAAGACCACCACACCACTATTGTTCGCAATTGGCAAAGCGTTTTCTTTATGCTGATGCGATCGGTTTCGGGGGCCAAGGCTTCTGGGTAGCGTGATCAGCTGGCAAGACATCGGACGGGGAGCAGCAGGTAGAGTTGACAAAGTAGAGTTGGCAAAGAAGAAGTCTTATATACATTATTTACATGTCAAAACAGGAAAAGGAACTTGGACGAGAAGAGCGGAGCTGAGCTCCTTAGCTACCGTGGATACAGTTCCATATCCCCAGTTCCCTAGGTGGAGAAATAAAGTTCAATTGGACCAGTCCAATCAGTGGGCACGCGCGGTCCTCTCTGACAAGTGGCAGAGAGGAAGACATGCATGTGTATTAGAAACTCTAGATCGCTTGTTGTGCCGTGCTGTAAGGGAGTTTTCATTCTCACAGCTGTGTCACTGTATCAGCGACCGCGTGCCACCTGCCATCCTTTCCTTTATCATCGAGAAAAGTGGCAACCGCCTCACCAGAAAACGACTAAAGCGCTTCAAAAGCCACCTGCTTAATATAAGTGCCTGCAGCATTTTAAGGCCCCGGTAATCGCATTCTCAAGTTTCTAGGCTTGTCGCTTATTATTATTTTTTTTTTTTGGGGGGGGGGGCTTTTTTATCTTCTTCGACTCTGCAGTTTCATTAATTCCTATTCTTCTCCCATACTCGTTCCATCCTTCTCGGCCGCTCAATTCCCCGCAGCTTTCTTTTTTATTTCCGCAGCCAACCCTGCTTGGGTTTTTCTAGGTTGGCCTTTGTCAAGCTGTGCCACACTTGGGAGGAACGATGTTCGCCAAAAATGTTTTTTTGTGTTATCTTCATTTTTACCATGTCTTTTGCGGCTCGGCTGCTATCGTCTATCGACTTTTGCCCGAGCTAGCAAGGGTTCCACGCGTGGCTATCTCCCTTGATTCATCCGGGGACACGGTGCCCGATTCCCTGCTTCGAAGTCCTCTCTGTCGCTGACCTGAGCCACTCCGCCAGAATCTGACGGATCGCTACCTTGGTTTGCCACTGCCTGGCCCATCGTGAGAGAAAGCTCATTCTTCTTTCGGCTTAGTTCAGCTGCAATTTCGCGGGCTTTCAAGCGAGTGAGCGCTTGGACGGCTCGGTCCCCGAAGCTACGACCTTCCTCCCGCAGCATCTGCTCTGACCTGTTAGAAAAAAGATATGGAAACTGCTCCGGCAGGTTCCGTAATACCGCTGCCTCTATTTTCAGAATGCCAAATGGGCCTATTCTGACATGTGCGACCGGCAGACATGCACTATTCTTTGCGGCAACCAGTTTAATAGACGCACAATCCCCCGTTAAGTCAGCTGTCTTCACGTATGGGGGGTGGATAACGTCCATGGTGGCCGCGGAATCTCTCAGAACCCGACAATGTTACCCATTAACCTGCATCTCTTTTAAGTATGGCTCTAGCAGGCGTATGTTTTTTTTTTTTTTCATCTGTATCTGCCAAAGAGAAAAAAACCTTCAACTTCCTGCATGTGTTGGAAAAGTGACCGGGCTCGTTGCATCGGAAACAACGATTTTTCTCTCGGTTTCCTTCCCTTTGTCGGCTGTCCCTTTAGGGTAGTTACTCGACTCTGCCCTGTGGCTTTCGTCTTGCTCCAAGGTGCCGCTTGCTAGGTTTCTAGTCTGGGTTCGCGAAAACTTTTTGTTTGCTTTAGGGTTTACCCGAGAACGCTATCCTTCTGTTTCCCACCTAGCATGAAATTCTTCGGCCAGCTCTGCTGCCCGTTCTAAGCTTTTATTTCCCGGCCTGTCCTGCACCCACACACGCGTTTCTGCTCCTAGACAGCTATAAAATTGTTCCAGGCATATCACTTCTATTACTTTGTCATGAGTTCCGAAAGCCTGTTCTCCTCGTTTAGCCATTCTGTCAGGTCGGCCTTCAGATTGTAAGCGAAATGCGGAGACTGATTACGTTGTTACCTGGTTTCCCTGAACCGGCGGCAAAACGCATCTGAGGGATAGGCGGTACTTTTTGAGAAGCGCTGCCTTTGCATTAGTATAGTCGGCCGCTTCTTTTGTCAGCTGAACAAGCACTTGGGCTGCCTCACATGGGAGGACGGTCAGCAGTTTCTGGGGCCAAAACTCAGACTATAACTCAACATTTTCACTCGCCCACTCGAAATTTACGAGAAAAAGCCCCATGTCTTCTCCTAGTTTGTACGGTAGCAAGAGGTTTTTTATTTTAACACTTGATACTTCCTGACTCACCACGGAGTTTGGTGTGTCCAGTGCGTTCTGCCTGTGCTAACTGCAGATCGAGCGATTTTTTTCTCGATCCCCCTTTCATTCTATTCGTCTTCAAGATCGTTTTTGAGCTTTTCCTGTTCCTCAGCCTTCTTTAACTCTTCTTGAATTAGCTCCCAACATTCTGCTATCTCCTCCGCGTCCGCACCGATGTCCTCAATTGCCCTAATGAGTTTTGGTTTTCTGCGGATGGGCCCACAGTCAATGCCCAATTCCCCACTTTTTTCAGTCCATGACTACTGCAGCAATGGCAAGTCCCTGCACTACGTTGTTAGAGGAAACCAATCTGCCTCTAAAACCACCCTTCATTTGCCGAAGCTTACAAATATCCCCAAGTTGTAAAACCTGGCAATGTTCCAAGAGAAGCACCGTGCACTTACTGTACCAGAGTCGGGACTGGGGGCGCAGACCATTACACCGCAGCCATCCACTTGATGCGATCAGATTCGGGGGCCAAGGCTTCTGGGTAGCATGATCAGGCGGACAAGACATCGGACGGGGAGCAGCAGGTAGAGCTGGCAAAGAAGATTTATATACATTATTTACATGTCAAAACAGGAAGAGAACTCAGACGAGAAGAGCGGAGCCGAGCTGAACTCCTTAGCTACCGAGCTGCTACTTAGCTACCGTGGATAGCTCCACACATTAATAAAGCATCCGCGATCTCCAGTTGCCTAGCTGGGGAAATAAAGTTCAATTGGGCCAGTCCAATCAGCGGGCACATGCGGTCAACAGAGGCCCGGCCAACTGCTAGAAGCGCATAGCATATGTTGCCAGTGGTGCTAGTGCGGCCTCTGATTACAATGCAGCTGCAGATGCCTCACTGCCGGTTTTGAAAAAATCGTTCTTATGCGGGCAGAGGCCACTTACTGGAAGGTTTAGGGCAGCGGTAATACAATCTGAAAGTTTGATCAAAAATAAGAAGTCTTCAGAGCAAATCGGTAGGGTTGGTTCGCAGTTACGCATTTGACAGTACTGACGTTATGAAACTTGCCTACATAAATCCATGGCAAAATTTGTAACAGATGCAAAATCTAAGCCACAATGTTGCTTGGTAACAATAGCACCACATGTACACAGCAGGTGAGTTGAGCACATAAGAGTTAACATGTGCATGTGTGAAGTGTGCTTACACGAAGCGCATGATCCAGCAAATTTTACTGAACATGCACCATAAACAGGAAACGAAGATTAACATTTTTATGGGAATAGAAATGTTGTCTGCGTCCTGGCAGTCAACCAGCAAGGACATAATTGTCAGCTGCTTCAGGAAGGCTGGCATTAAAGCTGTGTGCAATTCTTCAGGTGAGGAAGACAACAATGAAGCTAGTGAAGGAAAGGCGGCGATTGCAGTCAGATTATGCTGACGCTTGGCAACACCTGTGCGATGAAGGCGGCGTTCCCAAGGATGTTATTTCAATACTGATAGTTGCAACAGAGCAGAAAACATAACTTGAACCCCTATTCGCTTTCCATTTTTTTTTTTCAGATTATGTGATGTCTGGTGCACATATGGAATTACAGCTACTTTTCTGCGACCATCGTTCTCGTGTCCTGATTTTTTCTTCCTAAGCATACCTTCAGCCACAGCACTAACAAGGGGTTCAGGATAACCAGCATCATAAAACCAACTAATCTGTGGCGCCAGGGCTTCACGGATCATATGTACACAACACTTATTTAGGGAATTGCTGATACAGTATTTCACTACACCTCGCTTTACCAGCTTCGAGTGTGCCGATGCCTCAGGGAGAAGCGCTTTTTTGGATCGAAGTTCATAACACCACCAAATGTGATCATCAAAAAACGAGTCGTTCGGAAAAAAAAAATCGGAAAAGCCATGCGTACCAGCTTTTCAGCAATGCACAATTGAAAGTAAACATCAGAATCAGGGAGTTAGAGAAATTATCAAGGCTGTGAAAATTACGCATGCGAGAGATAAGTGTGTGAGCATGCCATCGGCCTTTTTTAACCAGAAGGAACTCAAATTTTTAGGTGGATGAGATTGGGCTCTTGGTGCTATGATGTGGCATCATGACAAGTGTCGTTTCCCTTTCCCTTTCTATGATTTCACACAAGCTGGTGTATATACATATACATGGCACGCTTGGTGAAATAAATAGTTGGAAGTCAGCGCTCTATTCTCTTGTGCCTTCCCGTCCCTTCTTCCTGCCTGCGTTGTTATTGAATTCATGATTAACCAACTGGCCTAACGAGCATCAATCGAGGATGTTAGCCTTAAAGACTTCGTCACTAGGGATGAATGTACCATCACAACCAAAGAACTAGACTACAGTGCAATAACTGAAAGTGTCCAAGAAAAAGCCGCTGTGGAGGACGGGAACGGCATGGAACAAGACACCGAGGAGCCAGTGCAGACGCCTACGACAATAATGTTTCTTGCTTCTCCTCAGCATTTTGCTTCCATCAAAATGTGAGTGGCACAGGAAGAAACCACATCTTCATTTATTTATGTAAACCCTCGTTAACTCGAAGTTGTACAATCTGGGAAAAATTTCGAGGTAAGCACTTTTGAGTAAAGCAAAATGCCAAATATTTCTGGCGACAATCCCAGGCGATCAGCCGCGTGCTGCCACCGCCAATGCCTGTCATTGCCGCTGGTTCACACCGCACAGAGTGTTGCGAAACCGAAACCGAAACAAGACAGCCCCGAGTCGACAGACAAGCCAAGACGAGAAGGCTTCAAAGACAAAACCAGGGAGAGACGCTTGGGGCGTCGGTCGTCTGCTGTAACCAAAAATAAACGGATGTCGTTTGTGCTCTGTAACGAAGTTGTCTGATTTAACGAACGCGACATAAAGATAAAGTTGGTGCCGACACCCGGGATGTACGCCGCGACCTAACGAAGACAACTGCCGGTCCTGGAGGCGACTAATAGCGAAGAAAAAGCCAATTTCTACCCCGAAGCCGCCGCCCAGTGCTACCAGAGTGCAGCGACATGGAACGACACAAAGCGAAGAGAACGGCTCTTCGGTCTCAGGTGACCCGCCTCTTTTCCGATATTGACTCCTGCATGAAGAGCCGCGTGGACAATGTAAAAGAACTCAGTGTTTTGTTGGCGAGACTTATCGCTCTGCAGACCCAGCTGAACGAAGTTAACGCCTCTGTCGAGACGCTAGTGCCAAAGAAAGAAGCTGAGCAGGACTACGAGGAATCTATCGAGTATGACGACCGGGTCGTTACATACATCGCGAAGCTCCAAGAGGAAATTAAAGAAATTCAAGGAAAGAGGCAGCCGAAAGAAGCATCACACCCCAACGACGCAGCCACGACGAACGGGGCCTGCCAGGTGAAGCTTCCAAGGTTAGAGCTCATAAAATTTGACGGCAAAGAAGTGTCATGGCAAGAATTTTGGGAGCAGTTCGAGCAAATGATTCACAAAAACGACCGTCTGACGACCTTGGATAAATTCGGATACCTAAAATCGGTGGTGACAGGCGAAGCAGCGAGAACGATACAGGGCCTCCCTCCCACATCGCAGTGCTATGACGACGCCATATTGCTGCTCACCAGACGTTTCGGCAAAGCGGACGCCATCGTGCAAGCGCACATGCGTGCGCTCTTGGACCTCGAGCCTGTGCGGAGCGCCGAAGACATACGCTCCCTCCGGAGGTTATACGATACCCTCGTCTCTCGGATCCGCGGCCTGCAGGTGCTTGGCCAGGAGCAGGGAACGTACGGAACACTTCTCTTTCCCCTCGTACAGCGCGCTCTGCCGAAAGAATTATTGCTCGACTTCCATCGGACCGTGGCGAGGGAGGAGGGGTCGGAAGCCATAACACGGAGCCCGGCCGGACGAAAAATTCTGCGGCGGGACGACGACGCACCGGGAGAGTCAACAGAAACAGCTACAAAAGGTACGCTGTCATTGCTTAACAAGCTTGTTGACATTCTGAGGATCGAAGTACAAAGCCGCGAAAACCTGGTTGCGCAGCAAAGTATGAGCAAGAAGCAGCAGGCGTCAAAGCCGAATATATTCAGCCCAGCAGAGAGTAAAAAGAACAGAGCTGGAACGAAATTTAAATCATCAGCAGCTCTACTTCACCAAACCGCAAAACCAAGTTGTTTCTTTTGCAAGCAGAGTGACCACGAAACTGCCGCTTGCTGTGCTAGCATTCCATTAGAAGAAAAGAAGAAAATGCTACGATCGGGAAGACGTTGCTTTCGATGCGTGAAACCGGGTCACCGTGCTAACGAGTACAGAAGCAAGATTAGATGCACAATTTGAGCAGGACGACACGCGACAACCATGTGTGATCCGGAATTCACCCATCCGAAAGTCAAGGCTAATGTGAACGATGTGACGACTGTCCCAGTGAACTTGCAGTCTACGTCAGAAGTACCTAAACAGCGAGAAGTACTGCTACAAACGGCAACAATATTGTGTGTCGGCGAACGTAAAGCCCAGTACTTACGTGCTCTCTTTGACAGCGGAAGCCAACGGTCATTCATTACGGCGGAAGCATCTGCAAAACTCGGTTTTAAAATTGTTGGAAAAGAAACGCTGAAAGTTGGTGTGTTCGGCGGGCACCAGTCACAACGAGATTTTAACAGAGTGCTGGTATCGCTAACCGCGCGCAATAAGAAGACGTATCAGATCGAAGTTCTTGAGACCAACATAATCTGTGAGCAAAGGATCCCGATCCCTGACCTCAAGATTAAAGAATTAGTTGGATCCCTGACTGCCGCTGACATGACCTGCGATAACGAAAGAGGTGATGTAGACCTGCTTATCGGCTCGGAGCACTACTGGGAACTCGTAACGGGAAGAAACAAGAAGCTCAACGGGAAACTGCGAGCAGTGGAGACACCCTTTGGGTGGTGTATTCAGGGCCCAGTAGGGTACAAGACTCGTGACTCGCAATGCATGCAAATCACTGCTCTTCGCGTATCACTTGTCGAGACAGAAGCTGCGAACTGCTTGGAACGATTCTGGACTCTCGAGTCGATCGGAGTCACGGATGATGACAGCTGTGCGGAGCAAAAGCTGCTTGATTCTTTCGAAGAGAATATCAGGCGCAGTGGTTCTAGATACGAGGCAGCCCTTCCATGGAAGGAGAATATAAATTTAAGTGACAACAAGAAAGTTGCTGAAAACCGCTTGTCACAACTGACAAACCGCCTTCGAAAAACTCATCTCTTGGAGGAGTACGACGCTGTCATCAGACAGTATTGCATGGAAGGCATAGCAGAAAAAGAGGAAGAGGGAAAGTTGATCTATTACATGCCCCATCAGCCGGTTTTTCGGAAAACGAGTAATACAACGAGATTGCGAGTAGTTTTTGACGCTTTATCGCATGGACAGAAGGCAAAATCCCTGAATCAAAACCTCGAAAGTGGTCCGAATTTGACAGCCGACCTTGTAGCACTGTTACTAAATTTCAGAAGCCACAAAATAGCTTTGGTAGCCGACATTGAAAAGGCATTTTTGCAAATCGAGATCAGAGAGAACGACAGAGATGCATTGCGCTTTCTGTGGCACCATGCAGAACCGGATGCAAATGGAGCAACAGGCGAGATACAGACTTGGCGAATGAAGCGAGTTCCCTTCGGAACCACCTCAAGTCCTTTCTTGTTGACAGCGACTCTCCAGCATCATTTGAAGATAATGGAACGAGACTATCCGGAGACTGCTTCGCTACTGGCGCAGTGCTTGTATGTGGATGACCTTTTAACGGGAGCAGAAAACGAAGACGAAGCGCTGAAGATCTATGAAGAAGCGAATACAATATTCAGCGCGGCATCTATGAAACTGCACAAGTGGGCATCCAACAATCCGGCATTGAACGAGCGATTTGTGGCGGATGACTGCGAAGCAAGGCACCTCGGGTACCTCGCAGGAGTTCTCAAAGTGCTGGGACTGACATGGAACCCAAGCACAGATAACCTGACATTCACCCCACTGGCAAGCGATCCATCCGAGCCAGGTATAAGCACAAAAAGGTCTGTGCTCAAGACTACGGCGAGACTCTATGACCCACTTGGATGGCTAGCTCCATTCACCGTCAGGGAAAAGGCTTTATTCCAGGAGTTGTGGCAGAGAAATGTGGAATGGGATGATATCCTACCGACGGATCTGGACACGAAGTGGGTGCAGTGGTGTGAGGAACTAAACGAATTGGAAAGAGTTCAAGTGCAGCGGGGCTACAAATTCGACACTGTCGAGCCTACCACGAAAACAGTCCTACACGTGTTTGCTGACGCCAGTCCTGTGGCATACGGAGCGGTGGCCTACATTTGCGGAACAGATGCGGATGGGATTACAACTTCGAGCATCCTAATCAGCAAGTCAAGGGTAGCCCCGATTAAACAACTGACTCTGCCAAGACTGGAACTGATGGCGTGCCTCTTGGCTGCCAGACTGAATCAATACATTCTGAAGAGCCTGAAAGAGCCACCACAAACGACGTATTTCTGGACTGACTCGATGATAGCACTGCACTGGATTGTAGGAGAGCCGTCGCAATGGAAGCAATTTGTGAAGAATCGCGTAATGGAAATCCAGCGTCTTACCGATACCTCCGCGTGGAGGCATTGCCCAGGGTCAGAAAATCCGGCGGATATCATGACTCGAGGAGTTACAGCTGATCAGCTTGTTGAGAGCTCCACCTGGTGGGACGGAACGCACTGGATGAAGGCAACGGAAAACGCTTGGCCACAAATGTCTTCGCTTCCAAGGAACATTCCGCCAATGGAGGAAGAAAGACGAAGCGTAGAGGTCCTTCAAGCGACGAATACCACAGAAGTTCCCATGTTGTTGAACACAGATCGATACAGCAGTGCCACACGGCTGTTCCGAGTGACTGCATGGGTATTTAGATACATCAAGAAGTTGCGATGTCTGAGCAGTGACAAAGGTCCACTGAAGGCGGTTGAACTGAATGAAGCCGAAAAATATTGGACACGGCAAACTCAGCGAGATGACCTGAAAAGAGAAATTGAGTGCGTGAAAAAAGGCGAACGCTTTCCCGCAGACTCGCCTCTCAGAGACATTCCAGTGTTTATTGACAACGATGGTATCATGCGCACAAGCGGCAGACTTCAACAAAGCGGCAAGCCGTACAACGAACGTCATCCAGTTGTACTGTCAAACCGACATCGACTGGCAGAACTGCTCGTGCGTCAAGCACATCAGCAAGTGCTTCACGGTGGAGCAAGAGATACTCTGGTGCAGTTGAGAGAGAGGTATCATGTTGTGCGGGCCCGTCAGCTAGTGAAAAGAATCATCAAAGGGTGCATAACTTGTCAGCGCTACAATGCCCGTCCAGCAACTGAAGTGACAGCACCGCTTCCAACTGATCGAGTGAACGAGGCTCAACCATTTGAGGTAACAGGAGTTGACTTCGCGGGACCACTTCTGGTGAAAGGAGAAAACTCGCTGTTCTATATCACACTATTCACCTGCGCTGTAACAAGAGCGGTGCACCTAGAGCTCGCAAAAGACATGTCCGCAGAGTCCTTTTCTGATGACCCTCAGACGTTTCATCTCAAGACGAGGTATACCTCGGGTCATTTACAGTGACAACGCGCTTTCCTTTAAGAAGGCCAGCAGAGATCTCCTTTATCTATGGAGCTCTATCCGAAAACCAGAGGTTCTTGACTACGTCGCAAAAGCACGAATCGAATGGAAGTTCATAGTGGAGCGCGCCCCATGGTGGGGTGGCTTTTATGAGCGCCTCGTCGGATCAGCCAAACTTGCGCTCAAGAAGGTGATCGGGTCCAAGTTTCTGACCTTCGACGAGCTAACCACTGTACTGGCAGAAATTGAAGCAGTCTTCAATTCTCGACCTTTAACTCACGTCTACGACGAACCCGGAGAACCGGAACCCCTGTGCCCTTCATTCTTCTTGGCGGGAAGACGCCTCACATCGCTGCCTAGCGTGGGGAAAATCGAAGCAGATGAGGTCAACGTATCAGTTCACAGAATATGGGTACGACGCCAGCAGACTACACAAGCCTTCTGGCGCAGATGGACAAGAGAGTACCTCGAGGAACTGCGAAATGTACAAAAGAAAAATGAACGCCAAGGAAAAACACTCAAGGAAGGGGATTTGATACTCCTTCGTGATGGCCTGCAGCCACGGCAACAATGGAAGATTGCAAGAATTGAGAAACTGTTTCCGGGAAGAGACGAAGAGGTGAGATCGTGCCTGCTGAAGCTACCTGGAGGATCATCTCTCAAGCGACCAATCCAACTCTTGTACCCCCTGGAAATCACGTAAACGAAGAAAAATGACAAGTCATTTTCGGGGGGGAATGTGCTGCGAAACCGAAACCGAAACAAGACAGCCCCGAGTCGACAGACAAGCCAAGACGAGAAGGCTTCAAAGACAAAACCAGGGAGAGACGCTTGGGGCGTCGGTCGTCTGCTGTAACCAAAAATAAACGGATGTCGTTTGTGCTCTGTAACGAAGTTGTCTGATTTAACGAACGCGACACAGAGCGACGAAACTCTGCGACAGAGGCGCGTTTTCAGCGTTGCTTTGTTACCGCCGGCTCGTCGTTCGGTCAGAGGGAGTACAATTACGCTATATCCCGTTTCTAACAGTAAACAGCTTGACGTACGGTAAAACAGTGATGAATGTTTTTGTAACGCATCGCGTTTAAAAAAAAAAGTCACAGCTCAGCGGTGCGCTACTACACTGCGAAGCAAGCAGTGACTTCCTCTTGCTCCTTTAGAAAATTAATGTCTAACCACACTAGCCGTTTTATTTTCCTTTACTACCCTACCAAGTTTTTACTGAATTGTCTCGATGCGCTCATATATGCACGGATCAGACGAAGTGAGCGTCTGCAGGTTCTTCGCTCAAACCGGGCTAGGAAAACCAACTTCGCTCACGAAAAAAAAAAGAACCAGGATGGAAATTTAGTAGCCGAAAGCCTTCTGCGATTGGCTGCCCAGCGAGGTGCTGTGATACGCGTAATTTTCTACAAACCCAGAACCTGAGCGCGACAGCGAAGAGCGAAAATGCTTTGGCGGCCCTCGGTCCGTCACGTCCGTAACGCACAAAGGGAGCTTTTGTAATAAACGAAAAACAATTCTTAGGAAAAACTCAATGATTTTTGAAGGAAGAACTGGGTAACGCCTGGCCGCTTCGCATTGGCATTCGGCCCGACAAAAGCGTCCTCAAGCTGCTAAACGCATCGCCCAAGTCGTTGGTCGCCACCGCAGCATTCAACTTTGTTGTGCACACCACATACACAACAAAAATCAGTGAACGCTTCGTGAACATGACGCAACGAAACAGAACCACACAATCACTAAACTGCTCTTGCCGGTATGCACGTGCGGAGGGCAGCTGACTAAACCACGCCCAATAAGATCCATCAGCCCCCGCGTGCGATCGGTGCGATCGATGCTCACGTGACTGCTCCCAAGGGGGAAATATACTGCATCTGCGGGAATTTTGTATTCGCTCTTTGAACGTGACTGCATTCGGCACTTAGTATAAGAACAAAACGCTCACTCGGTGCCTATATCACTTTTCGGTAATGACCTTTGCCTTCGATCTTTGCGGTCAAAATTTCGATATCCGCATTACACCTGAAAAATGCTTCGAGATAAATGAGAGCTAATACGTAGTACCTATGGGAGGTGAAAGCGCGGCGTGGAAAATTTTCAACTTAACCGATTTTTCGAGATATGAGAGTTCGTGTTAACGAGGGTTTACTGTATTTTTTTACTCACATACCTCACAGGCTCCAACTGGAATATTATGTGAGGGGGGGGGGGGGGCTACATAAAAACCTGAGGTGCGAAAAGAAGCAAACAGCACACAGTTATTTGAACATTGTTATACAAATAGTTAACAGCCAACCAGAAAGTTGAATGCAGTTAGAAAAACTTCAGATCAAGAGCTGAGCCCCAAACCAATCAGCCACAAATGACACAATAAGCAATGCATTTTTAGCAAATATAATCACTAGCCGCGATTTACAACACTGAAATTAAGAAGTGAAGCTCTCATTTCCTATTCCTATCGATTTATTTGGCCATGCAACGCAAAAGAAACTACTCTTGGCAAATGATATTTTTACTTCCATGACCACAAGCTATATACACAGGTAATAAAAGGAAGTGAAGGAAAAGCCCTATGCGTATGTGTAGCAGACTGCGCCCAAAATATCATGCAGTACAATGTTTACTTCATGTGCCTACACTATGTACAAATATACTGTCCATGTCTACCTTCTGGCTTCTTAAGTGTCATGGATAGAAGTCTGCCATCAAGGACAAAATTTACTGGACCACTCCACAGTAGCATATCGTGCGCACACTCATGGTAACACACCAGGTGACGAGACTGGCTCTAGGGCCATGCGTGTCCTTCCTTACCAACAAGCATGCTATTTTCCTGTCACTGAGTTGCTGCTTATTGATTGCCAGGGGCGTGCTGCAAGGCACTGTTGCAGCAGTGGCATTCTGCTGACTCCCCAGCGTGAGCAGGTGCCTCTTGTTCCCTTGCTGGGCCACTTGCACACCACTGTGATAATGCACATCTTCGGTACTGTGTATTAGCATAAATACACTGCCGCATGCAACGCATTCATTACAAAAAGTTCCAGTCTGCACGTCGCTGCTTCTTTATATTTGCACAGGCAGACAAGATGTTGCAAACTTGAGCATGCACTGAGGAGCACCTATACACAATACCAATGAATCAGGCTAATATTGTAGATAAAAACAAAATATAGAAAACTAGTTGTGTTGGTATTGCTCATACTTGCTCAAGATATCAATTGCATCTGTCCATGAGTTATCGCTTATGCAAACACCTGGTGCTGAATTCTTGCTGTATATGTTTGGTGACCACCCCTTAACTGATGCAATAGAAATACCAACCATTTTCCTTGTTGGTAGATCATTTAATATGTAGCTCTATTGCAAAACTACATTCATGAGAACTGTGGCAGTGTCCATTCATATTGATACGCATGGAGTGTGGTGGCTCATAGTGGCAAAATTTCTTTTTGCGACATTTGAATCACATTAACAGATAAGGAAGCTTGGGCAAGTTTTTGACAGTATTCTTGGTACCGGTGGCATAGCCAGAAATATTTTTCGGGGGTGTAATAAGTTGCCAGCCGAATACAACAGGCAAAAAAGACCAACCGGAGCGGGAAAGCGGGGAAAGGAAGGTGGGTGCAATGTTCAGAGAATTTGGGGGGCATTCTCCGACACCGAACACCCCCCCCCCCTCCCCACCTCCTTGCTAAGCCCCTGCTTGGCCAGTCCTAACAAGACACAAATGAGGGAGAAGACACACACACAGTCACTGTGCCTCCCTCGTCTATGTGTTAAGAATAAAATCTAGCACTGATAGAGGAACCATCCATTATTCCTAACTGAAAGAACACTTCAACTCATATGCACAAGTCACAGTACTAAATTTTTCTATTGTTCTCCTCAACGTTACAGTAACTTATGGTTTCTGCTTGTTTATAGATCCCAAGTACTAAATCGAGACCACAGTTCTCACCTGGCCCTTCAAATGTAAGGAGACAGTAAATTACCATTTCAGAAATGCTGTTTACAGCACTACATTTGTTGTTTTAATTTCCAAATATGGCCTTTTAATATTGCGTTTAAAAGTGCTGAAGGCAAGCATAATCGTAATTGCATAATAGCTCCTGGGTAAGTGCATGAGACGCACCTGACCATGCCAATTAGTCAGCGGGGTGCCAGTAGTGCAACAATAACCTAGAAGCACATTCTTGACGACCAATAAGAAGCAACCCGAAGCATGAAAATTGGCATGCTTTAAGGGAAGGATTGGGCATGCCCCCAACATTGGCCTTGTCACAAGGCGTTTCACTGTTAGAGTATGTGCAGACATCTATTAGATGAGCAGCTAGTGAAGTTTAGGGAAGTAACTAATATCTTCAATTTCTTTTCGACACTGATAATTGCTAAGGACAATGAAGATGAAGCAAGCAGTGGCATAGGCATGAGCACTTGCTCCAGGCCTGCTCCCATTAATAAAAACCATCCCATCCCATCAACATCGGTCATGCTCTTTCTTCACTAGCTTCCCACCCTGTAACAATATTTTTCTAATCTTTAGAGGCAGGTAAAACTCAACAATGGGGCCCCAAAAGCCCTTCAAAAGAGGTATTCCAGCTGTACAGCATCATGGCTTAGCCAACTGCCAAGCAGCTCATCTTTGGGACTGCTGCAGGTACCACTTCTTAAGTAACAGCAAAAGCAGAAGGCAATATTCAGAGATAAACACAGGGGTTTCAATCCTCAGTACACTTACCTCTTGCTTCTCCCTGCCCTTCCGCAATGTGCAAGGTGGGTACCCAAATCCATTTCAATATTCTCTGCGAACACATGCAAAAAGAAACCAATCAAGTAGTGTTTGCAACCTCGTTATAGGTAATTAACAAGAAGCTGATATTTGAAAGCTTACTTCATGCACTGCACAAACAGAGTAATGCATGCATCAATGCCAAACATTTCTTCCAAGTGACCCACAAGTGACCCACATTTGACAACTCCTTGCATGCAAGCTACAATGAAAAACATTGTTTACAGCAAAGAGAAAGCCTCAAAGGAGCTCCAAAATGCTATTTAAGCACATTGTTCTGCCTCTTGGTTACGTAGATAGTGACACTAAACTATTCATTGATTACGAAAAAGCATTTTAATCAGTTGAAACCTCGGCGGTGATAAGCATTGCGAAATCAGGGGGTAGACGAGCCGTACTGAAAGTGCTGGAAGATATATATAGTGGCTGCACAGCAACCATAGTTCTGCATAAAGAAAGTAACAAAATTCCCATAAAGAAAGGTGTTAGGCAAGGAGACAATCTCCCCAGTACTATTCACAGCTTGTTTAGAGGAAGTATTCAGAGACTTGGAATGGGAGCAGTTAGGGATAAGGGTAGATGGAGAATACCTCAGTAATCTGCGATTTGCTGATGACATTGCCTTGCTAAGCGACTCGGGGGATGAACTGCAAATAATGATCGATGACCTAGACAGGAAAAGTAGAAAGGTAGGCTTGAAAATCAATATGCAGAAGACTAAGGTAATGTTCAACAGCCTCGGGAAGGAACAGCAGCTTACATTAGGTAGCGAAGTACTGGAAGTAGTAGGCGAATATGTCTCCTTAGGACAGGTAGTAACCGCAGATCTGGACCATGAAAAGGAAATAACAAGAAGAATAAGATTGGGATGGAGAGCATTTGGCAAGCACTCGCAGATTATGACTAGCAGCTTACCGGTATCGCTCAAGAGGAAAGTATAAAACAGTTGCATCTCACCTGTACTCACTTATGGGGCTGAAACATGGAGGCTAACCAAGTGAGTTCTACTTAAGTTGAGGACAACCCAGAGGGCTATGGAACGAAAAATGGTAGGGGTAACATTAAGAGATAGGAAGCGTGCAGAGTGGGTCAGAGAAATAACTCTAGTTACCGACATTCTAGTGGAAATTAAGAAGAAATGGACATGGGCAGGACATGTAGTGCAAAGAGAGGATAACCGATGGTCGCTTAGGGTAACAAACTGGATTCCAAGGCAAGGAAAGCGTAGCAGGCGGCGGCAGAAAGTTAGGTGGGCAGATGAGATTAAGAAGTTCGCAGGGGTCAAGTGGATGCAGCTAGCACACAACCGTGTCAAGTTGAGAAATATGGGAGAGGCCTTCGCCCTGCAGTGGGTATAGTCAGGCTCATGATGATGATGATGATGACACTATAACTGGTGCTTATTTTGTGTATTATCCAGTATTTAATGCTTTAAGTTGCTTGCGAAAAATGAGTTCGGGCCACTGAGGGTGCTGGCACACAATGGCCGTTTTTGGCAGCGGATGTGATATCACCAAGGGGGGAGGGGGGCTTTGATTATTGGACGAACGATAAATTCACAGCTAAAAGGGCTCATAAGTAAATATATGTTCTGTCATATTTTTGTGTTTTCATCTACAAAACCAGCATGTTTGCTTTCGTCAAAGCACTCCAAAGTATTCCAAAAAAAGTAAACATTGCTACAGCCTCTGGCTATTGTTCTGCCTCGGGGAACTTTGAGTCTGTGTACATAAATGGCTTTGGCAAGTATAGCTACCCTATATGCACGTGCAAACTCCTTCCTAAACAGCTGGTTTCTCATAGGTGATATCTCGTTGAATTTTGCGCTGCCATGAGGATGAAAACTAGGCAGCACCATGCTACGTGAGGAGCGAAGGCAGTGGAAGAATGTTTTTTATATATTTCCCTCTCAGAATGAGCGAAACAAATATGGATGGAAGATCTTGGCATTCACGAGCAACTGAAGCGGCGGGTGTGCTCGGCACATTTCACTTGAGCACGCCCTCAAGACTCCTTTGAAGGTTCACCAAAGATTCGGCATTCACTGGCTACAAGCAACGGTGGCAACGATGCGACATGGTGATGGCTGTGGCAGGGATTTACGCAAAACATTGATTGAAAAAAAGTAACTATCGTGCGCATTGGCTAAACAGTGAAAGCTCGTTCCGATCGGAGCCTGTCGATGTTCATACATAAAAGAGTTTGCAATGTTTTCACTGCTGTTCTTTTCTCGAAGACTCACCATAACGAGTAACGTCCTTGGCAGCAGCTCACTGTGCTCTCGCCTGTCGACTTAGTTTTCAGTCAGATTAACGCACGTGAGCACACTTGTTGAGAGCTTACATCACTTTGGATTATTTATAATAATGCATTACCATCGGCTGCGTGGATCGTCAGGGCCAGGTTATAGTGCAGCACAGGAAAGTCAGCGAAATTTACCGTAATCGCACCATTCCTTTTTTTTTGCCTTGCTTCATTGTCACTAGGAAAAAAAACGACGTATTTATATCTATGGGACACGCGTTTCCTATTTTCTTGCCGAAGCGTCTGTTGACGCAACGCGGATAAAATGTACTTTCAGCCAATCCTGCTGCTTTTTTTTTTTATTAGGAAGCCATCGTGACCAGTTGACTAGATAGGTGGTGGAAGCACAAATGATAGCGAGGCTCTCGGAAAGTTGTATAAGTGCACCATCTGTGGTATTATCAAAAAAAGAAACAGCTTATCTCGAATGCGAATGTTAATGCGACCCTGTAGTAGTGTGAATTTTATGTGTACTCATGATCTGTGTGTCTTGATTTCTATTTCTGCCTTCCAGTGGGGTATATATACCGGCTGTACAAGCAATAAAACTCAGTTGTCAGTCAGCGCTGTGTTTGTCGGTATTGTGTTCTCTTGTCCCGTTTATCGCACTGTAGATATGGAACATCGTCACCAACTCGCCCAACAACTGACCTTGGGGAATTTATCACCTGAATGCTGGGTGCTTCTTTTTTTTTTGGAATGTGAACCTTTTGATTTTTCCTCGCAGGACGCAAATTCGGAACGCATTCACAGGAGTGAACCAGGCTGTATTCCATTCGAAGCAATGAAGCAATACGTATTTTGAATGCATCTTTGCAATAGTTTGATAGCTTGCTTGAATTTGCGCGACTGATTTAAGCGTCATCCTCAGCATTACTGGAAATGTCTCACTGCCCTTTGAGGTGTGCAGGCAATTTAAATATTAAAGCCATGAAATATGAATGTACACAGACAAAGCATCTATTCACTGAAGATGGCCGCATCAAATGCAAAGCTGGTGGCACATCTGATGATGCCGTGGGCTCCTCACTGTAGATTGTTGGAGACTCCATCCTCCCCCCCACCCCCTTTCTGCTGCCTTAACACAAACCCCGATAGGTACATAAAACTGGGCGCGTGCGCATTGCTCTGAAAAAGTTGCCGCAAGCCACCAGCTGACGGCTACTTGGCTCTTCCACTAGGTCCACTAGGGGACCCCGTAACTCAGCTTCCGACAGTAAAGTTTTTTCTCTAGTGACGCGCAACTGCCGATACTGCTACTGCTAGCCCTACTGCCATTGCAATGAGAAACAGGAATAGGGAAAAGGTACGCCCGTGTAAACAGCACTTACCTGCCAATTCTTCACCATTTCCATGATAAAATTTCTTCTCTTGCGGTCATCTCCTGGCCCGCCTTTCGCAGCATTCTTTGTAGTCTGTGGCTTGCATGCTTTCACAAGCGATACGTTTACGAAAGCTTTCCCCCGTCGTCGCATACCGCATACGCTATTGTGGAGCTTCCATGCCAAGCGACAGACTGCCTGCAGGCAGCGACTGGCAGATATGAAACAATGAATACTTGCGTACAACAACAGCAACGCACACCGTGACCGCGCACAAACGCCGCCATTAACGCAGCCTCCCAGACTCCCTCATAGAGGAAGAGATTGGTAAAGAGCGGACACTCCCATAGGGACCAGCGGCCCATTTGACTGTAGTGCACCAAGCGGCAACTACTTCCGGTCTTGCTGAAAGGCGCGCGATTTGAATGCTAGCCATGCGCTGCGCCCTTCCCTGCCCTTTTAGCGCATTATTTTGGTTTTAAATGGTCTGCTAGTGTTTCTATTTATTTTCAGCATGCATAACAACATGAAAAAGAGATTCCCAGTTCTCTAAACTGGCCATCAACGCAGCTGCGCCACAGCCTTTGCAAAACAGTATTGCAGAAAAGACGCCAAGTGCTTTGTGAAATGAATTTATTTTGCTACATATAAAACACTAGAGATGCAACAGATTTAGACAGATGCATTGACAATACTTGACACACATTAGGCGATGTGCACAATACAGAAAAATAAACAAGGTGAGAAACAGCACTTAGGTAGAGACAAAAATGAGCATAACTGATTTCCGAATTATTGCAAATGATATGTAACAAAACAGGCATTATACATAAACTACACAGTCCCAGTCGCGGCTACCTTAGCAAGGGTAACTTGTATTGTCCAGGGCAGAGAGGAGTACTGACGCTTAAGGGAAGGCCACACCATTCACTTGTCGCATCTGCCGTGCCTCGGCTGCAGTCCGTGGGTCCATGCAGTGCTGTTGGAAAAGAAATGAACATGATGCAGAAGGTTGCAATGAAACGTAAGACCACTGCTCCGCGCACATATCTGTGCAAGTGGGTGGGTACTGAAAACTTGGTGAGCAGCAGTTATGGTCCAGAACAGAAAAGCTGTCATTCGTAAAATTGATACAAAAGCTACTCTTGCAACGTAGAGGTCAGGAAATGCAGGATAACCGAACCTATCTAAAAATGCATTTCTACAGAGCGTGAAATAACAGCCACTAAACTAACAATATTCCTCAAGAGCACTGAACAGCTGAATCCATGAAGCTTGCCGCATAATAAACCACTTTTAACATTAACGTTGTCCCGTTAAATGTAACGCGACACCACGCAAAACTAGCCGTTCGCAAAACCGCGGCCTGGCCTCACCGCGGCCGGCGAGCACGCCATGTTGGCTTGCCTTCCATACGCGACTTTGTGAAGCGCAGACCACCGCGCTGAGCTAAACTGCCCGAAAAGCCTCGCAGTTTTACAAGAATGAAACATTTCTCACCTTGCGGTTGCCCTGTTAAACGCGACACCACGCAAAACCTCACGCCATGTCACATGTCATCGCGGCCGGCGAGCCATATTGGCGAGCGCCTTGTCATGCCTGTTGGCTGCCCTTCACGTGCGACTTGTGAAGCGCAGACCGCCGCCTGAAATACTGCGTAGTTTGACAAGAAAGTCAAGAATGAAACGTTTCTCACTTTACCGTTGCTCTGTTGAATGCGACACTTAGCAAAACTGGCCGTTCGGCAAACTGCGTCAGCATGGCCGCACCGGCCGGCGAACACGCCATTTTGGCGCAACGGCGTGCCTTGGTGCCTTCACATGCCCCTTTGTCAAGCGTGAGGAGCTAAACTGTTTGAAATGAAGCTGTTTCTCGGAAACACAACATATTACACCTCGCCGTGGTTGGGAACCGCCAGAGTTACGGCGTAACGAACTGCGCCTAAACAGCCGGCGCGCCTAATCACGAGCTGCGAAACTTATTGGCACCGGCCGGCATGGTCAGCGTAAACTGCTTGAAATGCAGCGTAGTTAAGCAAAAAACGTTGCTCGCCTTGCCGTCGTTTCAAACCGCTGTCGTTCCGCGCAGCAGCCCACGAGAGGTCTGTGCCGCGCAAGCGCGGCGAGGCATGAGCACACAACCGCTCCCTTCGACAACTTCTTGTCGTCTGCTAGTGCTCCGGCGGGCTACCGCTGCAGCGAGTGCCGTCGCGCGCGCGTCCGCGCATGCGCACGTTGGTGCCGCCATCCATCAATCGGCGGCAGCGCAAAAAGTCGCGCGTCATTTCCTGGGGCCAGTTTTCGCCGAGTGACCGCTCTTTATCAATCACTTTCTCTATGACTCCCTTGGCTACAGGAATGCCTAAAGCTTTGGATGGCTCTGGCTTCGTTTTGCGACGTGGTATCGTCTGCTAGTAAATTATCGTCTTCAGACAGGAAAACCGGTTAGGTCAGAGATTTGTCATGTAGTTTTTAACAGATAAGAAACACTTGCTGATATTTAAAGTAAAGAAAATTATCATTTTATCACTCATGTCCACCATGGTCATATCATGGTAGAAGAACAAAGACCGTGTCATATGGCCAAAGGAAACAAATATACACTCTCATAATAAAGGAGGTTAACATGACTGCGCGTTCACATTACCCCCTTTTCTATGAGCTTTGATGGAGGACATGTTGCTCATTAATGTGTGCATTCATGGTAGCTTACATACTACCGCGGTATTATTATATCACATGATGCAAATTTTGTGCTATTAGATTTTTTTTTCTGACCACCACATTACCAACGTTACAAGGATCTAGTAACGTTGCACATTACTGCGAAAGGCGCGGTTGCGATTATACTGTATATTATATACCATATATAGTGTATATATCTCTATTTTCTTATTTTCGCCTACCCTGTCCTTTCTCTCTGTCGCTCTTCTTTGATTTCCTCTACCGCTTCCTCACTATCCTTTTATTTTCGCCGCCTCATCCAGGTGCTGCCGGGACTAGCAAACATCTTTTCCTTTCTTTTTGATATCTAATGAAAAATATAACCACGTACTACTATTTAATTTTTGTGGCACAGTACGTCGATCCAACGTCGTTGCCAGCGTAATTTTGCTGTAAATCTAAGTGCCCCAGCATATGTAAAGTTCAGTATCCCTGCATTGAATTTACAGTCCAATGCTATCACAGCCAAAATCGAAAGGTTGGTCCCCAGCATGGTCTTCAGAATGGCGCAAGCTGTAACGAGACCCGGCAACGAAGTGTTGTCGTGGTTCACGCTTTTCATATATAGCTTTATTTGCAGTCATATATCAAGTGGCAGGCTGCTACTTGATATATGACTTACTTCATACAGCTGCACAAAATGAAATTTTGAAGCCATATTAAGCCCTGTATGCTCGATGATATTAGCACACTATTTTTACCATAGGTTTCCTCTGCAATTATAATGACCATCACCTTAAATGTTCGTACTTCAATTTTGTCTCATTGCATTCAGCATTAACAGGAAAACAAAGCATGCATGTTACTATACGTCCTGTTGAAATGCATCTTTAGCTGTGTCGCTAACTCCACGCATGCTGTTTTCTAAAGGGATTCCGCAGTAGAGGATATATATGGTACGCTGCATAAAGAGCATGTTTGGATAATTTGACAGTTTATTTTTATTCAAAGAAAATAAAACAGAAGCTCCTAGGATTTAACGTGCACTGTACACATCCCTTTTTCAAAAGTAGTCACTGGAATACATTTTATGCTGATCAAGCATGCACATGCACGTCAGCTCCTCAGGATACATTTTTTGTGTGAGTAAAATCAATGGTCTCAAAGAGAAAAAACAAATTGTGTGCACTCACTTGTAATGAAGCTGTATGCTATTCATGATGTGATGAAGGCTATAAATGCCATACCATCTATAATCGAAGCTCAAATTTACACTGACTCTCTAGCGGCTATTAAACAGCTCGAGTTACAAGAACCCTAAGCGTTACCTAAGAGATACTACAAGCTCTAAATAAGAAAATAACAAAAGGCATTCAGGTTCATTGGATACAGGAAGACAGCAATAACGTAGATCATAAAAAACGGATACGCTTACACATCAAGCCCCTAACACAAATGCCTCGCCCCCAAGCCTCCCATTTGATCCTCGCTCCACTTTCCCAACCTTGGTGTCTGTTACAAGGAAAAATGCATGTTGCTTTATTCCCTCGTGCATTTAATCCTTCCCTCATAAGATATCGAGAGAGGCGTCCCTTACAAGGATTAGGGCCCTTACCCTGTTGGTGACATGCCGAGGGGGCTCTGAAGAGGATGCAGTGCAGAGCACATGCCCTAAGTGCACAAGGCCAACTGCCGAGGTGGATCTTCCCCACCTATTATGGACGTGCCCAGGAATGCAGCCGTCAAGAATAAGACGACTACAAGAAGTTGGACTGTCGGCTACAAGGGAGGAACATTTACACTTGTGGTCAATGAACAATATTAAGAGCCGGAGCTTGCTCCGGTTTCTTGAAAAAAATAGACAGCATGACTTCCTGTAAGAAGACAGCCTCAATCTATGCCACATGGCAAGCCTTTGAATTATAAAAAAAAATGAGTGCACTTCTCGGTGACCATCTTCCTACAAGTGAAATGATGGGGGGGGGGGGGGGGGGGGCATGGTAAAAAATTATCATATTTAGAATATTTATTTCTTAACTTTTGGTGCGAAATTTTCTCTTTCAATATTTTTACATCTGTCTGAAACAATGCAAGGGAGCAAATAATACAATTTGAAGTTCATATACATATAGTAAACAACACTGTTTTATACAACTATGTTATCATTGCAGTATATGCTCTGACACATTATTGACCTGAGATGTACATGCCACTGCCAACCGCTGGCGAGATGTGGCTCCTATTTTACACTGTGCTGTGCTGTTCAGGCATCCTTCCTTAACCGAATTTACACCATTTCATGCTGTTTGTTGATGCAATATTCATACTACTTTTAGAGAAGTTGAGTGAAGAACAGCTACAGCATACTGGTAAGCTCAAAACTTTTATTCAGGTCTGTTGTTTCAATATTTTAATGGTTCACACTTTTCTAACAATTATGCATGACATAAAAGAGATTAATAAGAAAGGTACATACGACATATTTCTAAATGTAAAGGGATTGCAATCACTGGCTTCAATTAAATTAAGTGAGAGCTGTAAGTATTGTCATTTACACATTCCTCAGACAAAGCAGTTGCTGGATGTCACAACATAATAATAATAGCGGTTCAAATACTAAGTAACAGTTGAGCTTGCACTCTTGGTGGATTTGCCCCTCATGCAAAGGATCAGTGGTTAGGGCACTTGATTGCTGTGCCTAAGGATGCGGGTTCAAACACAAGACATGACTGCTGCTTTTCATTGGAGATGAAAAGCAAGCACCCGTGTACTGCATGACGCCAGTGCACTTTGAAGAACCCCGGGGGTTCAAATGACCCAGAGCTGTTACGTCTACCATTCTGGATATTGTGAATTAAATATTGCAGTGCATTTTACAAAGCGTGATTTCAGTTAACAAGGTATCATTTCACTTTAATAGGGATAAAAAATTTGTTAAGCCATGCAGAGTATCAAATTTGATATCTGTCGGACAATTTAACTAACCAGAATCCCTGTGTCAGATTGTGCATTAAGATGCCGATGTACGCTTTATAGTCATATTTTAGCATATTGCTAAAATGAATATTATTCCCCAGGAAAATAAAACGGGCACCCAGTCAAATTCAGCAGATCCTATGACAACAGGCTGAAAAAAACCAAACCTCTCTGCCTTTGCAATTGTTTTGCTTAATGTACAGAATGTTTTGTCAGTGCTAATACATGCTTTATTTGTTCTTTTCTGTGGTGCAGGTCACTTGCTACAGGAGTTTGTTGGAGGAAGACTCTATAACCGGCAAATGATGATATTCAATCTACATCAATTGCTTCACCTCTTAAAACTAATAGAAACTTTGGATATATTTGGGGACATAGTGTTTTTGTTTTTGAGAATGGGAGTGGCAGGCTCGTTAAAATGATAACTGGTGCAAAATAGGTGCCAAATAAGGTGGTGGAGAAGCTGGTAATGCTGCAACAGCTGTAGCTCAACACTTCATTCCTTTGAGAGATAAGTGAAAGACCTCATTAATGCCATGCTAGCTAATCCACTGACTGCTACAGCTACACACATATTGATGGGGCATGTCTTTTTGGTCATGCCAACTGCACACCTAGCCTGTCAGCAGAGGCCATCGTTTTGATGGTACTAGTACTATTTTTCTTTGTAAGAAACTGGTTTGCATTGATAGTACACACAGGCTACCAGGACAAATTACTGAGTGCTTTTTGTCTCTTGTGACTGCTCTGTCAACATTGAATTTGAATAATATTGCAGCACCATGCCTTCTCATTGAATTTCCAGCTGATGACACAGCATATATGTATGTGATTTGCCAAACCTTATTGAGCGGAATTAAGATTTATTACTTTGCTTGTACTCTGTTCAGTTTGGCTTATAGGGTTTAACATCCCAGAGTGACTTAGTCTATAAGAGATGCTGCCATGATGGGTTATGGCAATGTTCAGACATCGTTGCGCTTAAGAAAAACCGACGCAAAAGAACAACACGAAACACAAGAGCACAAGCTATCAACTGAAATTTTATTGCGATGAACACACATATATAGCATTACACATAACATCACAAAAATTGACAAGTCAGCAAAGTAGCTATCGTCTCAAGGGTGAACGTAATATCTCCTTCAGAAAAAAAAAAAACGCACGCTCTAATGCGGTCGTGCATATGTGGGGCAAATGTGAAGATGCCTTAACGAAAGGCTCAGAGAGCGCAGGTACAACTGTAACCAGATTAGTGAATCTGGAAATCTGGCGCCCCACTGCGCTAGATGCAAAGATTGCGCACCACTTTTCAATGAGACGGCGGTTCTTCTGAAATCTAAAGACCAGCTAACAAGGGAACGGTGGGAGGCCCACTGTATCGAATCCGGGAATGAGACGTGTAAGCGACCCTTCGATCCCCCTATCGAAAGAAGAAAGGGAATTCTTGAGAAAATAAAGAAAAGGAGACAAATGTATTTTGTTTTTGTTTTTTTTTTTGTGAAAGAGATACCACATTCATTCTTGCGACAATTACTTTACTGACTTGTCGATTTTTGTGATTTTATGTGTAATGCTAAATATGTATGTTCATCGCAATAAAATTTCAGTTGATAGTTTGCGCTCTTGTGTTTCGTGTCGTTCTTTACGTCGGTTTTTCTTAAGCACAACGATGTTTGAACATGTCAGTCACCAACTAGCCCAACTAAAAACCCTCTTGATGGTTATGGCAATTTCAAACACCTGTGGTTTTTTTTTTAAATGTGCAGTGGAATTGTACAGTAGACAGGCACCATGCTTTTCACCTCCATTGAAAAGCAACCACTGTGGCTAGGATTGAACTCGTCTTTTGGTTTATATCAAGCCCCGTAACCACTGAGCCACCATAGTGAGCATGTGCTTTGTACAGTGCACTCTGACTAGATTATGGTGAAATGTCACTCAGTATGGCCCACAATTTCTGAGACGCAGCTACTGTTAATAAACATGTGGGAGTGCAGTGATGGCAAAACATTGCTGCTAGCTGCTAACTGAATATTTTCAGTGTCTTGCTGTTTTGTATAAAGGTGCATTCAACTGCTATAAAGTTCAGCTGGTTGCTGTTTTCTTGAGCATGTTGTAAATCACATTATTTTAATTATACTCTACAGGGTACAGGGTGCTTCTAACTGTGGCTAAATACCAGCTGCTGCTTTCTCTTTAGTTGTACCCAGCAATAAATATGCCATTGATATTTTGAAGAAGAGCCTGCAAAATGAAGCTCATACACTTAGCTAAAGAAAACTACAATTAAACAAGTGAATTAGGTCTACTAGAAGAAATAGGGGGCGTGAGGGATTGGCAGGATGCGCTGCAGGGGACAGCGCTTACATTGTCTTGCCTTTTTTCGCGTGTTTAATACTCATGCATATAACATAGATTTGTATAACAGTTTCGGCATCATTTACTTGTGGTATGTTTTTATTTTTGTTTTTCATATTGTTCCGTTTAACCCATGCATTCTTTCTCTGGTTTCTGTTTTCTTGTTGTTCCAATGTTTTCCCGTTCTTGTTCGCATTGCATATTGAGTTTGCTCCCCCCTTATGTAATGCCCTCGGGGGAAAATAAATGAAATTAAATTGCAGAAGACGAACCCTTTCGGAAGGCTCACATGCATGCAGATATTCTTGTGAATCTCTTATTAAAACACATGTAGCACTGTTTTCAAATCCCTTCGGTCACTCAGCTTTTCAGGTACAAGCAACTCATCACAATTGCGCAGGTCACAAAAAAAAAAAACGCTTCTAAGCGAAGATCGGCAATGACACAATCACCCGCGAACGGACTGCGGAGAAGAATGAATAGGACCGTGCTATTTTTTTTCTTTTGAAGTTCGCGATAGTTTTCGGTACTATCCGTGCGTTCAGTGAACGCTGATAACATGCAAAGTGATAGCGGCCAAGGCGTGGCGATCGTTCACGCTGCCGATCGACTGCAGTGCATCTGCAACTGCTATTACCGCCGCGCGAGTCATTTTTTTGTGCGTCTTAATTGTCACCGCGAGTCATTCTTTACGTGATATATACATATACGCATGATTCTCTCAATAAATATAAAAAAAGTTCGAGCGAAACAGCCACATTAATTATTTGCAACGACTGCGTTCGGGACGTACGTGGATCAAGCGACTGTGGTGAAGTCCGTTTCTTCCGCATTTGCCGGCCTGTACGGCGAAGTTTCCGCATACGCGGAACGGAGTATCCGTATCAACCGTACGCACTCCGTAGTTACCGCATCATGTCAGTGAGGAATCCGTATGCTCCGCACACATCCGTCCGCAATCGCCGTACATGCTCCGTACACTCCATTAGGACATCCGTATCGGTCGCATGACGTCTATATGTTCTCCACACACGACCACCCGCATCCGCAGCATGAATTCCGTAAGTTCCGCAAGGACTTTCGTAACGAACGTATGAAATCCGCTTGTTTTCTGTAAGTGTGATGCAGAAAACGTACGGAATCCGTACATTTTCTGTACTGCTGCATACGGAGTCGTTTCAATAGTGATATTTAAACGCTCAAGGCAATGCTGGATTTAGATAATACGATTACAGGTCGTTGCAGTGTATACAGTCTCATAGTAATACTCGTTTACAATAGCATTTGCCAAGAACCTCCTATCTTAATGTGACAGTGACAAGCCCCGTTCGCTAGAAAATATAGCCTACACGTTACAGTCCTTGGCGATCTGCTTTGAGCGAATAGTCACGAACATGCCTTTGACAGGAGGTAGTTGGAAGGTTACATGAACGGGCTGATTAGTTGGGATTTATGTGGCCTAGGTTGCACGAAATGGCTGAGCTGCAATTCAATATTTTACGATCCTTGGATCCTATAGTCAGACCTACTGTATTTAGGCCACTTCTGCAGGTTTGTATTCATTGGTTAAAGCATGGCTTTACAGGTGTGCCCGGAACTTTTTTCACATAGGCTTACGACTGTCACGCAATAAGCGTATGTTATATGATAAATGTATAACTCAAATGAATAACTATAAAAGGAATGTAGGGGAATATGAGGTCCCACAGGGACCACGAAAGATGGAACCATTGAGGCTGTGAACTCATCCCTTAGGGGGTATTTCAAGTGAACCCCATATTAAGTGGAAGCACTCATATGCTCATCGGTGTTAACAAGATCTGTGCATTTCGAGATATGTACGGGAGTCTTAGCGGGATATCGGCGAGGTTCTGTTTAGGCTTTAAGCTGCAATCATCCTCCACCAGGAATAAAAAATCCTATGCCTCCGATCACCAGCAGAGCGCGTTAGCTGACTACGCCACGCCAGACACGTGAGAGGCATATCTTAATTCTTCTTGTCTAGCTTTCCTGCAGTCTTCACAGAAGCGTAGAGCGCAATGACGACACTTTCAACTCAATCTCCTGGAGGACACGTGGCGCACGCCATCGGCCGCCATCTATGAAGACCAAGCGCCGCAACGAGCGCGCGCCATCGCTACTGACTCGAGCTGCTCAGCTCAAACCCGACGGGGATGGAGCATTGTGTGATCAGCGTGGTTCTAGCAAATAAAACACTGCAGCCCCAAAGGCCCAATCATTCTTAAACGGTCTTATGTGGCTCAAGAAGTTTTTGTGTGAGTGGTGCATAGAGGAGTTCCTGCACTCCTTTTCTGTCTTGGCCCACCACTTGTGGTATTGATTTCCTTAAGCTCCAGCGTAACAGAGGTCCCGATTGGTATCACGTTTGCAAGTGGCCCGGCCGATTGTTATTTGGACTAGAAACAAGCGATGTCAACTCAGGTGGTCACGAAACATTCCAGAGAGCTGTGCCCATGGTCACGAGAGCATCAGTCACATTCAGTGCAACATAGCACAGAACGAGCAATCATGTGCTCTTATCGCTTCATCTGCTGTTCTTGTTTTATGATACACAAGAAAAGAAGCCACTTTCTATCCCAGTGTAATTCTCGGCCGACGTTATTTTTAGTGACATGACTTTTTAGCCGCCACGATTTTCGCTTTCGGTACAGAGTGGCAACATACCTATCACCGCATGAACCCGATGAAGGATCTCCATATCAAGGTCATAAACGTCGTGTTATTCAATGTGAAAAAATTGTCCCCATTACGACAAAACCCATGCAGGGCGTCGTTCTTTTATTCTCGCGAGATGATAAGAATCCCAAATGTTACAAAGGAGATACGGTGACATCCTGAAGTAGCTGTATGAATCACAAAGCAAACCGAGCGCCCACTATTGCTCGCACAACGCACATAGACCCATTCGAAACCGACACCACCGCCACTTCAACAATCCTGTAAAAATGTTTTGTCCATATTTTTAAAGTCCGGATGTTCCACTGCAAAACTGAAAAAGGAAAGGGGATGTGGGAAAAAGTTAGCAGAAGGACTGTAGACAGCTTTTGCATGCAAATTGGAAAATTTTCCAACAAAGTAATTCATCATCATCAGCTGCTGCACTATACCCACTGCCGGGCATAGTCCGGCTGGTGATGATGATGAATCACTTTATATCCCGTATCAAATTGCCATTGTCGCATTCCAGGTGCGACAGCGTAATTACTATCTCTACGAAACGTTTTCTCGCAAAAGCCATAGCTAGGCAAGTCCGCAACAAATATTTTACATTGCACAGTTTCGGTGAAGCACCCCAAAGAGGCATTCCCAGTCACATGCAACCGTTTGCCACGCCACTGCTGATGCAAGAGTGGATCAGAGCTGCTCCTGCCCGAATTAAGCGCACGTATAACTTCTGCTCCATTTATACCCATCACTAGCCAACCTCTATGTGTTGCCACATTTTTCCACAATCCCGTCAACACTGTGATGCAGTCGTTTCTCGTACAGCGCTCTGAGTGGTGTCGTGTAATCTGTTATATTTCCTATTGCAAATAGCAAAATGCTAGTACATTCGAAGGCTACCTTTCGACATGGATTTGAACCAGCTACATATTTATCTGAAAGTGCAGGATTTGAAAGATAGGTTCGCGCCATATACGGACTCAATGCGCACCGTGATGAGTGGCAGTCTACGAGGAATGCGCAACCACACACACCTGTAATCTTGTCCGCTATATGAGCATTTCAGGGTCGTAGATGAAGACACAGTCACTATCATGCGCACCTGCTCTGGAAGACGCTGGAGAAAATGTTCCCGCAGAAATGCACTGTCGGTATTTGTAGCCAGACCCCCCTCCAAGGTTTGCATGCGATGTAGTAAATTGGTAGGTTTCGGTCACGGGGCTCCTCGAATGCAATAAGTCGCTGCAGTGCACGCGGTTTATCTCGCAGGGTTTGCTGGACGGACGTCACGAACAGCCGTACCTTTAGTAGCAGAAACACTCCGAAGACATGGTTGAACATAATCAACCGCGAACTAGTGTGATGACGACGGAACATTGATTCGACGGTGATGAGCCAGAGTTCGATATCCTACGAACAGCATTCAGGGAGGTTTAGGGCTTACACCTAGCGCTAATGAAGGGGTGGCTGGAGTAGCGAGAACGCTGCGACATTGGGGCGGAATCCTAGGCCATGGCACACCTAAGAGCAAAGATGAATCCATCAGGGCTCGAGCTGCGGAACGCCTAACAAAGGGACTGAGGCAGTGGCCGGACGGGAACTTAGAGCGAAGGAAATACGTCCAGAGTTACCACTTTGAGGTAGAAAAGAACCAACACACCGAATACTATACCAAAAAAAAACCTTTAACCCATACCGAGTGAATGAGTAATTATTTTATGGAGTGTCCGGCAGGGTTTAGCGAGAGCGGGTGTAAGTGGGAACGCCGAAGTCTTGTTTTCGCCGCCTCGAGCCTCTGCTGGATGGCCCAGAGTTGGTCGTTGGGCCTGGAGCTGCGGACCATCTCAACGAGGATGTTTCGGGATTAACACCGATTAACTGTGAGCTGCACACCCAGAGTATGTGTTTAGGTGTGGTTAAGTTTATCTTGCAGACCTTCTACGTGTTGGTGTTATATATGTTTATACATTATTTTCTAATATTGGTTTTTAGTGTGATTATGTTGTTAAGTTATACGTTATATTGTTCGTATGCTTCGTTGTTCCCTTATTCTTAGACATGAGGCGTTAATACTAAAAAGAGAACCAGTTCGCTAATACCATTATTCAAGCAGTACTACTTACATACAGCCCGACTTTCATATATATATATATATATATATATATATATATATATATATATATATATATATATATATATATATATATATATATATATATATATATATATATATATATATATATACAAGTGAAAAATTGCTTAATACTGTTTCCAAGTTTATTTCGGGCCGACGTTTCGATAGGAGCCCTGCCTTGAGAAAGGCACGGCTGCTGCCTGAACGTCGACCCCAAATAAACTTGGAAACAGTATTAAGCAATTTTTCACTTGAGTATAACCTCTAGCAACCAAGTAGAACAAAAGGAAGAAGATGGTTTGCACGGTATAAAAAAGAACTGAACAAGGGTAATTAGGGTACGCCTCAGGTCGCAGATGAGACAACGTTTCGACAAGTGGACTTGTCTTCGTCTGGGCATAGCGATCATCACTGGCAGGGGTTTAAATACGCTTTTGCTTCGGATGAAGAAAAGCTGGGGAGGGGAAAGTGGGTGCGAAAGAGTGGGAAGGAGAGGATGGGTGAGAAGAAAGTGGGTCATGAAGTAGAAAAGAAAAAAAAAAGAAACATCTTGAGTATGTACTTATCAGCCATGGAACCAGGGATTCTGTAGCCTGCAAAAGAAGTAAAAGCAGCAGTACCAGGAAAAAAAAATCACAATACCGGGTAGATGATTAGTCACCACTTAGGCGGGTTTGGTGCACATACACCTTACAAAGGGAGGGTTTGTGAAGGGCCCTGATAAGGCATATATCTAAGGGGACAATTCTTAAAACTTTCTGCAAAGGGGGGGGAGGGGGGGAATACAAAGTCACAGGATAATAAGCGCACAGGGAACCACAACTGACATTAGAAAATTAAAAAAAAAGAGAAAAATAATAATAATAATATATATATATATATATATATATAAAATGTTTGTGGACAAATTCAAGCAACAAGTGATAAAGAGGAAATGTGTTTAGAGGAACGTGCAGGGTTATGCTATTGCGGAAGGAAATAAGGTGTACATGCGTTGTGAATAAACTGTACAATTAAGGCTATGTGAGATTGTTTTCCCGAATAGTTATGATGGAGAGGGAATATACCTGAGGGATTCTAACGTTCCCTTAGATATATTTATTCCTGCTGGTTCCAATGTTCTAAATTTATGAATTAGATACGCCTCTCTATATTTTCTGTCCCTTGCAGATTTAAAGCCTGAGTGGAGAATATATAATTTAATTTCTTCGAACTAATGGTCTTTCTGATTGAAATGCTGGGAAACTGCTTTCGGGAGGTTTTTGCCTACGTCTGCCCGATGCCCATAAAGCCGCATGTTCATTGGTTGTCCTGTCTCTCCGATGTACTGTTTATGACAAAAGGAGCATTCTAGAAGGTAGATAACGTTTGAAGCTGTGCAGTTAAAGCCTAATTTTATGTGAAAGGTGAAATCGCTTGCATTGCTTTTACCCGTGGTGTCTTTTTGTATATGACTGCACGTCTTACACCTAGGTCGAGAGCAAGGGTATGGTTGTGTTGGATGCTTGTCGTCGAGTTTAGAATGTACTAGAATATCTCTGAGGTTCGCGTTACGTTTGTATGTCACCCTTGGTGCCTCCGGAAATATTCAGGCTTAGATATATATATATATATATATATATATATATATATTATTAGTTTTCTCTTTTCTTTTTTTTTTAATTTTCTCATGTCAGTTGTGGTTCCCTGTGCCCTTATTATCCTGTGACTTTGTATACCCCCCCCCCCCCCCCCCTTTTGCAGAAAGTTTTAAGAATTGTCCCCCTCAGATATATGCCTTATCAGGGCCCTTCACAAACCCTTCCTTTGTAAGGTGTATCTGCACCAAACCCGCCTAAGTGGTGACTAATCATCTACCCAGTATTGTGATTTTTTTTCCTGGTACTGCTGCTTTTACTTCTTTTGTAGGCCACAGGATCTCCGGTTCCAGGTTGAGATACATACTTAAGTTTATTATTATTTTTCACTATGTGGTTATTATCCTGTGACTATGTACTCTCCGCCCTACCCCCTCCTTTTAAGAATTGTCCCCCTAGATATATACCTTATCAGGGCCCTTTGCATAGCCTCCCTTTGTAAGGTGTATCTTCACCAAACCATCTTTAGTGGTGTCTAATCACCTAACCCGCATTGTAGTTTTTTTTCCTGGTACTGCCGCTTTTACTTCTTTTGCAGGCTACAGAATCCCTGGTTCCATGGCTGATAAGTACATACTCAAGATGTTTCTTTTTTTTTTCTTTTCTACTTCATGACCCACTTTCTTCTCACCCATCCTCTCCTCCCCACTCTTTCGCACCCACTTCCCCCTCCCCAGCTTTTCTTCATCGGAAGCAAAAGCGTATTTAAACCCCTGCCAGTGATGATCGCTATGCCCAGACGTAGACAAGTCCACTTGTCGAAACGTTGGCTCCTCTGCGACCTGAGGCGTACCCTATTTACCCTTGTTCAGTTCTTCTTCTCTAGCAACCAAGTACGTCTATTTACTTATGCTATATATATATATATATATATATATATATATATATATATATATATATATATATATATATATGTATATATATATATATATATATATATGTATATATATATAATCTGTCTTCTTTGTATATAAAGTGAGTATACATTCTTGTATGTGTTATTAGATATAACAGTTCTGTTTTTTTGTGTTATTGTAAACATGTATTTGCACTGCTCTACCTTATTATGATATCTTTGGCCTCCTCAAGCTGCAAGCGTGAGCGTGGGAACCAGACATCTTCCCTTCCTACTGCTCCGAGCCTTTGTTGTTGTTCCATGTAGTGACTTTGTAGCCCTCTCCGTGTTCTTGTTGACAAAAGACAAGCATGGATGACGCACGGGAGAGCATCAGTGGAAAGAAAAGCATTTGATCAGGAACAATAGTACACATTTGGGACTGCGATATGCAGGAGGCAAGTAGGAAAAAAAGCTATTGATAAAGAGGGTTTGACATTCCTACCACAGAAAGTGCTGCCGAATTTTAGTTTTAGTGGCTAGTGGGGCCCTGTGTTCGATCCTTAGCCTAAACCATGGGGCAGCACTGAACTATCGGACCATTTCTTGATTAGACAGTTGATTCGTTTCGCTCGGCACTGAAAATGACCGCCCCTATTTCTTTGTTGATGAAGTGTGTAAAAGGGTGATCGAAGTACACTCCAGTCTCAGCTGAGATTTCCTACGCAGGCATGTAATGTAGTTGAACTTGGGCTCTACCCGTTAGCTCAATGAGAGAAGCAGCGCAAAGCTATTCTTTTTGTAAACTCGTTTCTGCTTCCAGCATTGACTTCTGTGTATATATGCTAAGAGGCAAATGTATAACTGCGGTAATCACCCTCAAGCATACCACCTTGTCATTTTCCATGCCACATAAAAAACTAGAAGGGTTTAGGAAACTTTTGTTAAGGAAGAAAAATATCTTAAATTTTGCTAGCACACTCAAATTCCGTGACTGAAATTCAGCTTACTTTGGTTATGTACTACACTCTAAGCTAAGCAGCAGACGACAAGGGGAGCTCGCCCACTGCACATAAAGCCTGTGCCCGTCACGCAGAACTCCAGTAAGAACGCATGCACATGAAGCCTTGCATATATCCTTAATATGCACACTATGCAGCAACATTTTTGATGCCATAAGATAACCAACATTTATTACAGTGTTCAATAAATGAATGTCGATTTATAAACAGATCTTTGTGAAATCGGTTTTGTTTTTGTTTCACAGAAAAAGTATGCGGCAAAAAAATTTTTTTTCAAGCACCTCAAAATTTTTTCAAACTTTACAGGTATTTTAATGCCTGTCCAACAATCCACTGATGCTACTTATTTTGAATTGGCGCGACCACCCCGGTACTACTTTGTCCAGTTTCGCGGCGAAAATTTCAATGAGGTGTAGAATACGGAATAATCTAAGCCATGGAGAAGAACCCTCATTGCAACTACCGTTCTAATACCAGTCAAGCAATTTGGACTGTGCCCGCTTGCTGGGCAGCAGGAGTGAATACTATCAGTTCGGATCATGAGATCTGCCACTGGATGTCAGGCCTTACGACCGCCCCCCGTCTCATCGGTGCACAGAAGAGTACCTCCCAACTTTTTTCTTTTCTGCGCCGCAGAGGAGGCTCTTCCACCATGTGACACCAACGAGGTATGGAAACGGCGCCCGAGCAGTTCCTGCCCAAAGAGTGGACTTGTGAGAAAAGAATAATCGACTCCTCCCGCACAAAAGCCAATTAATGGGTGGTCTGAGCTTTCGGCTTCTTCCGCGACTGCCGCTGCGTTCTCGAAGAGCAGTGCACGTCGGATTAAAGGCGGCGCTGAACAGCCAGCAGCTGAGCAGTGCGCGAGGCCAGGCCGTGACAACTGTGAAGTTGTGAGCCACAGACTCTAACACTCATCAGTCATTCGAAAGCGCAGTCATTATTTGTACTGTATATCGGTTCCGCCACCAAATGCTCATCTTAATTCCAAGGCGATGCCGAAGATAACCATGCTACAGATTAGCAGGGGCCAATCGCTCCTAGACGAGCTTTGAGCGAAGGTCAACACTGCAGTCATGAAACACTGGTTTTATGAAATAGACACTCGCTTCACCGTGCAGTGGCTGCACATTTTCTGAGGCAGAAAAAACGTGAATGGCAAAAACTATTTTGTATCGTTTTTAGGGGTCGGGTTAACTCTTCTACGACTTAGAGTGAATTGTTCGATCAATATTACTAAACACTAGAACAAGGCGCAAGACTAACATTTCATGACGGCGAAGCATGTGTTGAAGCTACTAATATGATTCCAGATTTTGGCGCCGTATTCAACTACTATAATGCGACCCCTTTCATCTTTCTAAATGTGACCTCCTAAACCCATCTGGAATGTACACACATGATGAAGGTCTAGAACAAAAGTAGGCCAACTACGCTTATCCATACACACCCCTACCACGATGACAAATGCTTGTTTTTGCCAATTTATCCTCGTTTGCTTAGTCGTATACATGGTGACCAGATAACGAAGGTCCAGAAAAAAGGTTCATTCTTACTTTCCCAACTGCCTACTTTCTATATATCGGTGCTGTTGTAATAGTGGTTGTCTTTTCGTATTTGTTTTTTACAGTATCACTGCAATTTCATGCACGCGCATTCCTTCCACTGTTTAATTTCATTTCATTCATTTTACCCTCAAGGCACGAGGGCACTGAAAAGGTCAGTGGTAGTATACAGTAGTTATGTACAGGGTGCTTCAATTCTAATTATACAATTTTAGCTAATGTGGAACAAAAATTCTGATGATCGATGATAGAAGCAGTGGTTCCGGGAAGATGGTTCCAGTTCTTTGCTGTTCGTGGGAATAAAGACACAGCTGCACGTGTAGTTTTAAAAAAAGGAATACTGTTTTTATGCGAATGATCAAAAAGTAACGAAACATATGATGGAAGGGGTAAAAGATCGCTACTCATACTGAGGTTATGGAACATCATTTTATTAAGCAAACAAAGACAAGCGTACTTTCGACGGCTAGCAAGAGATGGTAACTGTAATGTATTCTTTATAGATGTCGCACTGGGCGGTGCGGTTATTGTTTCGAAGGAAAAAAGGTGCCTAGTTATTCTGAATTAGTTTGAGGGCTCTGATTAGGTTTTCAGTGAAGAGATCCCAAATGGACGCAGCATATTCCAACTTACTGCGAACTAGAGATTTGTAGAGGAGATGTTTCAGTGAGGTGGGAGTAGAAAAAAACTTACGACGAAGGTAGTCGAAAGCATGGTTGGCGTTGTTAGTTACGGAAGTGATATGAAAAGACCAAGTTAGATCACTTATGTTAACGCCTAAATAGCGGCATGAAGACCCGTGTTCTAGTTCGATGCTACTGAGAAGATAAGGAGTGGGCTGGGTTGAAATGCGCGACACACGTAGCAATTTACATTTGGTTATATTTAGTTTCGTTGACCACGTGATACACCACTCAAAAATTCTATTCAGGTCTTTTTGCAAAAGTGCAGTTAAAGTGGTTAATTTCACGTAACATTACACAGTCATCTGCAAATAAATGAATGTTGGAAGAAACCCAAACAGGAAGGTCAGTAATATAAATTAGAAAAAGGAGGGGTCCTAGGACAGAACCCTGAGGAACCCCAGAGAGCACGGAAGTTGAGAAGGAATGTTATTAGCTATTACAAACTGTGTTCGATTACAAAGAAAATATTCTAACCACGTTAAACATTGGGGTGGAGATTTAGCTTGCTAAGCTTAAAAAGAAGTAGTTCATGACAAACCTTCTCTAAAGACTTCAAAAAACCTAACAAAATACAGTCCGCCCATGAACGACAATCAAGGTAGCGTGAAGTTCGTGCGTGAAGGTAAGTAATTGTGTCTCGCACAAAAACTATTTGTGAAAGCTGTGTTGAGCGTCAGTGAAGGAGGAGTTAGATTCAAGAAAGGTAACTATGTTAGTGTGGCTAAAAAATCTTACATGGAATACTAGTTAGAGATATTGGGCGGTAATTAAGGGGGGAACTTGTACGACCTGACTTGTGCAACGGAGCAAACTTCCCGATTGTCCAGTCCGCTGGAAGCACAGATGTATCGAGTGACTGCTGAAATATTTTTGCCTTTGTAGTTTTTAGCAATCAGACGTTCGATGTGCTTCTATCTACCGAACCTCATAAAAGAAATGTCAATACCGGCCCCCGAACAATAAATGTGGCAGTTATAGGTAGCATTAATGAAGACATAGTAATTGCCCGTCAGAATTTTATTTCGTAGGCGCCCCTTTTTGCCTGACCGAATAAAATAAAAACTAAACGGAGGAAGATAGTCCCCGCGTCTTCCAAAGGGCGATATTATCTCAGAACAGTTATTACCAAACGGAGCTTCGCGTAGTTTACAACCTTTATAGGGTTCCAGCATCATTTTGTTAAAAAAAGGATGCCTAATCGAAAAACACGCAATACAGTGAGCAGATATCCCTGCACGAAGGCTGCTTTTATATCCAGAAATATCGACAAGGTTGCTAACCACGACCATCTTAAACTCGTTAGCGTTAGAAGCTCCATATGTATAAAAATCGACCGATGGCTTTGTTCCTCCGAAGACTCACTGATGCTGCAACGACAAGTCACATGACATAACCTAGCATTGAATGGCCGACTTGTTGAAACACTTTGTGATGGTCACGTAGTCAGGTGTGCTGAGAGGTGGCGGTTAAAAGCCCCACTGCATACAAAATGTCCGGCGTAAGCATTGATTCTTCGGCTGAATCCCCAGACCTTCTTTGAGGAAAGAGAATACTGAGGATGTAGGTGGGAAGCGGGAAAAAGAAGAGTCGGTGAAGAGCGGAGAGCGGCAGCAATGGAGAGGGGAAGCAAGGAAGTAACATTGCGACGGCTGGTTTCACACACCGGTGCAGCGCCCGCTATGTGGTCTTCATCCGGGGCTGAGTAGAGTTTTCACATTTCTCTATACACCACATGGTTATTGGTGACTTACTAGGACATACACTATACTGCAATCCTACATAATACCATAATGCACGCTTAAGGGCACCAACTTAAGGGCCATGTGAGTGCATGGAACTAAAAGATTGGCTACGGTATTCGGAGAGCGCCAACAAACTTTTCCTTCGACCTCGAATATACTAAAATGACTGTATAGGTAACCTTTGTCCGACCGCATGGTAAAATATTTCAGCCCCCAAAATAAAGGTCCGGATAGGCTGACGATGGTTGTCGCCCTTCACTAGCAGTGCCCAGTGTCTGGGATCGTTCTGTAGTGGTATGGCTGTATGCACACACGAATTACTTTTATTTTTGTAGAACAAGAATGGTGCGTAATGAAATACACAGTCTGAGAGCATAATAGCGCGGGAACCTTTATGCAACAAAGCAGCCACTTTGAGAAAAAGCAGCAGAGCTTAGACATCTAGAGACACAGGACTGTCGAAGGCTATATCGTGTCTTCTCATCCAACTTTTCTGCGTCGAGGACGAGTGGAGGCGGTACCGGCTGCCTCCTTGTAGACTCGTCCATCCTCAATGGGAACAGAGGTGGGTGGCGCGAGTCCCAGATGGTCGTGGGTTTTTAACACGACTGGCCCCTCCTCTTCTAAAGTCGTGTACCTCCTCACTGAAAGCTCTCTCCCTGGGCAGTGAAATCGAAAACAGCGTTTCAAACGAACTAGTTGGGAACACCTCAAAGAACACATCGTGCTATCAAATTGGCGGGATTACTAACACAGCGTTAATCCATTGCGCCACAAAAGCGACAAGAGCAGGCGTTAATTGCGCGTCTGCTTTGTTTTAACAATATTTAGGCTATATGTCACCAGATGACGCTGCTAGAGAACCCTAATATTGAGAAAACGGAATCTCGCCATCTGAACGCAGCGTGTGAGACTGGTAGCACTTAGCAGAGGTGGAAGCGACGCACCGAAATGGCACTGTGATCAAACGCAGTGGCCAACCAACTTGATTTGTTTGCCGATAGTATTAGTGCCCGGATTGCCCCAAAATTCATCATCGGGGTAGTCGGCGTCGACGTTGTGAGTGAAAAATCACGAGCATGGCGCTAGCATGGTGATAGTTGGAAGCTAACATGGACACGTGTAGAATAGACAAGGCCGACCAAAATGGAGCAATTTTCCCGCGGCAAACCTTGCGTTGTGCCGCCCGGCGGCCGTTCGCCGGGTCCGCGCCGGCTTCAAAAAAGTGTGTTAAATTTTGTTGTTCACGTCAATAATGCCGAATGTCAGTACTAAATCATTTTTGAGGCTCGCTGGGCCGTACCGGGTGGCTGGTATAGAAGCGACAGCTTCGAGACAAGCAAGTTTTTGCTCACAGCCAACTGCCGCCGTTGCGGCACGGTCTGCATGCCACCTGCGCTAAAACGTGTAGCCAAAATTAATGATATTTTGCTTTTATTATTAGCGAATTGGATTTATAGTTAGGCAGTTTGATGAGAAGACCATTTACTATAGCACGAAGGAATTCCATAGCGTCGTTTCATGTACCGTCGATGCGAAACAAAATAGGCCTAGCGACGACTAGGGAGCAGCGCACGGCTAGAGCACTGCCGTCCGCCGCGTCAGCGGGCGACAGAGCTTTGGTAAGGTCGCGCCATGAGGTGCTGTAAGCGTTGCGATTTTGCCTGCTCTGATGCTACAGCTGAAGCAGGACCTTTTTGGACGCTCCGCTGAACAACACTCGGTCAAACATTGCTTTAGACAGACGCGCCTGCAGTACGATGTTGCTGCGGTGTCGGACGTACTCGGAGGGTGTATAAAAGCGCTGTCGGGCACCATTTTAGACGCTGCCCATTTTATGCGTTGCTCTTGAAATGTCATCTAGTGTGAAAAGTGGGTTGTTGAAGTGGCCCAGCTCGTGCATTTTCTCACTCGGGCGCTGGCGCCGCCGCCGCCAGCCTCCAGTTTTTCGCTGCATGTGGCAGGGCATGGCGACGGGGCCTCGGTGTTCCGCCGCGCAGCATGAAGTTCCCAGAGAAAGTTCGCTGCATGTGCACGGCATCTTAAGGTTAGCTCAAGTTACGTTTGGCAGTAGCTGCCAACTCGAGCCACTCCTTTGATATGGGAGGGCAATATCGGAATCATCCTCCATGGACTCTTGCATTCTGGGTCTGACACGTTGCCTCTAGTAAAACAGTCATGTAGATATGGTTTAGCTGTTGGAGATGCGTATATGTCGGGTGCTAGCCAAGTCATCACTGCATACCCTTGAAGATGTCCCATAATTATTTTCCGAAAGCTTGCTCAAACAATGCATCAGAATCGACTAGGCGAAATTCAAGAACATGGGAATAAATAATATTGCACAAAACTATTCTCATATTATATTTAATTTTTGTCACGCACATGAAAAATTCGATGCTAGGCAAAATTAGGATGTAGTGGAAGGCGCAGCAAATAATAACTGATTCCTTCGCAAAAGAGACCGCCTGTGTGCTGGCCTTCAAAAACCTGCACACAACTTCAAATGCCGGTTTCATTCAGATTTGTTTGTTTTTATTTGTATACATGTGTATAAAATAAATATATGTATGTAAAAATAAAGCATTCTACATGTAAGCAATAAAACATTCTCTTGTGCAATTTGTGGCCATCAACGGTGTTATTTCTGCAATGAAAAGTGAGATTTTTGAACGGCAACGAAGCTGACGTAAACTACCTCGTTGGTGGTTAACGTCTTTCGCAATGAAAGACCACACACGCTTGCCAGCGGCACATGTCCACAAGCGCACTATAAAAGCATCCGAAATGATGGAACATCTAGGTGTTCGATGAAAGTTTATTAGGTAAAACGCTCTTCTCATCAGGCGCTTCAGCTTGCAACAGCCATGGTCAAGCTGGAAAGCCCTGCCAAGATGGTTGGCCTGCTTCACAGTCGCAGTGACCATTTGTGAAATGCACCTCGTAAATGTACTGTACGAACTGTGCATTCAAAAACCACATGTGGTCGAAATATCTGCAGCCATTAAATCTACGCGTCCATCATAGCCTGAATCAGTATGAGACGATAAACCTTGTATACCAAACGACCTGAAATTAGTCGAGGAAATTTCGAAGCGATAACAAAACTTTGTGATTAAACGAAGTCTTTATGGCACTCTCTCCATTAATTTGTAGCAAAATCTCTACGACTCAACACAAAGGCTATAGAATATAGCCTGGCTTTCACTCAGTCACCTTGAAACCAGGCCATATTCAATGCAAGCACATTCCTGAGGTGTAATATGTAAGCCATGTATGATTATACCATAATGAGTTTGACTTTAACCTTTGACTTTGCACACATTTGACTTCCTGGTGACCACCAACATAAAATAGTTGTCGCACCGACGTAACATTGACGCACCGTGAAGGTTGATCACGTGGTACGAAGCATGTATAAAAGCTCAGGTATATTCAGGGATGTGTTCAGATTAGCCATGACAGAACAGAGCACCTGAACGTGGTCGAGACCTCGTTCGCACCGAAGTGAGTGCCGCTAAGGCTGGACTTCCTTCGATTACCCTGCTGATGTTGCGCGCCGCAAAGCAGCTCTCGCTAAGAGTACGGAACACGGCCCTGCTAGAAATGCTGCTGAATAATAAAGATTTCGCTGGTTTAAGCAGGCTTAGGATGGGCAAACCTCCGCCATTTTTCGGTCGTACTTTGCCCTGTAAAATGGTCAATACATAACTGTGAGAACCACGCAGCAGGATACACTGCACTGGCGCCATGCCTTTCTTTCTTCTTTCTTCTCTATTTTCCTTTCTGTCCGCGTGAGGCAGCGGAGGTGGCTCAGCTACAGAGGAAGTAGCAGGCCCGTGCATTTTCTTTTCCTTCTTCCTGCGGTCGCAACGACAACAACAACGCTACTCCAGTCGAGAGCGCTGGTCTCAATGTCGAAACGATAACGGCTAATTTAATCAACCTTATCCCTGAGTGGGTAGTAGAAGAATCGCTAGGAGCAGCTAGGCGCAAATTTGGTAATTTTTCAGGACACTGAAGTACCGGTACAAAAAAACAAAAATTGTAAAAAAAAGAAACAAACGAGGAGTGACGTCTAGATGATCCAGCATGCCATTACAGCAAATGGTGACTACAACTGTGAAAGCAGAATGTTATTTTCCGAATGATGCTAGGAAAGTTCGAGACCAGCACAGTGACGTGATTTCAAAGGAAAAGCGGCAAACTATAGCTGATATTTTTCGGCCGTGAGCTAACAATTTTGGTTCCGACTGTAGAGCAGAGGCTGGGTCGTAAAGGATGTGTCGAGGGCATTTAAGGGGCAGAAAACTTACGTATAATCGTCAAAGTTGTTGTATTTGATTCGTAGCATTCCTTACGCAAGCACCTTTACCAGTCCGAATAGCATAAAACGAATAAGCATTGATAATGTGGCAGTATTTTTTATTCTCATAAAAAAAAATAATGATATTAATTTACTTGACGAACTTGAATTTTATATAGCGCCATATTTACACAACTGTGTTAAGCACTATTTCAAAGGCTCTTCTTTTTTTCGTCTACACAGTCGTCTGCTAAAGTGCTCCGGTCCTATTTAGTTCGCTTGCCACGCCATTTGAGAAGCGCTCTTTTAGTTCAGTGCCGTCCAGGAAGTGTATAGCTTGATAAATATATGAATAAGAAATATCTGCCCATACCGCAGCAGGTCAGAAGGCATTACAAGTTGGTGTTATTTAGAGGTACACTGTCCCTGTAGAGCATGTTTTCCGACCACATTCTGACTTGCAATACAAATTAGCGAAGAGTTTAAAAATATATTGCCTTCAAAATTACCTACGACGTACCAAACTTCGCCCCAGTCCTCTTTAGCGCATTCGCCATACTTTGACGACTGACCGCTCCAGTGGGGATCCGTCCAACAAAAATCACGTTTTGGCGAATTTTGTTTGCATACAGAGACTTTCGTGTTTAGGAGGCCAGGTTTAAAAGAACTCCAATGTCAAAACTATTGCCTCAGGCGCCCACATCTTACACAGGATAGCGCATTGCGGTCTTCGTTTTGCTAATGTAACCTAATGTCACTACATCTCTGCAATATTTCAAATTTAAAGAAACTGCGAGTACATTTGCTGCAGAAGTGAGGCAAGTTTCTAATCTGACAGGCTGCCCAACCTACGGACGTAGAGGCAACCGAAAGTGTCATTAGGTGGGGTAGTAGCAAGAATATTTTTATGGTTAATGTCAGATTTTTGTGATCTTTTTTTTTATAATAGCAATGCCTGTTTCGCTTGCAAATTTTAACAAGGACACACGGTATCTTGAAGGAACGGCACAGCCTGCCAATATTAGACCGGCATGGGGCATGGGTCGTTATTCCGGATGCTCAATCACCCACTGATAAAACCGCACTGGTGCACGACAACAGCATTTCAATAATTACAGAAAACTCACGTTGGGGCGAAAGATAAAAATTTAAATTAGTTTTCAATGAACGTGGACTATAACATACTACATTTCAGACATGTTTGCTTCTGAACAACCGGTTATTTTGCGAAGAGCATTTGTCTTTACTAAGCCCTTCTGTAGCTTGTTCGGCGTGTGATTCATGACCAAGTGGCATGCACCTTCTTTTGCACGTGCAGAACCAGCGGCACTTCCTTCTTCTGCTGCTGCTGCTTCGTTTCTTTGTCTGCTTCGCATGCCTTCTCCTCCTCCTTCACCCACTTGGCTAACTGCATTTCTGACGCTACATATATCCACAAATGTGCAGTACTGCCTGACACAATGCCGCACAGCCTTCCAGGAGAGCTAGAAGGTTGCTTAGTCGAGTACAACTGCGCGTAAAGTTCACCATTCGTTTTGTCTACTTATGTTTACATATGTTAAACTTTTGCTGAATTTTGTAAAGCTTAGTTCCCAAAAATTAAAGTACCTGCAAACTTTTATGGGACGCGCTTTCGACTCGAACCCCTGTACGTAAGGCGGAATTTCAAAAGTATTAATCGGCAACTGAAACTATATTTCAAGCTTTCATTACCTTATCAGGATATCCATGCTGCTCCCTACTTACGAACGATATCTAACAAGCACAGTGAAATTATAAAGCTGCTCTTGTATGTTTCGTTGATGTGTATTGCTGTGGACGCTAAGCCTGCTTTTATTCCCCTTTAGCTACGGCATCCGCGAGGAACCTGCTTGAAGATTTGGCGTCGATCTATGTTTTTGTTTTTGCATGTAAAGAAACACTAACTCAAATCGGGTATTTTGGGGTTAAATGGTCGAGTAGTAGTTTTGACGCGTCATCCCCGAGAGAGGATTAAAGCAGAAATCAAGAGCCATTGGTTGCTGCGAAAATGATGTATTGGGACGTGTCTTTTGATGGCATGGGAAAAGCCACTGTTCCCACAGCTGACTTACCAGGGTAGACAGGAAGGAAAAGAAGACTGCAATTGTCTGACATCTCGGATGACAGAGCGATACCAGTGGTAATGGTGCGCATTCCATGAGAACGATTGGTAATTATTTTATAGAGTTTCATGTCCCGAGCGACTCAGGCCATGAGGGAGGCCTTAGTGGAGTTTTCTGGAATTTTTGATTACCCGCGATGTTTTAACGTGTGCTGAAATCGCACAGTGCACGGGCGTCTTTCTCTTCGCCTCTAGCGCAAAGCGGCCGCCAGGGGCAGGGATTATATCCCGTGTCCTTGGGTTCAGCAGTCAAGAGCCCTAACCTAAGCCGACACGGAGAGGTTCAAGGGAAACAAAACGCTGTTATGGCCGGCAGTGTGTTAGGTATGCGGGTGAGGATAAGTCCTCGCCAATAAGCTGGCCGCAGCTAGCCCTGATAATGTTAAGCTATATAGGTCAGCACAGGGAGCATTCGTCCTACTGTTGTGCCATCCTTAAACTCGTAATAAAGGTTCTTGGGATCAATTCAACTTTACTGTGAAATATTAACACCACTGGGTAATAGTAAAAGTGAAGTAATATTAGACTGATAGGGGAAACCGAACTTAGGGGTTGTACGTTAGAGAGGTTTTACCGCGAACGACACTTTCACGTTTTGCATGTTCTCTTTGATTTCTACCAAGTGGTTCTTCTGCAAGTAAAAGATGCTTTTTGACGACCTTTTTTGTTTTTCATTTTTGTGCTCTCTGCTGAAAGCTGCAGCACCACTGTGTAAATCCATAAACTTGGTCACCATTCAATTCTAAGGAGACTGGGGATATCACTAGGTACAATTACGAAAACATTGATGGAAATGTTTTAATCTCCTGATGTGCGGTGAGGCTTTTCTATTATAGTGTTTGCTGCACTCACAGCGACTACCTCAATACTGCCATATACAGCCAATGAGCCGCTTATTTCAAAATAATTGTGAGAAAACTGTGCAATATTTTAAGATACTTCACATGAACTTTTCGATAGAAATGATAGAAAAAGTTCGTTCATAACTTCGTCCGGCGTCGGTGGGATAAAGACGAAAGTAGGCTGAAAGATATGCCACTTGTTACGTTTTTTATTAGCAAAAACAAAAAGCCTGTCCAGGCAAGACTGGCAGATATATCGATTGTTTTCGTGAAATTATGCTATACGTGAAAAAATTATGTGGAAGAACTCATTAACTGAAAATCTCCGCCATTCGATAGTAATGCTAAATATTTACCGCTCATGCGGTGTGCTACTCGATCCGAACACGTGTCAGTGCTAAACCTTTCCTTATACTGTGTCAGGAACTACTGCGCTGTTCGGATGCGTCGCATTTTAAACCGCAGTGCAACTCACCTGCCATTACGACGGCAAGCACGATGGCCGAGGTGAAGAGAAGCAGGCCAACCAGCACCAGCACCGTGTATGAGATGCACGCCCCTATGGGCCATTTTCTGAAAATAAGAGCACATTCGTGGTTAGGGGGGAAAACAATGCGTATATACGGCGCCAAGAAAATCAGTTTACGTGATGAATTAGGAAACTACAATTTCACGAAGTAACCCTGGCTATCAACAGCGTCCTCTGAATTCCAGAGAAGGTTCTAGAAATGAAGATGAAAATGCAATGAGCCAATTGACCCTCAGTGTAGCGGGAATGCGTTGGTCGAGAGAATATTGTAAAGCAGAAAAACACACTCTAGTAAACAAAAGACAATCGATTGAACATGCGTTTCTTTTTTGAACTAGCATCTTAACTTGGGGCATGTTCTATTTTGCTTAATTAACTTATAAAAAAAATGTCAGTAAAAAAAGGCAAGTTAAAGTCATAAGGAGCGAAAAGAAGAGAACGAAGACTAGATTGATAAATGAGCTTATATGATACCATTTAAGGCCTACGGTAGACGAAAAGAAGACAGTTGTATTAAAGCTTTTTTTCTCAGCCCGAACGGGCATTACAGCATTAGCAAATAACAGGTTGATTAGCTAGAAACACATTTATAGTAAGGTTTTTACATCAGTTCTCCTTCTTTCTGTCATTTATGAAAGACCGGGATCGATTTGCTGCGTATCCACTGATTGGGGATGCAAGTTCATCAATAGCGTTCAAATGTGCTGTCTTCAAAGTGTTGATAATTTATTCGTTTTCTTTTCCTTGTGTTCCTTCCTAGAATATATACCAACGTAGCCAGATTTCAACTGTCCTGAAAATTTTCATTTCGTCACACAAGGTCGAGCATGTCACTACTGCCCTAATAAAGAGCATACATTTGGCGCTCGACGATGCCTACAAAGAAGGCCACAAGAGAGTAATCTGTGTTTTTAATCTTTCGTACAGATTAGGCAGAAGACTCGTAGAATAGCGCCTACCAGGTTTCATGTATACGGATGATATTGTACTGATAGGAGATATCCACGAAGACTTGCAAACTCTAGGAAATTCTTTTGGAGACGAAGGTGACATTCTATAGGTTTAACTTCCAGCCTCATATATTCGAGTCCAATGATTTTCAATGGTTCATTCGACCAGGTGCTAAAAATACAAAGCATGAAATACCCAAAGTGGCAGAATATAATAAGGCGCGACGGACGAGGACAAAGAAGTCACAAAAACGGCAGAACTAGCGCCTGTCGCTTGTGTGACAATATAAATATTTCCAGGTATGGATAGACGAAGCACTGACATATAAAGGCACGAAGAGTATATGATCAGAAAACGGCAAAGAGATCCCGGTGTAATGAAACATAGGGCATTTTAAGGATACAGTAGGGTGCTTAGTGATATTTTGAAAGGAATTACGGGGCCAGGGCTTACCTTCAGGATCGATGTTTTGACCCTAAAGGCAGAGGTACAGTCGTATAGAAATAATTCACAAATATCTTGGACGATTAGCACTCGGTGCCCACGGCCAAACAACAAACAGGGTGATAGAAGCTGGGTATTCTGCGAAGCAGGGATAACTCAGAGTAAAATATTACACGAGAAACGCCGAGGAAAATGGACAGTCAAAGGGTGGGCACCAAAAGTATCGAAATACCTATACCTAAAAGGCGCTGATTAAACATTGAGGAAAAGAACTAGGAAACTAACCGGTTAATATACATGATATAAAAACGATAAATAACGAGGGGTAAACATATATATAGGTTAAAACCAAAGACGGTAGCAAATGCGACGAAGTCAATTAAAAATCAGCAGAGCGTAGAAACATACCGAAACAGGGAAATGCAAATAAAGAGGAAATCTTCCTTAAATAACTCGTTTCTTTGCATTTCATTTATTCAATATTTTTCCAACAACATTACAGGGCTGAAAGGGATACGTAGCCAAAAAGCCCATATAAATGCTTTTCTGGGGCTATACGCACCCTGGTCAGGCAGCTGTGACCGCGAATATGTTGTTATAACGAAGTAGTGAGGGACGACTGGCACATGGAAGATCAGATAATACATATGTGGTTGGTACTGAAACAAAGAATTCCCGATATATATATATATATATATATATATATATATATATATGTGTGTGTGTGTGTGTGTGTGTGTGTGTGTGTGTGCGCGTGTGCGTGTGCGTGTGTGTGTGTGTGTGTGTGTGTGTGTGTGTGTGTGTGTGTGTGTGTGTGTGTGTGTGTGTGTGTGTGTGTGTGTGTGTGTGTGTGTGTGTGTGTGTGTGTGTGTGTGTGTGTGTGTGTGTGTGTGTGTGTGTGTGTGTGTGTGTGTGTGTGTGTGTGTGTGTGTGTGTGTGTGTGTGTGTGTGTGTGTGTGTGTGTGTGTGTGTGTGTGTGTGTGTGTGTGTGTGTGTGTGTGTGTGTGTGTGTGTGTGTGTGTGTGTGTGTGTGTGTGTGTGTGTGTGTGTGTGTGTGTGTGTGTGTGTGTGTGTGTGTGTGTGTGTGTGTGTGTGTGTGTGTGTGTGTGTGTGTGTGTGTGTGTGTGTGTGTGTGTGTGTGTGTGTGTGTGTGTGTGTGTGTGTGTGTGTGTGTGTGTGTGTGTGTGTGTGTGTGTGTGTGTGTGTGTGTGTGTGTGTGTGTGTGTGTCGTAACGCCCGAAGAAGACTGAGCGCGATCGCTCCGACAAAGACGACGCTGCTGCTGTGACTCGCACGCGTGTCGATTCCGCTGCTATTGTGCTGCACTGTGCCGTTTCCCTGTTGGCCGGAGGTCTCTGCTGCCGTCCTGTCCCTGTTCGGCAGAATGTGACAGAGCTGCTGGTCCGCGGTTGCACTTGAGATCCTCGCTAGCTGATGTCAGCAATGCCAAGAGCCGGAATTTGAACTCTTCGCTGAGCGGAACATGTCTCGGGCTAACTTCACCATGGCCTCCCAGTCGCAACAGCCTGACAATGCGACTGCGACACGAATAGTCTACGCACCTGTAACACCAAGGACTGTCTCCCCGTTTCGTGGTGATGGTCTGTATAACAGTGAAGTCTGGGTACAGCATTATGAACAGGTTGCTCGCCACAATAGGTGGACACCGAATCAATGCTTTCAGAACATTTACTTCTCGCCGGAGGCACCAGCGAAGTACTGGCTCGAGAACCACGAAGCTTCGCTGACATATTGGGAGACGTGCAAGAGCGAACTGGTACAAAAGTTCCCGAACCGATACCGATGCCAGCATGCTGAAGAGCTACTGCAAACTTGTATTCAGGGCACAGCGGAGAGCGTGAGAAGCTTCGTCGAGGACGTTCTGCGCTTAAGTTCTCGCGCCGACCCTAGGGCTACAGAGGAGAAAAAGGTACGCGCGTTGATACGAGGCGTACGAAATGAGATTTTTGGTGGACTTAAACGAAATCCACCGGCTACAGTAGCCAGATTTGTCATATCAAGCGGGCGTTGGCCACAAGGAACACCCGCCATCAGCGATTGGGCAACAACTTCCCGAACACAACGAGCCTCACCTCGTCTGGCCTAGGAGGTTTTGGCATCGCCGTATTCGCGATATCATCCGCGAAGTCATGCGAGAAGAGCTCAAGAGGGTTTTCCTACTTCAGAGCAATGTTCCCAAGCAACTATTACTACAGCTGTTCGAGAAGTGCCCCCCACACTTGGTTCAGAAGGAGTGCCAGCTGTTGCTCTAGACACACAACCGACGGTGAGCTATGCCGCTATTGACCTTCAGGCCGCCTCCCGCCCCTCGCCAGTACACCCGGGCTGAGGATCTCGGCTCTTGGCGCCGCGAATATGTGCCGCAGTATGAAGCACTCACGGAGCCGTGAGGGCGTGGGAAGTTCAACATTTGGAGGACCACTGACATGCGTCCGTTGTGTTTTAACTGCGGTGAGCCGGACCACGTGTATCGTCGTTGCCCTTATCGAGAACTCGGCCTTCGAGGATTCAGCAGACATGATCTGAATCCCGTTACGGTGAACAGCCGCAGGAGTTCCAGGAGTATCTTCAAAGTCCTCCATTGTCGCCAGTGCAAGCTTCACGTCCATCACACTCGCCGTCACCACGTTGCCAAGTTTTCCCTCCCCGCGGCTCTCTCCGTCAGAACCTGTACCCTCTTCCTCATTGGAAAAACTGAGTACGGCGACGCCTGGAGGTGGCGTTGCCGAGGTTGGCCGAAATAAAGAGCCTCCATGCACGTTTCGACGTAGCGCAACAAATGATTGCACCCGTGGGGACACAAACGGATTTGCAGTTCCCAGTAACGTCAAGATTATAATCGACGATCATGAAGTCGCCGCGCTTGTTGACACAGGTGCTGATTATTCGGTACTTAGTGGAGAATTTGGCCGCCGACTGCAAAACGGCACTACCTCGTGGGATGGCCCTGCAATACAAACCGCAGGAGGTCACCTGGTATACCCAAAGAGAAAATACACAACCGCATCGAAATTGATGGTGAGACCTGCCCCACGAAATGTGTGATCTTAGAGCATTGCTCTAAAGTTGTTATTTTGGAAATGGACTTTCTTCGCGATTATGGTGCAGTGGTCGACGTGGAGCAGAACAAACTGACACTCCGGACACGTTCTGTATCGCCAAGGCCTCATGTAGATAACCGAGCTGCGCTTCGAGTAGACTCTGAACACATCAATTTTCCACCGTTGTCGACAGTGCTTTCGCCTGTAGAGCCGAGACATCTGGTAAGGGCGAGGGTGTCATGGAAGGAAATGTTGAAGTGCTGCTTGCGAGGGGAGTCGGAGTTGCGAGAGGGATAAGAAACGTTAACGAAGGGCAGGCCAATGTCATCGTGACCAACATTAGGAATGAGCCGCAACCCCAGACGAAACAGACAGTTATAGCCTATATAGAAGAAATTAGTGACGTTCACAAGGCTGTTGCGGTTCGTGAGTAAGGCTCGTCCTTAGGACCACAAGAGAAACGGGCATTGCAACTGAGCCTAGATAAAAGACGCGCAATCTGTCCCAGACGCGCGATCTTCTCGAACTTTTACATCTATACAACGATTGTTTTGCCATGACATCCAGGGTTCGTCAGACACCTGTCGCAAAACACAAAATAAATTTCGATGGCGCAACGCATCCGAATCGCCAACCACCATACCGGATATCCTTGAAAGAGAGATGATATAGGAGCATGTGCGTGAAATGCTAAACGATGACGCCATCCAGCCTTCCAACAGCCCTGTGGGCTGAACCTGTGGTGCTGGTAAAAAAAAAAAGACGGGTCGCTTCGGCTCTGCGTAGATTACCAACGACTCGATAAAGTGACAAAGAAGGATGTATACCCACTGTCCCGAATCGACGACACCCTTGATCGGCTGCGTCACGCCCGCTGTTTTTCGTCAATTTATTTGAAAAGTGGAAACTGGCAGACTGAAGTAGATGAGCGCGATCAGGAAAAAACTGCATTTATAATACCGAAGGGCCTCTATGAGTTTAAGGTGATGCCGTTTAGCTTATGTACTGCCCCTGCAAATTTCCAACGACTTATGGACACTTTGCTCGCCTGACTGAAGTGGCAGACCTGTCTTGTGTATTTAAATAGTTTTATATTTTCAAGTACCTTTGCTCACCATCTTGTGCACTTTGAAGCAGTTCTCCGGGCTATACGGAAGGCCGGCCTCATAATCAAGCCTTTAAAATGGCGGTTCGCCTGCAGCGGGTTAAAGTTTCTTGGACATATTGTTGGAATATTGTCAGACACGCGGGCTTGAAACCAAATCCTGAAAAAACAGCAGCCGTAGCGTCGTTCCCACGGCCACAGGAGCAAGAGTCATTGTTCAGCCAGCTAAAACAAGCACCTATACTAGGCCACTTCGATCAAGCTGTCGACACTGAACTCCACACCAACGCCAGCAACAAAGGTCTGGGGGCAGTACTAGTGCAATCGCCGGACGGCGCTGAGCAAGTTATTGCATATGTTAGTCGAGCTCTTTCCAAGGCAGAGTGCAATTACTCCACTACAGAAAAGAAGTGCCTCGCTGTCCTCTGGGCAACAACCAAGTACCGACCGTATCTGTACGGCCGCCGTTTTCTTGGAGTATCCGACCACCACTCATTATGTTGGTTGGCCACCCTGAAGGATCCCGCGGGGCGGCTTGCTTGTTGTAGCCTTAGACTGCAGGAGTGCGACATTACTATTGTATATAAATCTGGCCGAAAGCATCATGACGCTGACTGTTTATCCCGAGCCCACCTGGAGCCGGCTCCAGGAGACGCTGATGACGCTGACAGCTTTATTGCGGTCGTAAACACGGCAGGTATGGCGGTTCGACAAAGATATGATCCATAGATTGGTCAGCTAATGGCGCACCTTTAAGGAGACGACGAAGTGGTACCTTGTGTTGTCCTGCGTGTCCTACCCACACTTAGAATTCGGAACGGCGTCCTGTACAAAAAGAATTTCAACAGTAGCCAGACATCGTGGCTTCTTGTTGTGTCCGACGCTCTGCATAGCGAAATCACGGAAGCTTGCCATGATGATCATACAGCTGGGCACCTTGGTTACAGCCGAACACTTTCACGAATTCGGGAAAAATATTACTGGCCCAGACTCGATAAGCATGTGCGTCAGTACACAAGAACTTGTCGCGAGTGTCGCCACACACACGTCATGTGAAGACGCCGCCCACACGTCCGGCGGGCCTTCTTCAGCCAATCGAACCGCCGAGTGTACCGTTCTACACAATCGGAATGAATTTTCTTGGCCCATTTCGCACGTCCCCGTCCGGCAACAAATACATCATCATAGCGACAGACTACCTGTTGCGCTATGCAGAGTCTCGCCTGCGGAGGCAGCCATATTTTTCATTGAGTGTATTGTCTTGCGGCATAGCGCACCGGCAGTTTTGATCACTGACGGGGGTGCCGCATTTCTGGCACAACTTCTGCAAGAGATCCTGCGTCCAAACTATACCAGCTACCGTTGCACTACTGCGTATCATCCGCAAATCAATGGGCTCACTGAGGTTGAACAAGACAATGGCTGATATGATCGCCATGTACGTGGACGCCGACCATCGCAATTGGGACGAGGTGTTACCTTAAATTAGCTTATTTGTAATACTGCCGTCGCCTTTCCAACTGGTGCATGGCAGAATTCTCGATGCTATGCAGCCGCACGAGTCGCCTAACAGCGTCGCCGATGATGCTCAACTAGTATGCGAGCGCGCGGAGGCGGCTCGATAACTGGCACGACTCAACATACAGCACAAAAGCACCAACAACGTAGCGACGCTCATCGCTTCGGAGTCGCGAAGTTTATTTTCGACCTCGTGATAAGGTCTGGGTTTGGACAGTGGTTCGCGTCGAGGCTTTTTGAAAAAACTTAAGCGCTACTTTGGACCGTGCACGGTTATTCGTCGCATCAATGGCCTCAACTACGAGGTGCTTCTCAGCGGAAGCCGACCCTCGTCACGTCTTTCCTCGCGTCCTGAAGTTGTTCATGTTGTCCGGCTTAAGCCCTATTACGTGTGACCCTGGAGGAACCCTTCCGCGTTTTCTACGCTGCATCTTTATCGCAAAACAACACGTGCAGATACTATCCGTGTTTTTGGCTGAATTCTCTTTTTTTTTTCGCCTAACATAGGGAGGATGCTTCAGTCGGAAGGTAGGCAGTGTAGCGCATGAAGAAGAACCGCGATCTCTTCGACAAAGACGACGCTGCTGCCGTGACTCTCACGCGTGCTGGTGCCGCTGCTTTTGTGCTGCGCTGTGCCGTTGCCCTGTTGACCTGAGGTCTCTGCTGCCGTCGTGTCCCTGTGCGTCAGGACGTGACAATATATATATATATATATATATATATATATATATATATATATATATATATATATATATATAATATTTAATCGTTTTTCAGTACATATCTTACATAACATGATCAGGAAGAGCACTAAAAAATCATCTGTACATGCAAACAATTCAGACAATGATGCTTCTAGAAATATGCTTCAAGTAATTAACAAGGAACAATGGCACGTTAAAATTCTATGCACACATGGTTGATCAAACATAGGAGTAATACAAGAGAAATTGAACTTGGAACTCAAGAGGCAGTTTCCTAATTTTTGCAGCTAGATGTCGGTACCTTAGAACAGAAGCTACAAAGAGCTAAAGCAGAAGACAACATGTGCAGTGTGTTTTAAATCTGGAGAACCAACTGAACATCTTATATTCATACGCGATGGTATCCCTTCCTTATGTCGATGCTTCTCCTTGTAAGACTGCATAGCAACTGATTTACCCCAACGCGAAATCCTATTTCTCTCTTTCCATTTTCACTCCTGTTAGCGATCGTCTTTTATTACTGCGCAATTCCTTACCCATGGGCGGCGGCCGTCCGCCCATTGGACCCTGAGCGGTGCGTTCCAATCGTCGCTTTGGCGCACGTGCCTAGATTTCGACGCGCGCATGCAACATCGCACCTTGCTTGCATCGCATGCGGTGAAAGAGTGCGATCCGGGGAACGCCAGGAGTGCGAAGTGCGAGAGAACAGCAGAGAGCGGTGCGTCAGCTTTAGTTCTAATGCTGACACTCTCGTTCCTCCCTTCCCTTACGGCGCGGTTCCGGTGTCGACACAGCTGCGGCTGAAGTCAAGCGTGGCGTCCGCTGGGTATACGCGACGGCTCGAAACCTGGCGCAGTATTGCTTACACAATAAAAGCCGATCATGGTGGACGTTGCCAACACCCCGTTTCATAGGGGACGCTTTTACACATCCGATCCATGTCATGCAATCATTTGCCGGGCGGTGAAGAAACAGACAAAACCACATTTAAACAGGGAAACGGGTAAAACAACAAGCTACTTGAACGCGTTTCCCTACCCTCAATTACGTTATCACTCTTAGTAAAATGTGCAGTAAACTTGAATATGCCTCATCAATATGGGGACCCCAAACTTTTTTCTTATAGCAGCTATTCAAGCAGTGCAAAATATTTGTTTTAACTATAATCGGACAGAAAATGTAATGCTCATGAAGAATGCATTATCCCTAAACTCCCTTGACGTGCGCAGAAAGGTGTCACGACTGAGCATTTTCTTGAAACTTTATCATACGAATGATTACCTGAAAAAAGCCCTGCTCTTTCCACGTACCTACATCTCATCCCGAATTATGGCCGCTAAGTCGGCATCCGACTTTGCCGCCCTACTGTTTGCTTGGCATCGTTTGTCCCCAGGACGTCATCGGAGTGGAAGCACCTGCCAGCCGCTTCGCTTACCACTAACAACACTGAAGAATTCAAAAAGTGGTTACGGGAACACTTTGAACCAGACTAGACACTTCTTTATGTTTCTTCACTTGTGATGCTGCACGGCCATGGCGCCGATTTCTTCTGCGCGCTTTCCTGTGAGTAAAACTACTTGTGCAAGGTTCTTATCAAGTTTCGTTCTCTAAATGATATTACAGCCGCTTCTGGAAGTTTAGTAGAACTCTTTTCTACCACGCCCTACATAGCCTTACCCTTTTTCTTCTCCCAAGTTTCTTGCACCTTCGATATCTTTTTAGCATTATGAAATCTGCATTTTCCTTCGCCTGCTAATATTGTGTAAAAGGATGCAGAGTTTTTTATTACTCGCGTGGTTTATTATATCACGTTAAATAATATTATATTATATCAAATAACCTTTTGTGAATTGTTAAGTTGTTTAAAAGTATGTACCGCGCACCCCCCGTCCAATGCCCTCTGAGCGGGCTAAGGGGGAACACGAAATAATTAAATAAAAAGGAAATAAATAAAATAAAGTTTTAGCGAAGCAACAGGTGGCCAACGCCTTGGAGTCTGATAACAAGGCTAGTCTGATAACAAGGGGACGTTGTGGCTTACCTAAGCCGTCATAGGAAAAGTAAGGGCTTGGCTCAGAAGGCCATTCGTTACTGAGTCCTACCCATGTCTGCTTGACAAACAGGGAAACAGACACAACAAAAGTCACGATGCCGTTTCTCTTCCCAAATTAGCTACACTAACTTTCACTGGGATACATCTATATTGTGGATGGAATTCAGCCTCTCTAACGAAATAAACACAACCAGGAAGACATCTCATTTTCATTTTCTTGTTTGGTTTTCGTTGCACCTTCGCCTGTCTTAACCGAGACTCTGAAGCATCTGTGTAAAACGACCGGACCGCTGTCACATTGGTGACCGCTCCTCAAAATTGGCTGCATGAAGCAGCCAGTAGTCAGCTAGCGCATGTGGTGAGCGCGGAAGGCTGACGCTGACGGCTAAGCCAGCTATACTGTGATATCTATGACTGGCCCGTCACTCCTTCATTCTCATTTTGGCGTTCGACAAAATGGGCCGGAAAAGAAAAAAAATGCCACATCTGTGAATGCGGCCCGTGTATGTATATCGGCTATTTGCTCCACAGCAACACTTCTGTGTTTATGTAACAAACGTTCGGTATAAACCTCGAAGTCATTGGAAAACATGTTTCTGCAACATCAATATTCGCATGAACATTTATTTTTATAAAATTAGAATAGCTTGTGCACAGCAGTAAAACTTTGTAAACTGCGTTACAACAGGACAATTTAACACTTTGTTCTATACGACACAATTGAAGTGTCGCTATTTTTAAAAATTTAGCTTTCACATTGAAGAAAGAAAGATGAAGAAGCGTGCGCAAAATCTTTTTCTAATGCAATTCATGAGACCAGGTGTGTGGAAAATGTGTGATAGGTTATATTCGCGTGCTGGATCATTAAGCGAAATTTTAATTACGTCTTTGCTCAGTAAATGTAGCGTGCATGATAATATCAAAATTTTGAGAGGCAGGAATTCAAAGACTATTGCAATATGCGAAATTTTAGCAGAACGCTTATGTCGAGATGATAGGCACGTCTGCAATTTCAGCACAATTTTTTTATAATTACGGATGCAAGACCACAGCATTCCGTACAAAGTTCGCCCCAGATGTTACGCCGTTGTTGCTGTGGTGCTGCGCTCGAATAACTGCGGAGTTGCAGTGGATGGTGACAACCGTTCGTTCTTCAATATCAGTGTGCTAACGCCACGCTTAACCACACGTTAATTATAAAGCAGCACCAATTCTAATCACCTGCACTACGTGTAATCGCGTAACGATACAACGCTCGCTCTAACCCAACAGCAAAGTTATTCTGAGGTTTCGCTGTCCAATTATGAAGACACTGGCCACGCAGGAAGTGTCACCATCGCTTAAAATTTTTAAAGCCACATGTAGCAGTGCACCGATCTATTGATACCACCGCGACGCAATATAGTTCAAAGCGGTGCCCTAGCAAGTGCGTGAGGCAATGCAGTGCCGCTTCTAATAACCTTGTCTGTATCCTTCACATCCACAGGGCCTCTTTTCTAAAGGAAAAACCGGAGACCAGGTAGGTTTCAGATTGCCCTTATTCCAGCATTCAATTAAATATATGGATTTGTAGCTTAGACAATAGTATTGCCAAAGAAACCGTATGAAATGGTGGCATTCTTACTCGTCCCTTGGGCTCCGTGTAGTCACAGCTGCTGAAAACAAAGAGAGAAAATAAAAGCTTGGAATTCTTCACAGTAAATTGAACGAATGCAATTCTGGAAGAGATACTCTCATGCATCTGAGATAATATCACGTTAGAATAAAAAAAATGCCTTTTAAACGCCTTTATGGATTAATGAGATACTAGTATGTACTTCACCTTCTAAAGGGCCTACCAATCGGCCATTGAAAAATATCCACTGCAGTTATTACTTTCCTGCATCATAATCTTCTTCCATGTGAGATCGACTGCTGACCATGTATAATAAGCACACTGACAACTGTACTGGTACACATATATTCTAACGAAAGCAGGCACGATCTCGGAGTAATCAGTAAATAACGCTGCGGATAGGTTAGCAGACAGGCAGCTTTAAATATAATAGGGCGAGCAGATGAGCCAAAGGTTTAAATAAAGAAAACGCTCCTGAGGTCTTTTGAAAACTACCTAATTGATGTTCCCTGAAATCGTGTCATTTCTTCCAAAGTATTAGAAATTCCGTTCGCCAACCTAATATCAACACATTGTTAGATGACAGAACAAAGCAACCTTTTCTAGACTATAAAAGATGAAAGCTTACATAAAGAACAATGCAAAGTTCGACAAATCAGCAGCGCTTCGAACGCTGCGATTGTTTAGGGGAAAAACCGTAATTTTAGAATATAAAAGTTACCTCATATTTGTGAAGTGCTCAAGGACGCATATTGTTAGTAAAAAACTCTCGAAAAGAACGGGTTCGTGTGATTGCTGACACCATCATACACGAGTAATTTCTGTAAAACGGAAGACGATAAACATAGGTGAAACGAAATAGTTCCAATAAATATTCACGGCAAGGTAAAAAAACCCCTTAAGATTGAGCCTAACCAACGCATTACAATCAGTAGGGCATCATTGCTGCATACCAGGAATATGTACACATAAATATTTATGATGCATACCTAGCATAGAATCAGATTTTCAAGCTATTTAAAGAGATAATAAAATCTGTCTGTTTTCAGACAACTTAAAAGTTAGGAAAACCATATATAGAAAAACAAGGTGCTTGTATATCTTGAGAATATGGAGCGCACTATGCATAAGTATTAAACCTGCAGTGATATGGGTAGCCCCGCCGAGGCGGCGCTGTGGTTATGACGCTCGACTACTGTTCCCAAGGGTGCGGGATCGGATCCTGGCCTCGGCGGCAGCTTTTCCATGCAGGCGAAAAGCAAGGTGCCCGTGTGCTGTGCGATTCAGTGCACGTTAAAGAATCCCAGGTGGTCAAAGTTTTGGAGCTCTCCGCCGCGGCGTCTCTCATAGCCTGAGTCGCTTTGGGACGTTAAAACCCACAAACCAATCAGTGATATATGGGTAGAATGAACAGTCATAAATTCGCAGTGAAATTAAGCATACTTTGTACCCGTAGCTGACCTAAATGGTCATGCACAACATTTTTTGTTGTTTTATTGACTAGACTAGAAACTAGGCTTTATTTTTATCTCTCCGGCCGAAAATGGCGTCAACATTTTGGGTATAATTTACACTCTGGGGCTGGCCGCACCCTTCTTAAACTTTTGAAATATATTTTTCCTAGCTACTCCGTCTTGGTAGGCGCGGAGGTAGTGCAACTGCGCATGTGCATACTTTATCGCACGGAATGACATGTGCAGAGCTCTAGAGGGGGCCTTGATAAGGACGGCGAAAGGCCAAGAACGAGGGATTCCAAAAGAACGCGGCTGGGACGCGGCCAATCTGTCAGCGAGCGGCACGGTGAATCCATCGGTGAACACGGACGGTGAAGCGGAGCTTTACCAGGGTGAACATGGAAGTGGTGCCTCCCGAGAAGGGTTAGGCTATTTGCGTGAGTTTTTGCCGCGCCGGAATCAATAGAGCCGTTTGGTTTACTGTTACCATTTACCGCTACCGTCTACCGCTACGGCGCGAGCGTCAGAGTACAGTGTTCTAGAAGGCTTCTAGAACACGGTAGTCAGAGCACACGCGCAGATCACCCCGAGTGCGACAGATGGTGCCACGTTCCTGTCAAATTCCAGCGGACGACGCACGCAGGGACCAATCGGCGCCTGCAGTGCTGACGACGAGCGGTAGCGGTAGGCGGCAGCGGTAAGCTATTTTGCCGAGCCGCATTCCTCTATTCGCGCCCTAGATTGTTTTAGGGTCAACGGCGGCGCCGCATCATAGCACCCTAGTTTGTTTTGCCTTGCCGCACAATGTAGAAGCACAGCCCACTTTTCTTAACGCAAGCCTCGAATGCATGATTCTCTTTACAGTAGCTTCTGACGTATCATTCCAAGTTGCTTTTTGTTGACCGCAATAAACCAGTCCTTTCATACAGAGTGGATTTGTGACTCGTCGGGCAAGACCATTTCTCGCAGACCCGTTTTCTAGAAGGCGGAGCCTTCATCTGGGGCCAAATATGGTTTTTCTTTGAGCCTTTGTTTGCCCCGCGAGTTCAGCTATCAATTTTAGCTTCAGCAGAAGAACATCGGGAGCGCTAACTTGGATAGTAAACATGAGCTTAGTTCGTTGCATGCGGAGCCGGCTGCGGCAAAGTTCGACTTTTGAGATTAATCTGGTGGAAATGTAGGTTCGATGCTCGAAAACCTTCAGCTGCTTTGAGACCTTATTAAATCGAAGTCCCAGTATTTGGAGGCGCTAGAGAGCAGGCCTCTCTCTCAAATGGAAGTACCAGCTACAAATCTCCCGGGTGAAAATTCCGTTTGCCCTGGAACGCAGCACACGCGTACCGCGATGACCAGCTTTAGCTGAATTGGCCAGTATCTCAGTAAAAAGTTACGCTGATAAACAAGTTCGTCTGCAATTTCATCGCTGATCTTAAATGAGTATAGACACGTACATTTTCTGTATCGGTATTTTTGCTTTAATCGATCCACAGTGGTCCAAAACAGAGGGACTGCGACCCAAAAAGCCCCAGCACAGATCAATTTATTATCAGTGCATTTATCGGGGCTAGTTTCGGTTTCGATTTCTCCGGACACGAGCGCGCGATGACGTCAAAGATACGAGAACCCTACGCGAGTGCCCCCTACTGGCAAGGTTGATGAACGCGTAAACACAAAATGTGATGACGGATTCGGGTCGCGTTTTTCGTCTGCTTGCTGTCGCACGTGCAAAAAAATATCGTCGTCGAGCAGCGCTTCAGCGTAGCATAATTAGTACTGCGGCGTTGTTTAGCCCAATAGCGTGGATGTCACTAACATTGCCGGGCACTTTAATCCCAACCCGCTCGTCTGCGACTCAAGCGACGAATCAGGAATCAGCAGCAGCCACGAAAGCTTGGTGGGTTGACGCGCAGGAAATGTCAACTGGTAGGAATGTTGAACAAAGGAGCCCTGAAGATGCTGCTTTATCAGTCCGGTTGGCCAACGCTGTGAGCCAAGCTGTTCTAAAAAAATGTTTTAGTAATGACGCGATCAGCCACCCTAACCCGTAAGCTCTCCCGATGGCTCCCTTGCTCACGTCTTTTCACGCGCTGATTGGTCCCGACAAGGCAGGCCTGCGTGCCGCCGTCCAAGCATGTAGCGCCATCTGGCGCAATCAAGGCAATCTGGGTGCGTAAAGCCGTGGCCGCCGCGATCAGCTCCCAAGTCACAGCTGCCTCATAGCATCCGCTATCGGTAATCTAGCTATCGCGGATCGCTGTTCATTTGCTTACATAACTATTTGTTCAAAGGACTGTCAGTCACGATTAAATTGCGAGGATTATTCGGCCAATACGGAGGTCCTGGTAGAAATAATTACAGTGATACAAGCGAACTTTTTTTTCCTACAGCTGCTGCCCGGTGCGACGCACCTGATGTCTGCTAGCTCCGCTGCTGAAGGCATCGCGCAAAGCAAGAAAATATTGTACAAGATGGGCTTGCCAGTACAGCGGCGCTAAACTCCGACGTTTGTTACAGCGTTAGCCCGTTCCGAAGCGCCTTTCGCTGGCGCTTCGATGTGAAACCAGCTAGGGCTAGCGACGTCTAGGGTAGGCGGGGAGCGGCGCAGTATGTTCCCGGCGCGCCATCGAGAGGCACCGTTGCCGTAAGCCATGCATTTGTGCAGGCATGCTGTTGTGGCCTGAGTTTAGCAGGCAGTCTCCATATGTACACCGGTGAGGTAACTGTAACAAGCACCAACGAAGAAGCCATCGAGTAAAGCGAGCAGAAGCGTATTTCTTTCTCAGGGCACGGCCGCAAGCGGCGGCGGCGCTTTTCGAGTCCGCCCATGTGTCGTCACTGCTCTTTGCTTTGCCGACTCCACGTCACAGTTGTTTGATTACGTCATGTTGTTTACCCATGTACACGTTTTCGTCACATAGATGTCAATGCCAATGGGTTTTAAAAAACTGAGTTCTTGCCTGGCTTGTTTTTAAAATCAAATTAAAATATCTTCGCGGAAACGTGCGAGGTTGGGATTGCTTGGGGAGCGTGTGTGTATAACCAGGAAAGCAATCGTATTCCTTCCGACGCTTCAAAAAATGGTGTCTATACTCCTTTAACTATCAGCAGGCAATGGCAATATCCGATGATGCGTTTCTTAGACGGGTTCTTCCGGCTGCATTAGTGGACTCAGCCGCAATTTTGAGGAGATCACGACGTGATTTCAGTTCGAAGCAGGATTTTATGGAATGCTTTACGCTAAAATTCCTCCCAGCGGGCTAAGACTTGTGTATAAGAGACTTGCTTCGCGCCTGAACTCAGGGTGGGAATGAGAATCTGTGGGAGTTTTTACGGAGTTTTCAAGAGCGCATGACCATGCCGATACTGGAGTACCCAGGCAGACAAGGTGGGCCGAGCTCTCTCTCAATGCCACTCAAGATTCCAGACCTACTTTCAACGCCGGCCGTACGAGAACTTCGACGAGCTGGTCAGAAAATCACCCCTCATTGATGTTGTACTCATGGCGGCGCTTTGGTCAGGCCACCGTGCCTTTTGAAGCCTCGCTAGAACCATCGTGTGCATGGCGCTCATGAGCTCACGAGGGCCGTCGAGCAACGACGAGCTTAACCGCCGAGCGAAGCACACCCGACAGGTACAGCATGCCACCGCTCGGGAGCTACCAACTACCAGCTACCAGCTACCAACTACCAGCTGCCAACTACCAGCTACCAACTACCAGCTACCAGGTACCAACTACCAGCTACCAGCTACCAACTACCAGCTACCAGCTACCAGCTGCCAACTACCAGCTACCAACTATCAGCTACCAACTACCAACTACCAGCTACCAGCTACCAGCTACCAACTACCAGGTAGCAGCTAGCAGCTACCAGCTACCTGCTACCAGCCACCAGCTACCAGCTACCGACTACCAGCTACCAGCTACCGACTACCAGCTACCTGCTACCAGCTACCAGCTACCAACTACCAGCTACCAACTACCAACTACCAGCTACCGACTACCAGCTACCAGCTACCAACTACCAGCTACCAACTACCTGCTTCCTGCTACCAGCTACATGCTACCAGCTACCTGCTACCAGCTACCAGCTACCAGCTACCTGCTACCAGCTGCCTGCTACCAGGTACCTGCTACCAGCTATCAGCTACCTGCTACCAGCTACCTGCTACCAGCTACCAACTACCAGCTACCAACTACCAGCTACCAACTACCAGCGACCAGCTACCAACTACAACCTACCAGCTACCTGCTACGAGCTACCAACTACCAGCTACCAACTACCAGCTACCAGCTACCTGCTACTTGCTACCAGCTACCAGCTACCTGCTACCAACTACCGGCTACCAGCTACCAGCTACCAACTACCTCAATCCTCAAAGAAATCCAAGGTATGCTCACTGTAGTCACTAATGTGCTCCTTCACGACAGGCAGCAAAGGCTACACCCACTCATCTCGCACAAATGGGAAACGACTCGTGCTAGCAGCACTCAACAGAGGCGAGAAGGAGCCAGACCCAGAGTTTTCTACTCGCCTCCCGGCATGGCTCAAAGTCAAATCGCCACTTCCCGTGGGTGCGCTCCCGGTATTGTGCCGTCCGCGGGGGAGACGACTGGGTCGGCACTGCCCGTGTGCAGCCAGCGATGGAGACACCTGGATCGACACTTCCCGTGAGGGCGTCGCCCTATAGTGTGCCGCCAGCAAGAGAGACGGCAGGGTAGGCACTTCCCGTGGGTGAGCCGCCCGGTAGTGTGCCGCAAAAGAGAGAGCCGGCTTACTGGTGCCAAATGCGCAAGAAGGTAAGCTACAAACGGTAACCAGCACTTCCCTGTGCCACAGGATACAAAAAATATACTGATAGGATATAATGGGAATTCCGTTATCGAGCCCAGCCAAAGCACCGCCCACCACTTCCTCCGGCCACCGCAACCCGAATAACAGTCAAAGGCCTGCGGCTACTGACTACCTCTGCCAGCCATTAGAGGAGACTCAAAACCCCTAGGGTATGAGTCTCGTACATCCATCACCTCCTCACCAGCCCAGTGGCTACCCCTCCGCCCCAAATTGCCACGGTTGTCATCGCTAACGACTGTTTCATCGTCACCGTCTGCTGTGCACGAGTCTGTACCCGAGAAACACTACGAATGCAATGTCAGTGCAGTGTCGTCAACTTCTTGCTTTGGTCAAAGCCACCGAGACAAGACGCCGCTTGTCTGAACCAAAATATGTTGTTGTTGTTGTTGGTTCACAGGAAGGGAAATGCGCAGTATCTGTCACACTTGTTTCTGTGGACACCTGAACCGCGCCATAAGGGAAGGGAAGAAGGTGGGAGTGAAAGTGGAAAGAGAGAAAAGGAAGCCGTAGTGGAGGGCTACGGAGTAATTTCGGCCACCTGGGGATCTTTAACATGTGCTGACATTGCACAGCACACGGAAGCCTCTTCGTTTCGCCTCCATCGAAATGGAGCCGCCGAGGTCGGGCTCGAACCCGGGCACTCCGGACAGTGGTCGGGCGTCTTACCTAATGCACCACCCCGGCGGGGCCAAAATAGCCGGACTTCCCTTTCTTTTAGACCCAGGCTCTATGGTCGTAGGCTTCTGCGATCATGCAGAAATGCCTGAGTCAAAGCACACCCAGTTGCGAAGTGGAAACATCCACTTTTGTATGGCGTCAACTCATATAGTACCCGTAGCCTCAGCAACTTGCCAGAAGTTTCTATAAATGGGCGAAAGGTTAGACAGCGTTTTTACACCTTCCCGAACTGTCCTGGCCAGTCATATGGGGCCGTAATTTCATATCCAAGGCAGGAATCGTGACGGATCTCAGTAAGGGCACCTACCCGTACGACGCCGGTACAGCAGCATTTCCGTTCACTTTCAAGGCCGCTGAGCCGCCGCCACAATTGCTTGCTACAAACGGGCATTCGGCCAATGCCACAGGAACCGATATTCTCACTGTTATGAAGTCCTTCAGGGCGTTGCCAGCGCAAAAATGCAGAATCGAGACAGCACTCAGACCCTTTGCAGCAATGTTCACGTATGCTCAGGGGAAGGCCAACGTCCTAACTCATAAGTTTGATACCGGCTGTGCCATCCGATCAGACTCAACGTGAGACACTTGAGCGTACACAAATGAGCTCTTTTCGATTGTGCTCTCTGAAGAACTGTGGCTACTGGTGCGGTAAGACCCTCAAAAAGCTCCTGAGCGTTTCCCGTTATTCTTGCGCCTAAAAAAGACAGCACAGCGCGGTTGTGTGTCGATTATCGACGTCTGTACGCTGTGAGATTACGAGACTCTTACCCCTTTCCGTCAGTGGAAGCCGTCATGTACACGCTTAGGTCAGCTAAATTATTTACAACTCTTGAATGTAGTAAGGTTTTGTTTTTCCGCAAATCCCGATTGACCGCTGTGACATTGAGAAAACTGCTTTCATTTGCCATAAGGGATTGTTCGAATATGTGCGATTGCCTTTCCGTTTGTGCAATTGCACCAGGGACTTTTCAGCGTGTAATGGATTAGCTGCTCGAAAATGATAAATTTAGCTATGCTATGGCCTACATAAATAACGTAGTGATATTCTCAAAAAGCCCAGAAGAGCATATCCTTCATCTAGCCAATGTCCTTTATCGAATGCAGAATGTCGGCATCACCATTACCCTCGGTAAGGTTTGACAAGCAGAATCAACATTCTTAGTTTCATTGTGGAGCAGGGCATCGTTCACTCGGATGAGGAGAAACTCTTGGCCATTCTGCAGCTCCCACCAGCAACAACCATCCAGTCACCAGCATTTCGTGGGCATGGTGGTATTCTACCGCCACTAAATCCCGAACTGCGCCGACCTAGGCCGACCCCTTCATCAGCTCCTCCAAAACGTTGCCCATTGGTCATGCATAGACGTAGAGCATAGACGTAGAGACGCTGTCTGCAGCCATCGCGGATACTGCACTCCGGCGGTTCCCAGATCGTAACCGGCCATTAACAGCACAAACAGATGCAAGTGAGCACGGCGTTGATGCGACATTGCTTCAAGAGCATCAAGAAAAGCTTTGCCCATTGACGCTTGCTAGTCATAGGCTGAAAGAACCGCAAAGGAACTATAGTTTGACAAAGAAAGAGTGTCTTGTGATTGTATTCGCACTACAGAAGTTTGACATGTACTTAGATGGGGCTGAATTCACTATTCAGACCGACCACTAGACCCTATCGTGGATTTCAAGGTTGCAAAACACAGCTGGCTGTTTAGCCCGCTTGTCACTCACTCTCCGAAAGTACAATTACAGGGTGGAATACAGAAGAGGCACTTTAAACATAGCAGCCGATGCGCTGTTCTGAGCTCCACGTCTTGGTGATGACGAGCGAACAGCCCCGGTCCACGCTGTGACAGCACCTGCAGACTTCTTGGGCACACTGGTGTCTTGTGAACAGCTGCTCAACGCTCAGCTCTCGGACCACCATTTTAACCTGAAGCGCCAAAGCCTGAACAGCGCCTACCCTACAGGGAAGCCTGCTACGTGGAAGAAGAAGATGGCTTCCACTTGCGGTATATACCTGCTGCCGACACAGACAGTTAAAAGTTAAATTGGTTCACAGGAAGGGAAAGGCGCAGTAACTGTCACACTTGCTCTGTGGACACCCGAACCGCGCCGTAAGGGAAGGGAGGAAGGTGGGAATGAAAGTGGAAAGAGAGAAAGAGGAGCCGTAGTGGAGGGCTACGGAGTAATTTCGACCACCTGGGGATCTTTAACGTGCGCTGACATCGCACAGCACACAGACAGTGGGGAGTCCGCATTTTGTGTAGTCGTTCGTAAGAGTCTCTGCAAGCATTTTTTTCTAGAGTACTTTCACGGTGCATGCCTCGCAGGCCACAGTGATGGCAAGAAAATATATGACAAATTGTGTCGCGTCGTGACATAGCCTCGAATGAGAAACGATGTCGTGACACACGTCCCTACTTTGCATATTTGCCAGACCGGGAAACCAAGAAAGCGCAACCACCCGGCCTCCTGCAACCTGTAGAAAGCCGATACTCATGGGATATTGTTGCTAGTGACATAATGGGTCCCTATCCCAGATCAGTGAAAGGGAATCGCTACTTCTTAGTAATTACTGATAATTTCTCGAAATGGGTAAAATTGTGCCCCATGCGTAGACTAGAATATAGGATAATATAGGATAAGATACTAGAAACATTCATCCGCTGTGGCTTCCCAGCTCAAATTATCACTGACAATTCACGTCTTTCACGGGTAGAATATTTAGTGACACCTGCAAAGCTCTTGGCGTGCAGCACAAAAAGACGACGCCCTACCACACTCACGAAAACATTTCAGAGTGAGTGAATCGAAATCTCAAAACTACGGTCGTGGCACACATGTAGCGGCACAAGGACTTCGACGCTCGTATCCAGAAGATGGCCTTCGCCTCAAGGTCTACAGTGAACCGGTGAACAGGTTTTACGCCAGCAGCCATTCTTCTTGGTCACGAACTCGGGTTTCTTATTGAGCATGCTCTGAATGGCTCTAATTTATCGGCTCTTGATCATTCTAAGTTCGCGCATGATCTCTCCAGCCGCTTGGCTGGAACCCTGAAGGAGGCTACTGAGAACTTGAACCTCGCCCACCTGGAACACTGCAACCAGTACAAGAAGGAAAAGTGGCCCTTGAAGTTCATAGTCGACGACAAAGGCGTTCGCAGCGCGCACCCAGTAAGTGATGCAGCGAAAGGGTTTGCTGCTTCTCTCGCTCCTCGATGGACTGGCCCTTACATTCAAACGTCATATTGCCGCGAAAGCTTCAAAACTGTATTTGTTAACAGCTGCCGGCATACAGGCTTATAACTCTGATTCTGGATCACGTATCAGTTCCGTAATCTTTGTTTGTTAATGCTCGATGTCGCGAGTCACACCTTTATCAGTTTCGCTGTAGCGCAAGATACACCGAGATCTGTCTCGAAGGTTACGGCCACTCGGGTGTCTTTCCACAATGTTCCAGCCCGTGTTGGTAGCTGTTTGCGACGTTATCTAGGTTGTTCTGTGCAGCCTTTAAATTGAGCGTTGACGAGTGTGACGGGCATTCTTTGTTCTACGATCGACCAGCACGTTTGTTGCTATCGCCGCCGCCGAGTTGCTTAGTTCTTTTGCGGGTGCAAGTCAGCCCAATAAAGATTTAATTTCAGTACCATCAAGCCTGTGTCTTCGTTTGTGTCATCGACCCTGGTCACCACTGCTTGACAATATGCAGGGTGGTCGAGAAACCAGAGCAGTGAACGTGCCCGATCTTCGAGAATACCACGGACGTCCACCATCCACAGAGCACTACTTGACCTACCAGCATTATGGCTACACGAGCTCGGCGGATGCCTCCAATCATGCACCCCACAAGCAGCAGTACTAGTTCCGTCCTTTTCCCGTGTTCTTTGTTTTACGCCTCGGGCGGTGTCGGTCTTGTGAGGGAGGAATGTGGGGCTCCTGGCGCCTCTCTTGGCCTTTTGAAATACGCGCGTCCTATCCACTCCATCTTGGTGCGCGCGAAGTTAGCGCAACTGCTCATGTGCATGCTTTATCGCGGGACGTGATATGTGCTCGATTTCAGAGAGGGCCTTATAAGGATGGTGAAAGGCCAAAAACGTACGATTCCAAGAGAACGCGGCCGGGACGTGGTCAGTTTGTCAGCGAGCGGCACGATGAATCCTCGGTGAACACGGACCGTGAAGCGGAGCATTACCAGAATGAAAACGGAAGCGGTGTCTCTTGTGAAGGGTTAGGCTGTTTGCATGAGTTGTTGTCAGTCGGTAATCAATTTCTCTCGTGCAGGAGCTATTTTGCCGTGCTATATTTCCCTGTTCGCGGCCTCGTTTCTTTTGCCTTGCCACGCCGTGTAGAAGCACTGTTCCCCTTTCTTGCGTAACCATGGTATAGCGCTGCCGCAAGCGTCGAATGAATGCTTCGCTTTCAGTGGCTTTTGATGTTGTATTGTTACAAAGTGCTTTTTGTTGACCCTGAATAAATTGGTGATTTTATACAGACTGAATTTGTGACTCGTCGGGAGATCATTTATCGCGGACCCGTTTTCTAGAAGGCGGAGTTTTGAACACAAACTATACTAACAGGTGGACCGTCTGTTGGTGACTGAAAAACAGCACCTGGGCAAATGAGCAGCGTACTGCTGCTAGAGAAGAGTTAATCCGTGTACCGGTAAGAACTGTAATCGCATGCCAGATTTTCCATTGGCAAGAAGGGTTGAAAACAAATTATTTGGTTTTCATGCTATAATAGCTGAAGCTATTCCTGAAGACCGCTTTATTCAGATGGGCAGATCAGGTAGCGAACTGTGTTCACCGTATTTCCTTTATCTACAGACTCTTATTAAGAGAGCGAAAATTAAACAAAGGTTGCCTAGCATCGATGTAATCCCAATTTCGCTTCCGTTTGATCCCAGCCTGATATAATAAACAGACCCACAGATATGAATTGTGCTTTGTAGTCACAGTACCTGCTTATCTGATATGTAATAGAAGATACATAATGCCGCGCTTAAACTGTGATCCATCCGCATCAAGTCATAGGATCAGCTATTTTCATTTACCCTGAGTTCGGAAAGTAATTTTTCTCGTGTCACCAGTGATGGCTTTAGTCATTAGAAATGCAAAGGGGAATACCTACCTCTGGTAGTGTTCGGGCCGCCCGTTCGAGCAGCACTTCGGGGCAGAGGATAAGGTGTTCGGGCAGAAGTGCCTGCGGCGGATATCAGGGCTGATGGAAGAGGAAGAGGGTAGTGCGCTGGCATGTAGTACCCGGCGGAGTTCATCGCCGGTGAAAGGGGGTAGTCCATGAATCCAGTCTCGTCTGCGATAGGAACAGGCGAATAAAATGAGAAATCATAATAGGCGATAAATAGTACGTTGTAGTAGAGACTACTAAAAATTGCAGGGTATTTTAAAGTATCTTTAAAGAAGCTAACGACGAAAGCTTACTCGTCTTCCTCTCATTCGACTCTTTCTGTTTCCTCTTCTCGTTACTTATTTCTCTTTTCTTCTTACCCTTGGCCTCTCGTTTTAATCATTACCAGTCATTGATAAGCAATTTTAGCCATTTGTAATCACTTGTAGTCGTTACAAAACATTATTAACGTATTTGTCATTTGTAGTCATTACAAGTTATTAGTAGCCGTTTTAGTCAGTACTACTCATTAATAAGCATTTTTAGACATTTTAATCAATTGTAGTCGTAAAAGTTGTCGCTGGACACACTGATCATTACAAGTAAATACTATTCATTAGTAAACATTTTAGTCATTTGTAATGAGTTGTCTTCTAGACATACCAGTAATTTATTCGTTTACTCTAGTTATTTGGAAGCACTTCTGGCCAATATTTTAGCCCATCCAGTTGCAGTATTTATAAGTACTTATAAGGATATTAAATATAAAATGATAAAAAATGTAACATATGCTTGTAAATTAGAAAGCCACAAAATTAAAATAGACTAATGAACGAGCAAAAGAACCAAACTAAACACCAATCAAGGTCTAATTGGTATGCTTTCCGCTCGCATAATGGAGCAATAATGCGAATATAAAAGCTGGATATCAGCATAAGTTTAAACTGCCAACTTAACCCCACTGTTCAAGATGTTTTCGTCCTAAACAGGCTCCATAACACGATTGAAAAGCAAAACCAGTATCGCGGTTCTTTTTCACGAGAGTCGCAGGTCGATCAATCAACTTAAGCGAAGGGCAATTCTCAATATTCCAGAGTTGAAAAAGAGTTCGATTTGTCTAGTTGAATTGCAAGAAACAACGCTTGCTTTGCGAAAAAATATTTATATTTTTGTAGACACACGTTAAACTCGAGGCACAGTTTAGTCATTTCCGTACTAATGTTCTGGCCCTCAAGCCATACATTGAGCAGCCTCAAGGTCCCATATTTAGTGTTATAAATTTATGGGCTGTTTTCGAGGTCAACAGATTTCGAAAACTCTACCGTGAGGCCTCAACAAATACTGAAAGCGATAATGCATAGAATTATTCCTCATTGCCTGTAACGTACTACGTCCTTTGAAAATTCTCACAGTGACGATTATGGATATATTGTTTTGTATTCCCAGCGTGGATGTCCTTGGGTTCTACAAAGGAAGTGTCGATTCTTAGCCCTGTGAGGGAATAGGGGGGAACGGGAAAGTTAAAATGACTACTATAGTAGTCATTTTACTCATTAGTACTCATTGCTAAGCACATTTAGTCATTTTAATCAATTACAGTCGTTAAAATTCGTCGTCCTACATATGGTTGATTAAAAGTCTTTAATAGTAATTATTAGCATTATAAGCTCTATTAATCGCTATATATAATTTTTCTTCTTTAATCTCTCTTCGTACGGCTGACAATTCCTGATGCCGCTTCTGGCTGCCACTTCTGCTGCCGCACCATAAGTCTAGAAAGGCTTTTTCCTTAAAGGAGTTGTGTATGTTGCATAAAGTGTGTGCGAACCTCTGTGTATCCTCACATGGCACCCTGAATGACAGCTACCGTAGCTCAGCTTCCTCAACATCACTGCGTTATGAATGATAGCATCCGAATTTTAAGCAGGAAATTCTTCTGGCTCACATTTCCGGCGCGTCGATGGTGGCCTATGCTTCAGAGCGGACGAGAACACGGAGGTCTAAGATCAACGATATATCAAACTTCGATGGGTCAGCCCCTAATGACCAACGAATCGTGCTGCTCTGCCGCGTGTAAAGAGCATGCTCAAATGAATGTCTTTCTAATCCCCCAGTAAGAAAAATAAAAAAAAACGCGGCAGTAGAGCACTATGTGTTGCGAGAGTCTAGGCTGTCGCCATTGCCTCCAGGTTCGAGAGGCACATGCGTATTCCCGGTGGTATACGACGAGTGAGGCGACTGGTTCGAAAAAGGTACCGTCGTTTGAGATTGCGCTCGCTGGCCGAGACCATACAATAGCGGTGTCGTGGCTTCATTATTGAAATGAGATGTCACCGCTCGAAGGCGCGACACGAATGAACACAGCGAGAGAGACAGAGGAGCGCTGCCTAGTGCACTTCGTCAGCAGCAAATTCATTTAAATCTGAAATCTACTTTCGACTGCAGGAGAGGCACTGAAAGTTGTAAACTGATTTAAAGCCTGTGAATAGACCGTACTTTATAGTCCTTTCAAATTAACGCTCACCATGCTTGGAATCAGCAAATATGCGAACTATGTACAGGCCAGCCACAAAATAAAGCAAAGAATATCAACGACGAAGCGCTAAGTGCCATACGCAGTAGGCGCCTTTCAGCTATGCCTGTTGTTACCACCAGTATTCCGCAATAGCTCCAGTTCCCATACCTATGAGGATGCGTCAGAATGCTCAACGACAAGCATCTACTTCCAAAGGGTATGCAGTACAGCAAAAGGTAATGTGCGCTTTTCCACACGAAACAAAAACGCCAACCACTCCATGTGCCCATTGAAGGTTACATTCGTTAACATGCGACACCGGCAATTCTGCGAACGTAGAGGACGTCTGTCGAACTCAATTAGAATGAAATGAACTCTAGTACATGTAACGTCTTCTACAGCGCCTTTCTGCATACGAAGATCAACGTCTCTGTTTCCTCAGTTGAGGTGCCGACTACGGTGATGCGTGTTAAAGAACCGCCGCGGCGCTCCAACGTGATGAAGTCTGCCTGCATCCCTAATTAGATGTTGCCAACTAGAAATTGCAGCCATTGGAACAAAACCAAGTTCCTGTTTTTGTATCGAGAGCTACATTATCCACAGTTTCACCATTTCCCCGAGCCTGTCCGTGCTAGTCCGAAGAGTGAAGGAAGAAGAAAAGAAAAGAAGAAAATGAGCAAGAAGAAGAAAAAAAGGAAGATAAGAAGAAGAAGATTCGTTGGTTGGTTGGTTGGTTTGTGGGGTTTAACGTCCCAAAGCAACTCAGGCTATGAGAGACGCCGTATTGGAGGACTCCGGAAATTTCGACCACCTGGGGTTCTTTAACGTGCACTGACATCGCACAGCACACGGGCGCCTTGCTTTTCGCCTCCATCGAAAAAGACAGATAACTCGGTAGTTGCTAGAGGCGAACGACAACAGTGAGTTGCTCGGACAGAAGGTTTGTTCTAACGTTGTGACGGCGGTGGGCCCAGTATTTCGACGTAGAGACGATGTCATAGCACTAGAACTCTTTTACACGCAAATGGAAATGGTCAACGACGAGAGGCAAGGGGTGCTCACACCTGGAGTGATTCTCCTATGGCATAAATAAAGCTAAAACCATAAACTATAGGTGCAAAAGCCCGGCCTTTACTTTCAAGCAGAACACAAGCGTATCCATGCAGATTGCTCTCGTGTAACTCCAGGTTTAACCACAAGCTTAACCACAGCTATTATTTATTTTTATTCTGCTCGTGCAGTTAGGTGTCGACCTATTCTCCGCAGTGGACAATAAGCAAGCAATACGGTGTCTCGGAACGCATGCTGTCTAAACTCTTCTGCTTGCTTTTTATCTCGATAAACGAGTGAACCGCTTTTCGAAATCCGAACTCCGAAATCTCCCTTTCTCTTTTTCTCTCCGAACTCTAAAATACCTGCAACAAATCATAAAACTAAAGAAAGGAACTGAAATAAAAAGCTCAAAATTAAAAAAAAAAAAACACAAGAAGACTCACAATTCAACTCGAACTAAAAAAAGCTCGAAGAAAACAATAATGTTTATATAATAGATGACAACAAGAATAATACTAAATTTAGAGATCAGTAAAATAAAGCATCGGACATTAAATATAAAATAATAAAAAACTAAACATATGCTTATGAATTAAAAAGCCACAAAATTAAAATGGACTAAAAAACGAGCAAAAGAACCAAACTAAAAAACAATCCAGGTCTAATTGGTATGCTTTGCGCTCGCATAATGAAGCATTAATACCACCATAAAAGCTGTATATCAGCATAAGTTTAAACTGCCGACTTAACCCCACTGTTCAAGACGTTACCGTCTTTTTAAACAGGCTCCATAACACCACTGAAAAACAAAACCAGTATCGCGGTTCTTTTTCACGAGGGTCGCAGGTCGATCAATCGACTTAAGCGAAGGGCAATTCTCAATATTCCAGAGTTGAAAAAGAGTTCGATTTGTCTAGCTAAATTGCAAGAAACAACGCTAGCTTTGCAAAAAGATATTTATATTTTTTTAGACACACGGTAAACTCAAGACACAGCTTAGTCATTTCCGTAATAATGTTCTGGCCCTCAAGGCATACATTGTAGCAGCCTCAAGGTGGAATATTCAGTGTTATAAATGTAAGGGTTGTTGTTTGAGGCCGACAGATTTCTAAAACTCTACCATGAGGTCTCAACATATATTGAAAGCGATAATGCATAGAATTATTCCTCATTGTAACGTACTACGTCCTTTGGAAATTCCCACAGTGACGATTATGGATATATTGTTTTGTATTCCCAGCGTGGATGTCCTTGAGTTCTACAAAGGACGTGCCGGTTCTTAGCCCTGTGAGGGAATAGGGCGGAACGGGAAAGTTAGACATGAGTGAACGTCATAGCTGGCACCGTACGCGGCATGGTTAAGTCGGCACCTGGGTAAAAAAGAAAGACTACGATCCGCTAATCAAACCCGGAGCCGCATCCTCATCAGACAGTAGATATGGGACGTTTAAAAGAGGAAGTAGCAAGACGCGATCATGCAGTTATCTATTCCACTGAAACTGTCCCCCTCCCCCCTGAAACAATTGTTCCGTCAAAGCAACCATTTCAAATGACATTCAATGAAGAGACTGCTAAATTATTTTGAGCCTGCAAAGCCCAAATGTACATAACTTCCCTTCGTTTAACTGCACCCAGTGAATAATAATGCTGTATTAATCCCACAGCCGCTGAATAAACAGAGCTACGGCGAAGCTTCGTGCAAAGTAAAGCAACGCTACATTCAGACAGCTGATGAACGAAAGCCTCGTGAAAAGATGACCAACTAGAGTTTCCTGTATTTTGTTGCTTGCCTTACTCTTATGTTCATTCATCGCCATTTTCTATGCATGCAATGTTGTTTCAGTGCTTAGGACGCTCGCATACTGAGCCGGGGAAACCGGGTTTAAAACCAGCCGCGGCGGCTGCGTTGTGATGGAGACAAATCTTAACCTAGCAAAGGACTGTGCGAATCAGTGCGCATCAAAGAACCCCGGCTAATCAAAAGTATCTAGTACATACCTTGTACTACAGCCTACATCAAGCACCGGTCTTTAGGGGCGTCACATACCAAATAAGAAACCAAATCAAGCTAATATTTACCCATGGCCACAATATCCCAGGTTACAAACATTGTGTCAGTTTGGACAAACAAAAATAAAGAAACACTAACCGGGGAGTGGTTTGTCTGGTGGATGTCGTCCTGGAAACAAACCCAGAAAGATAATATTATACAAAAGAAGCAATAATAAAATATAATTTTGAGAACGCGGGCATTCAATTAGATAACAGGTTGTGCCACCCATATCAGCCGAAGGCAGCTGGTGCCGATTCCGCACCTATAATAGCCTTGAAACCTCTCAACGTCTAAGAATATTACTTGAGCGGCTTTTGAAATTAGTTTCGGTCTCTTAAATTTGCTTTTTAAACACGATTTTCAGCATAACATATACAATTACAAATATTTTATTTATTCTGAGCACGAGCCCTTATTTCTTTCACGAACGAAAGTTTTGACACAGATAAACATGACTGAAAGTATAAGACAGCCATAGACGCAATGACACAGCAGTAAAAATAACCATTTCACTAAAATTCAACTACATGACTGTAACGATTTAAAGAGTGCTAACGGAGCGTTGAAAAAGCCAATGATAAGGATAGAAATTGAAGCATCTATCAACCGCCTGGTGCCATTTTCCATGTGGCGTATGTGGATATAGAGGATAAAAACAGCTCCAGGATTTCCCTGTAAATTCTTACACGAGGCCGCCGAAAAAGAAAGACAGCACTAGTCGATACTGCACTGCGCCCACGAACGAGTCACTGAGTCAATAGGGCTCAGTTGTCTAAAGTGTTTCCCGCTCCTTCTCTCGCCACGGCGTTGCTGTAGAGTGGTGAGCTACACACGCAGCACTGTCCATCCCGCCTTCTTCAATGCGGTCTTCGGCGAAGCAACGACTGCCACTCCCTGGGGAGTGTACGTGATCCTTGTGATGGTCAGAGGGATTCGTGCGAACACCTACAGCACTGACGGTCAATGCAAGGTTCGCCAATGTCCCTTTCAAAATATCATTTGCGAATCTGTGGCAGATTTTTACGGGCATGCTGGCGGTAAGCTTGATAACTGAAATTTTCTCTACATGATGCATGCAGCTTATCGGCACTTCCTGAGCCTCTTTCTGAGGCACTAAATGAACTTTGTACTTAAATAGAGGCTCCATTGCTATTTGCAACAACAGCAGAGATTAGCGCCCACGAACCATATGTTGACATTTCCGAAACTTAACATTGCATTTCATTAAAACTTTTCCCTCTTACTTCTCTTAGGTACAGAGACAGATATCTGTTAGAATGTGTGTGCATGCGTGTGTGTGTGTGTGTGTGTGTGTGTGTGTGTGTGTGTGTGTGTGTGTGTGTGTGTGCGTGTGTGTGAGTGTGTGCGTGTGTGTGAGTGTGTGTGAGTGAGTGAGTGTGTGTGTGTGTGTGTGTGTGTGTGTGTGTGTGTGTGTGTGTGTGTGTGTGTGTGTGTGTGTGTGTGTGTGTGTGTGTGTGTGTGTGTGTGTGTGTGTGTGCGTGTGTGTGAGTGTGTGCGTGTGTGTGAGTGTGTGTGAGTGAGTGAGTGTGTGTGTGTGTGTGTGTGTGTGTGTGTGTGTGTGTGTGTGTGTGTGTGTGTGTGTGTGTGTGTGTGTGTGTGTGTGTGTGTGTGTGTGTGTGTGTGTGTGTGTGTGTGTGTGTGTGTGTGTGTGTGTGTGTGTGTGTGTGTGTGTGTGTGTGTGTGTGTGTGTGTGTGTGTGTGTGTGTGTGTGTGTGTGTGTGTGTGTGTGTGTGTGTGTGTGTGTGTGTGTGTGTGTGTGTGTGTGTGTGTGTGTGTGTGTGTGTGTGTGTGCGCCCCTGCATGTTTCCGGACAGCATAAAGCATTTCTCGGCGTTCTCATGTTTCCTATCAAGCAGAATTTATGTTTTTTTTTTAGCATCGCGCTGGCGGTACCTGTGGCGCAGTCCCAACATCCCTGTTGAGGAATAAAGTAGAATAGGCTTATGTCGAAAGACATTTACATTTCATTTTATTTAACCTCTAAAGCTATGTAAGTCCTAAATTCTAATATTGCTTGAATAAATTACTGTAGCTGGCAATGCTAAGCCGACGCGAGCTGCGTTTGTGTGAAAACACTGCGACCCTAGAAAATTGAAATATTTGGCATAAATAGAACATTCTCTTTCTTTTCAACCCACATAATACTTGTCCCACCATTCCTCTCAAAAGCCGCTTCTGTAATGTAGTCCGCTGATCGTATAGGAAGCATGCGCTCTTGAGAGGACCTTTATTTGTTTAGCGAAACATTTTTCGGAACTAAATGAACTAACAAGAAAGTATCAAGTTCGGCAGCCTGTTTCTTGAGCACCAGAGACGCTCAAAAGCTTCAACAGTATTTGCACTGGTGTGTCTCGAATGACATGATAAACACGATAAGAAAAGTGAACAGAACACCACAGCTCAAAGCCATCCCTTTTTTCTGATTTGCCCAAACGCTGAGTCTAAGACATCATCGCACGCCATGTATCGAGCTGATTATAAATAAACTAAACAATGCTTGTCACCAGGTGACTACAGTTAAGCAAAAATAGCTAGCGCGCATCTCGTGTATAGCTCAAAATTTAAAATGCATGTTTTTCTTTAATGCATAGTCTGGAATTGATGAGTCATGATATCACTGTTAGACATTTGTAATACACAGGAACAAAACGGTGATCATGCGCCTATGCTGACTTACAAAGCGCGGGTTATAAATACAGTTATCCGAAGCTAAGCGCATATTTTCGACTGCAACGTCAAAACATTCCAGTAACATCGCATGTAAAATGTGAGTAGCGATGCTCCGCAAAACAGCCGCTGTGCTTACGTATAGAGGCGTGATAGAGCTCGCTGAATATGGCTGAAAAAGAACGTAATGGAGAAGTCGTTGTATTATAACAGTAAGTTGACAGCAAAGGAAAATTGATGTGCAAGTACACACGAAAGGATGAGGTACAATAAAAGAAGGGCCCAGAATTTTGTGTTTCACTTCTCAGCCGAAATGGAGAAGGAAGCGGCTGACCTAATTTTTACGCTGCTGGCCTCCTCTTGTGAACCTTTCGCAGTGGCTGCCCTATGTAACTTAAGTGAGGAGTCTAAAAGGTCGATTACCTTGTTGGAAACTGACAAGTATATCCCAAACCGCTGCCAGAGCGTCTCATAACCATGCTTACTTTGGGCAGTCCTGCACAGAAATGTACAGGAACATTGAATGCCTAAACTGCCTAGAACATTCGATGGCATCGTATTTTGCTCCAGCTCATCAAATAGCGAACTCATCGCTAGTCCAACAGAGAACTACGATTTAGAAAGAGCCTTCGTTAGTCCTTATGGCATAGCAATAAAGCATCGCGTTCGGTTACCTTTATCAGTCATCGCCACAGACCAGGTATCAATGCGTCAGTCAACGGTGAAGCTTCTCCTTCGTCTTCTTTGCTCACGCCACCAATGTGCCCGCTGGTGACGCAAGCAAGAGCTTCTCGTATCTGTTACCACTGAGCCGTTTTAACCTAAACCGTTTAAAGAACGCGAAAAGAAATTGGAAGTCGATTAATTTACTCAGCACTTACAAGCTATTTGCATTGCCATACAGCCTATAGGAAGGTTTCAGCTCAGTTTCTATTTATTAACGGGCAGGATTCGTTTTTCGTTTTCAAGTTGTTTTTATTTTAGCTTCCTTAAACATTGCTCCACGCGTAGCAGCAACTTACGCAGAAATTTATAGAGGGCGTTTTGGACCACTTAAGACATACTAAAGTGCGATGAGGCGAAACCCATTATAGAATGGTAGATTGCAGCCCTCCAGTACGCCACATCTATCTCCTTTTCTTCTTTCACTCTCCCCTTCTCCTCCTTTACGGTGTGGTACATGTGGAGAATTGTGAATGGAGGCAAACGAAGAGGCGTCGTGTGTTGTGCGATGTCAGCGCACGTTAAAGATCCCCAGGTGGTCGAAATTACTCCGTAGCCCTCCACTAAGGCTCCTCTTTCTCTTTCTACTTTCACTCTTACCTTCCTCCCTTCCAGTACGGCGCAGTTGAGGTGTCTACAGAAAACAAGTGAGACAGTTACCGCGCCTTTCCCTTCCTATAAATCAATCAGGTGGAGAATTGTGAGCCCCGCCGGCTGGTGCAGTGCAGTGGGCAGAGGCATGATTTTCAAGACGGAATTACGGCGCCTTCGTGTAGCATTACCGTGAGCTGTTTTCGAGCAAAGCACCAAGTGAAGAAGGGTTTAGAGATAACTTTTTGCCTCTGATGCCAATATTAGGCAAAGAAGTTACCGAAGAGATAGAGAACGAAATAAGTGTGGAGGAAACAGAAAAAGCCATTGATGAATTGAATGTCGCAAAGTCCCCGGGACCAGATGGTTTGAGTGCGGCCTTTTACAAGAGCCTTAAAAGTGAGTTATCTATCATGCTCTATAGGCTTTTCAAGGAGTGCTTTGATGTGGGTTATCTGCCACCGTCGTTTAGCAACACGCATACGGTCTTGGTTCCCAAGACTGATGAGCCAGCCATGCTTTTAAAAGTTACAAGCTATAGACCGATCACGTTAACAAATGTTGATTATAAAATTCTGATGAAGATGTTAGCTAAGAGATTGCAATACATTATAAAAGATTTTGTTCGACCTCATCAAATATGTGGAATAAAGACCAGAAGCATATTTAATAATATTCATGTAGCGCGTAGTGTGTTCAAGTACTGCGATGCTCTAAACAGGAGAGTGGCATTGGTTCAAGTTGATTTTGAAAAAGCATTTGAACGTGTGTCTCATGAAATGTTGTACTGTTTGTTGGAACATATTAGCGTTGGTGCCGTTGTATTGAAAGGAGTTAAAATGGCTTATGCATGTTGTTCTACACGCCTTATGATTACAAAGTGTTATCTGAAAGAATTGATGTAAGAGCATCTGTGCGGCAGGGATGACCACTGTCTCCTCTCCTCTGTGCTATATATTTGGAACCATTGTGTAGAATGGTATAACTGCTAACGAATACATCCGTGGTTTTAGGTTGGGAGTATGTGAAGTTAAAATATTGGCATACGCTGATGATGTGGCGTTTTTTTGTGAAGACCGCGAAAGCGTTTCGGAAGCTTTGAAAGTAACGCAAAGGTATTGCAGGCAGACTGGTAGTGCTGTTAATTTAAAGAAAAGTCTCGGAGTCTGGCACGGGGAATGGGAAGAGAAACCGGAAGCTTTCTGTGGAGTAAGATGGGCTACAAAGCCCGGAGTTTATTTGGGAGTCCCATTGGACAAATACGGGGAAAATATGAATTACTGGAATGAAAAAGCGGAAGAAATACGGGAAAGGACGAAAGGAGGGATGGGACGTAACCTCTCTATTTTCGCCCGTGCGACTGTATGCAATACCTTTTTGGTGGCAAGAATAATGTATTTACTTCAAATATTGTATTTTGCTCGAATCGATATACAAAGGTTCCATCGTGTATTTGCGGTCTTCATTTGGTCGTTCAACTGGGAACGAATTAACAGAGATAATCTATTTCGGGGAGTTAGAGACAGAGGGTTGTCTCTAATGCATCTTTATGTGCGGCAGATGGTTTTAAGGTTTTGTTTCCTACGTGACCAAAAAGATGCATTCCTGAGAACTTTTATGCAAATCATGCTAACCAGTGCAATTCCAGAGTTTACAGTCTCTTCATGCTCTGCTCGGGGATACACTGTGTCACGCTTCCTGCGAGAAGTGGTGTGGTCGTTCAGGTTTTTGCGCGTGCGGTACTCTGTAGAGTATTTAGCGACGGTATCACCTAAGCGGCTGTACAAGGATCTTATTTCGCAATTGTTCCCAGCTCCATTGTACAGAACCTTATACTCTGAAGGCCCAGGGAAAGACGTGCTCAAGCGAGTTAAAAACATGACTGTTGCACCGGGCGTAAAAACATTCTTTTTAAATTGCATACAGGAACCCTCCCAGTCAAAACATGGATGGAAGAAAAGGGCCTTTTTGTACCTTGGGGCTCAAACTGTCTACTATGTAGGAAACCTGAAACAGTTGAGCACGTTTTCCTGGATCGTTGGGATGCGGTGTTTTACTGGGATGTGTTACAAAGGACACTTAAAAAAGACCTGCCATTGACGCCACGTGGAATTCGGTACTTGACAACTGGTAATGATTTTCAGTATGACCTCATCATGCTATTGGGCCTTCACAGTATTTGGAGGAGTAGGATGGCTTATAGACACTGTGATGTTGATGCACGATCTGTATGTGATTATTTTGTTGAACAAGTGTATAAACTAAAAAAATTTTTGAAGCAGCAAGACGCTGCGGAGGAGGTCTTGAATCTGATGGGCGAACTTGTGGTAATGAAAGTTCATTAGACACGGTTGTCAGCCAAGGGGCATGGCAACCACGATCTTTTACTGATGTATTTGTATATTGTGAGCTCTCCACGGATCTTCTTTCATTTGTACATACCATGATCTTCTTCTTCCTCTTGTACATGCCATCATCATCGTCCCGCGGCGCCGGCTCTGGCGCGCGCTTGGGTTTTCTCCATCAGATTAAACACTGACACGGCATACCTTGCCTTGCCTTCACGACCTTGCCGTCTGGACCTGGCCTTCTTTCACAAGTGGTGGAGGTGAAATTTGATCCCCTTGCTGCCTTGTGTCCTGCCTCTCGCTGGAGCTACGTTCCGGTCGCCGTTTAACAACTACCATCGTCATGTCAACCGAGAGCAGTCCCGACCCGGCCGGACCCTCTACCTCGGCTACACCGCCGTCTCCGAAGGTGCCCACACGACAACGCGACCCGCCGCTGTTCGCTGGTCGTCGCGACGAAGACGTCGATGACTGGCTTGACACTTATGAACGCTGCAGTGCCTACAACCGGTGGGATGATGCTTTGAAATTTTTGAACGTATCTTTCTACCTTATTGAGGTCGCCAGAAATTGGTATATTAACCGCGAGCCCCACACCACAAACTGGCCCAATTTCAAGCAGCAGTTCCGACAGTACTTCGCCGACCCGGCTGTTCGGACGGAGATCGCAAGGAACAAGCTCGCTACCCGCCGTCAAGGTCCCGATGAGTCCTATGCGTCATGCATAGAGGACGTGCTGGCACTATGTCGGCGTATCAGTCCCACCATGCCGGAATCTGAACGTGTACACCATGTCTTGAAGGGAATCAATTCAATGGCTTATACCACCCTAGTTGCCCAAAATCCATCAAGTGTTGATTCCATTATAACGACCTGCCAACGCCTCGACCAGCTACAGTCCTCCCGATTGCAGCCCGGCTTCACTACTGCCTTGACCTCTACTGGCCTCGATCTAAAAGCCATGATTCGAGCGATAATCCGCGAGGAGCTCCAAGCCCTCATCCCTTTCTGCCGGCACGGATCCGATCATTCGTCTCCTCCTTCTAACGACGCCGGCCTCCGCCACATCATTAAAGAAGAGTTGGCCACTATCAACCACCCTGTCACACCTGATCCTCCTGCACCTCGCCCAGCACCGACTTACGCTCACGTCGCTGCATCCCCTCCTCCTTTTGTTCCCCCACCCCAAGCACCACCCTACAACCACGTCAACGCCATGACGACGGCTCAACCGACGCCACCCTATTACGCACCTTGGCGCCCCTCTCGCCCAGTGTGCTATTATTGTGGAATTCGAGGACATATATCTCGCTTTTGTCGCCGACGCATTCAGAACGAGCGACGTGGTTACGACGCCTTCGAAAGTGACATACCTGCATATTATCAGCGACGACCAATTCCCAACCAACCTCGTCGATTCTCTCCACCGCCGGTATCCTCGTCTGAACCAAGTGGGGCTCATGTATCCCGACGCCGGTCCCCTTCCCCATACCGCCGCTCTATTTCGCCACTTCGACCAGCAACAACTGTTCCTGTCCGTAATTCGGAAAACTAAGCGATGCAGTTTCCGGAGGAGAAACTGCACTTTGCGAACTTACAAAAAGTCCTCCTCATCGCCCGTACAATATGATTTCCGTTTTAGCTGAAGGATTCCCGGTCGAAGCTTTGATTGACACAGGAGCTGCACTTACTGTTATTCATGCTGATTTGTGCCACCGTTTGCGGAAAGTAACGACACCATACGATGGACCTGAACTTCGTGGAGCAAATGGCGTCCCTCTGCACCCTTCAGCAAAATGTACAGTTCGAGTTGTTATAAACGGCGTCCGCCACCATGTGCAGTTTGCTGTGCTTTCACCGTGTGCGCATTTGATGATTTTAGGATGGGATTTTTTGTCAACCACTTCAGCGTTAATTTCTTGTGGCGACCGTGTCATCCATATGACAGACAGTGATTTTTCATCTGACATATCTGCACGGCATCATTTCCTCATTTCCGCAGCTGATACTGTATTGCCTCCACATTGCGAAACACTTATTACCGTTGTTTCCGAACACATCAGTGACGGGGATGTATGTACTCATCGCACCATCTCATCGTCATCTTGCACGTGGAATCGCCTTCCCATCAAGCCTTGTACGATTCCGCAGCAGCTCAGCAATAGTAGCTGCCACGAACACTTCCCGTGAATCCCTCGTGCTGACTAAAGGAACTTCCCTGCCATGCATAGTGGATGCTCACCCTATATCCATGATGGTGCTCACTGCGCCGCTACCTCCGCAACGTGATTCATCGCAAGTCTCTCTTTCCATGCTGTCGAAGACAATCAATTCGAACCTCATGCCACACCAACGACAAGAATTGCTGCAATTGCTTCAAGCCCAACAAGCCATTTTTGATGCCATTTCCCCACCACTGGGACGGACTAGTGTTGCACATCACCGCATCCTTACCGAAGGTAACTCAATAGTACGCCGACGATCTTATCGAGTTTCTCTCTCGAAAAGAAAAGTAATTGAGGAAAATGTCAATGACATGCTCCGTCGCGATATTATTCGTCCATCAACAAGCCCATGGTCCTCCCCAGTAGTATTAGTTAAAAAAAAGGACGGATCGGTGCGATTTTGTGTTGATTATCGCGCACTCAACAAAATTACCCGCAAAGACGTCTACCCGAGGCCGCGTATTGATGATGCCCTTGACTCTCTCCAAGGTGCCGAATATTTCTCGACATTGGACCTCCGCTCAGGTTATTGGCAAATACCTATGCATGAGGACGACAAAGAAAAAACCGCTTTCGCAACTCCCGACGGACTTTACGAGTTTAATGTTATGCCCTTCCGCCTTTGTAACGCACCCGCAACATTTGAAAGAATGATCGATACTGTACTTCGTGGTCTCAAATGGAGAACCTGTTTATGTTACTTGGATGACATTGTTATCTTTTCGTCAACTTTTACTTACCATCTCACGCGCCTGATTGAAGTCCTCACGTGTCTTGCTTCAGCGGGCCTTCAGCTCAACACCAAGAAGTGCTATTTTGCAGAGAAGGAAATTAAAATATTAGGACATCTGGTTAGCCATGACGGCATTCGCCCAGACCCTGAAAAAATAACCGCGGTCTTGAACTTTCCTCGTCCGCAACGGACTACAGATTTGCGCAGTTTCCTCGGCCTGGCGTCCTATTTCCGGCGATTTATAAGACATTTTGCAACTATTGCTGCGCCACTTCATGAACTGCTTAAAGCGCGCAGCCCTTTCGTGTGGACTGAACAGTGCAAAACTGCTTTTAACGACCTAAAGCACGCCCTCACATCAGATCCAGTTCTTGGCCACTTCAGCGACAGCGCTCCTACCATCCTGCACACTGATGCCAGTGGTCACGGTCTTGGCGCTGTACTTCTGCAGAGCGATGCAACTTCACGTGAGAAAGTGATTGCCTTCGCCAGTCGGACCATGACTCCAGCTGAGAAAAACTACACCATTACCGAGCAGGAATGTCTCGCCGTCGTTTGGGCTGTTCAAAAGTTTCGCCCTTACCTATATGGTCGGCATTTCACAGTTGTGACCGATCACCATGCTCTTTGCTGGTTATCTTCGCTGAAAAATTTCACAGGCAGACTTGGCCGCTGGATTCTACGCCTGCAAGAATACCATTTCGACGTCGTTTATAAATCGGGCCGCCAACACCAAGACGCCGACGCTCTTTCTCGCTGCCCGGTTTCGGAATCAGCCGGCTGTTTTTCTTCACAATGCATTTCCACCTCTGACCACAGCCGATCATCGCTTCCACCGACGCATATTACGGCAGTTTCTTTTGACGGCTCTGAGAACAAGTACGCTCTCCGCTCACAGCAATTAGCTGATGCCTACTGTCGGCCCATCATCGACCGCCTTATCGGCGCTTCGAGCCCACCCAACGCTAGGCTTCGCCGACAGCTTCGCAATTTCAAGCTTGAAGATGGCATACTACGCCGCTACGTGTATTATCCTGATGGAACTCGCTGGCTCCCAGTCGTACCGCGTGTGCTTCGCCCACGTATACTAGCGCCTTTCCACGATGACGCTACTGCAGGTCATCTTGGTTTTAACAAAACATACGACCGCGTAAAAAGACGATCCTTTTGGCCTGGCCTGTCTACCACCGTAGCTAAATACGTTGCTTCCTGCCACCTGTGCCAACGTCGCAAGCGGCCGACTTCTTCCCCCGCTGGTCTTCTACAGCCCCTTCCCTGTCCCGCCATACCATTCGACGTAGTTGGCATCGACTTATATGGTCCCCTACCTCTCTCCAATGGTGGTAACCATTGGATTATAAGAGCTGTCGACCACCTTACACGCTATGCTGAGACGGCCCCTGTACCGACTGGTTCCGCTGAAGAGGTAGCTAATTTCTTTTTGCGGTCAATTGTATTGCGTCATGGCGCTCCTCGAGTGCTTCTAAGTGACCGCGGGACGGCCTTCTTATCGACAGTCGTATCCGAAGTTCTTCGTGCGTCATCGACCCTCCATAAGACAACCTCAAGCTACCATCCCCAGACTAACGGTCTGACTGAGCGATTTCACCGCACCCTATCGCATATGCTATCCATGTATATCACACCGGATCATCGAAATTGGGACACTATTCTACCATTCGTCACTTTCGCCTATAACACAGCAGTACAGCGGACTACCGGTTATTCTCAATTTTTCCTCGTTTTCGGCCGTCCTCCCACTACAATCCTCGACACTTCCTTCTTCTCTACGCCCGACTACTCCTCATCATTATCAGCCCAGTTCTTATCCCGTGTGGCCAGATGCCGTCATTTGCCCGCCTCAACACAGCAGCGTGCCAGGAAGACCGCAAGAGTCGCTACGATTGGAAGCGTCGCGTCGTCTCTTTTCGTCCTGGTGACGAAGTACTGCTCTATACACCACTGCGGACCCCTGGCGTTAGTGAAATTTCAGCACCGCTATCTTGGTCTCTACAGGTAATCAACCAAACGTCCCCGGTAAACTACCAAGTCACACCTGTTGATCCCCCAGCTGACCGACGCTACCGTGGAACTGAAATTGTTCATGTATCTCGCTTGAAGCCGTTTGTGCGCCGCGGTACATCGGTTGGTTAGGAGCGGCCAGGCTGGCCGCTTCCGCCCCCCGGGCAGATTGTGTGAGCTCTCCACGGATCTTCTTTCATTTGTACATACCATGATCTTCTTCTTCCTCTTGTACATACCATCATCATCGTCCCGCGGCGCCGGCTCTGGCGCGCGCTTGGGTTTTCTCCATCAGATTAAACGCTGACACGGCATACCTTGCCTTGCCTTCACGACCTTGCTGTCTGGACCGGGCCTTCTTTCACAATATATTCATGCAAGAAAGAAAAAAAAAGCCGGGTGGTGCAGTGGTAAGACGCCCGATTAATGTGCCCGAGTACCCGCGTTCGAACACGACCTCAGCGGCTGCGTTTCGATGGAGGCTAAACGAAGAGGCGTCCGTGTGCTGTGCGATGTTGTTGCTGTTGTGGCCACGGTGGTTGTGGCTGTAGGAAGAAGGAAAATAAAATGCACGGGCTTGCTACTGGCTCTGTAGCTGAGCCACCTGCCGCTGCCCTCATGCAGACAGAAGAGAAAATAGAGAAGAAAAAGAATGAAGAGGGAGAGAAAGATGCGCGCCACAACAACGGCCGTCGTCTACCACCGAAGCGGTGGCGTGTGCAATGACGGCCTACAACAGATAAATCTTCGGTGGCAGGCCAGCCCCCGCCGCAAGCGGCGTGACCTACCTGTCCCAGGTCCATCAAGGGAGACGCTGTGCGATGTCAGCGTACGTTAAAGATCCCCAGTGGGTCGAAATTGCTCCGTAGCCCTGCACTACGGCTCCTCTTTGTCCCTTTCCACTTTCATTCCCACCTTTCTTCCTGCCTTCCCTTACGGCGCGGTTGAGGTGTCCACAGAAAACAAGTGATACAGCTACAGCACCTTTCCCTTCCTATAAAATCAATTTTTAAAAAATTGGGACAGATGCCGCGCCTTTTCTATCCTGTAAATCAATTTCAAACGCCGCTGATGCCTGCTGTAGTAACGACTTCTAGACCTTCCTCCCCGCCATTATGGCGTGGTACATGTGACCGCGGAGAATCGTGACAGATACTGCGCCTTTTTTATCCTGTAAATGAATTGCAAACGACGCTGATGCCTGCTGTACTAACGCCTGGACCTTCTGATTGATTGATTTATAGGAAGGAAAAGGCGCGGTAACTGCCTCACTTGTTTGCTGTGGGCCCCTCAACCGCGCCGTAAGGCAATGGAGGAAGGTGGGAGTGAAAGTGGAAAGAGAGAAAGAGGAGCAGTAGTGGAGGGCTACGGAGTAATTTCGACCAGCTGGGGATCTTTAACGTGCGCTGACATCGCACGGCACACGGACGCCTCTACGTTTCGCCTCCATCGAAACGCAGCCGCCAAGATCGGGTTCGAGCCCGGGTACTCCGGCAGAGTAGTCGAGCGTCTTACCGCTGCACCATCCCCGCGGGCCTAGACCTTCTTCCACTCCTTTACGGGATGGTACAAGTTCCCGCGGAAAATTATAAAAGATATTGCGCCTTTTCTATCCTGTAAATCAATTTCAAACGCCGCAGATGCCTGCTGTACTAACGCCTCCTAGACCTTAATCCCCTCCTTTACTTCGTGGTACATGTTTCCGCATAGATATATGACAGATACTACGCCTTTTCTATCCTGTAAATCAATTTCAAGCGCCGCTAATGGCTGCTGTACTAATGCCTCCTAAACATCTGGGTCTGCTTCTGTTTGCTGTGTGGTGCGGCGTTCGAGGAAGCGGCAAATGAAAGACGCCGCACGGACGCCTGGATCGGACGCCCGACGAGGTTAGTTTCGTTATAGTGTACGTTTCGTATATGCATGAATAGCCTGGTGACGTTATGACGGTACATCGTGACGGTACATCGCGCGCCCCTTGTCGAACACAAGCATCATTTCATTGAACGCATCAAAGTTCACCGGCGTGCTATAAAGGAAAGTAAAAGCGCGGTATCTGTCACTCGCGGTATCCCGCTATCATTCTCACGGTAGACAAGGGGAATTATGAAGACCGTTTCATGAATATGTTTTCGAGTCTGGAGTGGTTTATTGCCATTCAAAAAGTGGCTGGAGAACCTCCCGAATGGCTATCTAAGATTGGTTTGGTTTGGTTTGTGGGGCTTAACGTCCCAAAGCAACTCAGGCTATGAGAGACGCCGTAGTGGAGGACTCCGGTAATTTCGACCACCTGGGTTTCTTTAACGTGCACTGACAACGCACAGCACACGGGCGCCTTGCTTGTCGCCTCCATTTACGAGCTGCTGCCGAGGCCGGGATTCGATCCCGCGTCCTTGAGAACAGTAGTCGAGCGCCGTAACCACTGCGCCACCCCGGCAAGAGTAGAGCCTTTGTGGTCGCTGCGAGAGTTTTAAAGCGACGAAGCCAGTGTAACCCTGGCTGATAATGACATTCATTCATGTACCTTGCCTTGTGTGTCGTTTTTCATGTTTTGATCTGAGTTTCCTTTCGTGTTATGTCGGGTGAATAAAGAAAAAAATCCGGGGCGTGGTGCAGTTGGTGCAGTCGTTCTCAATCTGGCGATACCTGATACCGTGAAGGTTGAGCGGGAAACATTTCTTGATTTCTTTCGAGGATGTCTCAGAAGAAACTGCGTCCCAGCAATGAAAGAAATCATGCTGAATGGTTTCATCATTTTTGCATAATACACAGTGCACCCCCAAGGCACAAAGATAACCTCTTTTGTGGCCAAGCTTTAACCAGAAAAATCCCGCTATGTAGTCTGTAAAAGAATGTTTTGGCTGCAGGAAGTCAAATGCCCGCGAATAGCTCGTTGAATACAAGGAGAGTATAACAACATATTGGGGCAAAACTGCTGAGTTTCCGCTAAATAGCAACGCGTAAAATTGGGCCCTTAGATAGCCTAATCAATAAAGCGGTTAAATAACTTCCGCATGAATACGTGGCCCAAAGCAAGACCTCCAAGTAAGCTTTGAAACGGGTTGGTCTACCTGTCATTTCCCAAGAGGAACCCCACACAAACACTGCAAACACCCTAAACAACTTTTGCGCAGGGAGCAGTGTAGCATTTGCGCTACGTACCACAGCTAGCTGACTAAGAAAATAAAAGTGTGGCACGTCAAAACAACTGAGGTTCAGTCCACGACATCAAGTTGTCTTTTTTAGCAAAAGCTACATTGACAACGAATGTGCGATTTTGCTGCGGCGATGCTAGAGCACTATAGCGATGCTCCGAGGAGGCTCCGAGCAGACACCGACCTTAAAACGTTGCCTAGCAACCGCCGCAGCTGGCGGACGCTGCGCCATCTGGCATGACGTAACACGAACGGTGCGCCTCTTCGTGGAGCAGCCACTGTCGTTTGGTACGTTTGGTATGACGTCACACCGCGCGCCTAGTTGTTGCGCTCGACTCCGCTCGCTTCGCCATCTGTGTCGCATGCTGGCTAACTGTTATTTGTTTGCGCAGGCAGACCAGGGTCTTGGCGAGTGCAACTCTAGACTGTCGTTCTAGGTCTAGCGATCCCTTACAGGCGTACCTTACGTGGAATACATCCAACGTTTCAAAGAGGCCGCCATGTGGTCACCGCGAGAGATACCACAGCACGCACATGCGGCGGGTATTCCTCGTCACTGCCTGCGTCGGGCAGAGCCTTGCTTCACACCGTAAAGTGTTTGTGTGTATCCTTGGAGGACTGCTTTCAATAAACTGTCTCTTGTGTGAACTTGGAATCTTATGCATTTGCAGCGCATCGATTCCCTCCCTGCGGAGGTGAGTACGCTCTGAGGTGTTTGCGTGTGCGCGTGCTGACAATTGATAGGAGATTCAGCTCGAGCGAAGCTCTAACCCGCCATGCTTGATGGCCTTTCACAAAGTAGAAACCAGAAGCTTTTAGTTTACACTCGTTATCCATATAAGTGTTTTATTGCCTACAATTATCTGCGTTTATTTTATTGTCTTCTGGGTCGACTATTAGGTGACACCATAAGAAACGAGAACACCAACTGAGCCCTTGGTGACAGCTAGCAAGCGTAGAGCTACTTCACAATAAATATAGCGAAGAATGCCTCGGCTAAATTCTAACAAAGATTCCTCCATACGGTTTGCACCACGCTAACAAGTGGCGGCCATATTTTGTAGCGTAGCCATTCTTCAATCAAAAGCCATCGGGCCTTCTGGCTTCGACGGCTGGTGACGCCCGCGCCCGCCTCTGAGGGGCTTTTCTGAGAGCTCACAGATGACACAGAAAGTTTGTACAATTGTTCGGTTAGTGGTTTGATTTATGGAGTTTAACATCCCAAAGCGACTGAGGCTATGATAGACATCATATTGGAGGGCTCCTGAAATTTCGACCATTTGGAGTTCTTTAACATGCACTAACAACGCACAGCACACAGACTCCTTGCTTTTCGCCTACATCGAAATGCGACCGCCGCGGCCGGGATTCTGTCCGATCGCGCATCCTTGGGCGCAGTAGTCGAACGCCATAACCACTCCACTACCACGGCGGGTCAGAATGCGCAATGAGGGTAGGATATTTTGGTGCAGCAAAACGTTGAATTTAACCGGCCAGCTCCATTACTTGTGTTCTAACTGCCTGTGCCGAATGGAATATGTTCTCAAACGGGCGAGACGTGGGTGCGTTCATTAGTTTTATTGTCTGCTACGGAAGAGTCTTGGTCGATCACATGTTTGTGCTCTCTGAAAGCATAGATTATAAGCAGATTATTGCCTGAACACTTACTGTTCAGCGCTCAGTGTTCTTGCCTAAAGAAACAATACGTTTTGAGACCACTGTATTGCGTATGCAAGGAATCTAGCGGTATGCAGTGGACGTAGTATTATGAACTCAACGTAGTCGCAAGTCATCGGAATACCATGCGCTTGACAATATTTTAATAAACCACAGCATTTAATGGAAACACTTTCAACTTCCTTTGTCAGCGATGGCTTCATTAACCAAGGCTACAGGACACCCATAGGCGACCTAGTGAGATTAAGAGGAGTATTTAAAATTGTCGTGGTTTTATCGCAGGTATCATTTAAAATACAGTTCAGGGAAGCTGCAGTATCTCCGAACGGTTTTATACATTACTACCTACAATAACGAGATTGCAATGGCACAAGATATATATTTTAGGAGAATTTCTTGCGCGTACACCCTGGTACCAAGAATTGCCACAACACGCTGTACACAGTCGTTCATAAAGGATCATGGTGGTGATGCCATATCACGGACGTGGCTTAAAATTTGGTATCTCGGGACCAGCGAGCGCGTGCGCACTGGCTGCTAAAAATTCTTTACTCAGCTAAACATGTGCATGTGCTTGAATGATCATTTTCTTTTTCGATATCTGACTCGTCAACTCCCAAATGTGTTACTAAGACGCGTAGAAAGGACTGAGAGGCAGAAGCAGCGGAGACTACTATCGCGTCTGCTCATCCAACTCTTCGGCGTTGACGCCAGGATTGTCGCAGTGGGCGCCCGCAGTCTCGCTGGCAATAGAGGTTGGTGGCGCCAGTCCCAGGTAGTCGTGAGTCCTCACCACTACTGGCGCGTCCTCTTCGAACGTCGTCTGCCTCCTCACCGAGAGCTTTCTCCCTATACGGTGAAGTCAAAAAAAGTGTTTTAGGCACACTATAGTTGGAAAGACCTCACTGCACCCATCTCTCTATCAAGTGGCAGGCTTACTGATTAAAAAATTAGGCGCCCGTTGAGTTTAGGTGTGCGCATATACATTCAGAAGCAGTATTTACTGCTTGTTTGGCTAAGTTTCGCTTCCTTAACTTTGTTTCGTCCCATCCTGTCATGTTTAGCGGAGTATTCACGAGAACTTTACGGTTTTATTAGAATGAAAGAGGCGTAATTATTGTATTTAGTGCAATTTTGCCAGAAGAGATGAAGGTGATGACATCCGAAGCGCAGTGTGCAAGACCAGTATCTCAGCAGGGGGCGAAGCGGCCTACGTCGTGGCGCAGTGGTCGGACGCCGGGTGCAATTCAAGCTGATTTGTTAGCCACGGCCTGAGTTGAAACCCATGCATGGCAGGTTTTTTTTTGCCGAGCGGTTTCTCGGAGGAGGCCTCAGAGTCACCTCGGTGAAATTCAAGAATATGGGCGGTAATAATTTGTAGCAAATTAATATCACAAGGCCACACCCCTCTGTGTTGCAGCTGGACTATTCAACTCTACCCTAAATGAGGTTGTTAGGAGGGCCCAGCCAATACCTGACCGCTACACAGAAAGGCCGCACTGCTGTCTGCTGCCTTCCAAAACTTGCTGCACATTCATTTAAGATAGAGCTTTTACTCAGGGTTTTTTGTCTGTTCATATTTGGACGGACATTTATGCAATAAAGCATTCTCTCGTGAAAATTTTTGTTTTTTGAATGGCAACATATATAGGTGGCGTCGGGCAACGATCGGGTCAGTAAGTGAAGTCGTTCATAAGCGAACACAACAACCGGTTGTCTGGCGCTAGTTCTGAAGCCAAACGTAAAAGCAGCCGAACTCATAGCGAATGTAGGTGTTCGGAGGAAGCTTACTCTCCCTGAAAAACGCATTAGGCGCTTATACTTGCTGCAGACATGTTGATGAATGTCAACCCTCACAGTATGGCAGGTTGGCTTCCAGGCCGTGTCAACCGCTTTTCGATTAATGTGAAAGCAAGACGCCCGTTTACTATGCGATGTCAGTGCTTAAACAACACACACTGTAGTGTAGTGGCACCGTGAAAAGTAACCAGGAAAGTATCCAGTGTCGGAGAATGAAAGGGCGTTAAACAATAGGTAAAAGCATAGAAGGTAAAAATGGGATAAATTCAATGGAAACGGCAGGCAGTGCAGAACTATATAGGTATTGGACGAGACGGATCATGAAAGATTAATAGTATTATTAGCATCGTTTACTTGACTCATGATGTCAGGCAGTGCGGGAAAAGGCTGACAATTTAGCTGTAATATTTTCAACTTCCCCCTGTGAAAAATGCAACAGACCAAACACTTTTGGAACGAAAACGTAGCAAAAAAGGAACGATACATTTTGTCACAGTAAAATAAAAACACAATGGATATTCGGAAATAGGTTATTCTAGAAATAGAGTTATTATACTGCATAAAAACACTATTGATAAAGAGCGTATAAAATGAAACGCAGACCAAGTCGACACCTTATCTATAGTCAAAACACCAAACTGCGATTACAAAGCGCAGACACCGTACATGAGCGGGCATTAGCAAGTATACAGAAATGTTCTTTACACTTTCCGTCATAGTGTCGAAATGTTCTTTTTTGGCATGTGTTGCTTCCCGGTGTATCTTCTCGCGTTGTCTTATTTTTTTTATGAATACATTTGGTATGAACCTCCTGTTTGGGACAAAACACAAAATAAACATGCTTAATTTGCTCATAGAATACAATTTTTCTCACGAAAAACAATTCCAGTTATTATTGCGACAGCAATACTGCGCCAAATTTCTAGCCGTCGCGTGGTCCCGGCGGATGACACGCTTGACCTTGAACAGCCGAGGAGGTGGACGAGGAGGAGCAGAATAAGAGCAAGAAGACTGGTAACTTACGCTCTCGCGTCATGCTCTTAAAGGATGAGCTTAAGTGTTCCCAATAATGTAACACCTTACACTTGATAGGGCGTGATAGGGGAATATTGTAGCAGGCAGAAAAAGCTTCCGCCGCTGCTATTGCTATTGAACTAGGATGATCCAACTAATTTCGTTTAGGATGTTTTGGGAGCAAAACCATTATTGCGATCCTTTTTTGCAGCGCCTAGCAAAACGAGGTGAAAGCAGGGAGGAACAAGCAGGACACACAAGCGCTTACTCTTCCTCTTCGTCCTGCTAAAGCGTTGCAATAACAAAAAAACGATGGAAAACCAACCAGCCCGACTGCTAGTCCTCTTCATTATTACGACAAAATTTCAAAAATAGCGGTAGCATTGTAGACTATATGCGGTCCTGCAAATTTTTATTGCCCAAGGATATTCGCACCTATTCCAATAAGCTATGGTTCTTTTACAAAGGGACGCCAGCCGTATTAGAGAAAGCTGTGTTTTTGTGAATCAAACTGGTAGCGTGAGCACAATATATACGACTATAGCTGGTCTATTTTCATTACACCATGATTCAAAAAGAGAGGGTAGAAAGGGGGGCTTCAGGAGAGGTTTTCAATATTTCGTAGCGCATAATTTTTGCTGGACTGTTCTTTGCAAATTGTGTTTTATCGCATCTCTCCAAACCAACTGGCAGTAGTTTATGTATGAAAAAACTAAAGCCTTAAAGAATAAATGTCTGACATTTGGTGGTAGATTAGATATGTTTGCATACGTCAATCTAATCACACGCTACAGTATTGAGATGAGGTGATCGATTTAATTGCTCAGATCATAATATCCCAAAATAGACTCCAACTTTTTTAATGTGTTTGATATCTCTACCTTTGATGTTCAGCCTTATATCTGTGTTAACGTTGGTGTCCTTGTTTTTCACATGATAACGACTGCTTTGCTCTATTCACGTTTATTTTTACTTTGTTGAGTTCATCTAAAATGTATCATTTCGCAAGCGCACAGTTTGCTCTAATGATTAGTTCATCTGTGCTTTTGCAGTCAGTAACAGTATCACATCATAACCTTAACTTAGAAATTTCATTAAGTGATCGATACTAAGTACGTCATTCAAACACAACTTAAGCAAAAACGGGCCAAAAAGGCATATCCTGAGGCATGCCTGCCAGTCAGGGAATACAGTGGACGAAAGAAGGTAACACGATGGACTAAAATACATTTACATTTTGAGAGCGTTTACGTAGGAGTTCAAAAGCGACAAAACAGTTTCTTAGAAGCAATATATTCCAATTTTTGCAGGCTTGAATGATATAAATAAGCGGAACATTTTATGAAATCAATCTATATTCGAAGGGCTACTTCCTTACTTTGAAGCGATTTTAGGATTAATTGTTTCTGTTCCAGCAGCAATACTTTTGCGCTTTTATACTTACTGAAGCCATACCGTGCACCGTGAATAATATATATTTGCACAGTCCAATTATTAATTCTAGTTACAGTCCTTTTTTAACCATTTTGAAGAAACAGCAGGTAAGGAAACAGGTCTATAATTTTTAAAGTTATTATACTTTCTTTAATGTACCGCTCATTTTGCAGAGCTACATTTGCTTCGGAAGTCAAAGACAAGTATAGGTTATAGATCCGAGTTAAGCTCAAGCTGGTAAAATCCAAGCATAAACCCTCCCGGCATTCCTTGCGTTAAGAACATCGCCCCAGTCATGACAGCGAAATTTATCTTTGAATGTCTTTAGGTTTTCTCGAGATATCCCGAAATAAATTAGGCCGCCCTTATGTATTAGCAAACTTAAGTTTAAATGCACATGAAATTGCCTATGTGGTCACTGATATCTCTATTACTAACGCTTGCTTTCAGTACAAGCATCTGTTTATTGGTTATAAGTAGGTCAAGTAGTGATTCAGGCTGCAGTGTAGCAGGTATAGGATTGAAAATTTTGTTCAAAAAGGGGAAATAATGCAAACAATTTTCTAAACATTTTTTAAGGGTTATATGCAAGGAGGTTGATATTGCAATCACCGCATAAGAAAATATCGTGTTTGTTTTTACTTTTGAAATATAAAACAGATAAAGAAAAGCAAAATATGAATTTAAACTTTTGGTTTCTTGACGATAGACGACAACAGTAATGCTGTTTTGGATAACCTGTTCACTCGCTATAAGCTCAGCTTATAGTATCAGTTCACAGGCGCAAACATTCACCAGTCATTCGATCCAACTACTGTACAAAGCTGTGCTACGATTGAGCTGATGCGATGAAGCGGTTGTATTTTTATTTTTTTATTTATTCATTTATTCACTCAATTATTAAAATATGTTATAGGTCTGAGTTCACCGCATAAAGTAAGGGGGTAACAACTGCATCCTCTCAAATCGAGGCTGGTTCCAAATACCGGTTGGGTGTGCAAGAAGTTGTTTTTGGATAATATCATTAGCCACAACGGCATCAGGCCCTACCTTAATCCCCTTGATGGTCTGCTGAAAATGCCTCCGGCGTTGTCCCTCGTAAGCAGCTCCGCAGCCGAGGCAGTGCCCTCCCCCCACCCCCTTCCGCAATTAACTTGACGTTTTGAACTATACTGCCTTCAGAATGGCTATGCTAAGTCGTGGCGCTCTTCTTCAAAGCACTCATTAACATTTCACGACACATCGCCTCCAGTGGAGCTGTGCCAAAAGAGAACCACAGTTTGGTCAGTTTTGTTTACATACAGGAACTCTAGTATTTGGGGCACGGATTTGAAATTTTTAGTTCGAAAACTAAAGATTTATTGAAGTGCGCACTTTGCACATATTATCACGTAGTGGTGACAAGACCGTAAACATCAAAGAAAGACGCAGGCTTGATGGTACTGAAATGAACTCTTTATTGGGCTGACTTGCGCCCGAAAAAGGACTAAGCAACTCGTCGGCGGCAATAGCAACAAACGTGCCCGTCGATCGTCGAACTAAGAATGCCTGTTGCACACATCAACGCTCAATTCAAAGGCTGCTCCGAACCACCTAGATAGCTCGCAAACTGTTACTAGCTCAACCTTGAACATTGTTGAAACATACGTGACTGGTAGGAATCTTCGAGACATACCTCGGCGCATCTTGTGCAACAAAGAAACTGATAAAGATGCGTCTCGCGACATCGAGCTTTAACAAACAAAGAATACAAACGTGATAAGCTTGCCAGAATCACAGGGATAAGGCCGCATGCCGGCGGCTGTTAGAAAACAACAAATACAGTTTTGAATGTTTCGCGGCATTACTCCCCCCTTAAAAAAAAAAAAACATCGCTTCGATATTCCAAAACGAAGCAGCTTAAACATAAACACTACAAAGTTTATACACCACAGTTTATTTCCAGCGCGTAATACGGCTTCAGTCGTACAACATGTACGATTTTTTTGCGTGTGCGTCGCCGCTGTGATGCTGACGTACCGTCGGGAATGACTTCATAGTCCAGTGGTCCGAAGCGGCGAATGACTTTGTACGGCCCAAAGTATCGACGCAACAGCTTTTCACTTAATCCGCGACGGAGAATTGGTGTCCAAACCCACACTTGGTCTCCTGGATTGTACTCTGCGTGGCGTCGTCGTAAGTTGTATTGTCGGCTGTCGGTGCGCTGTTGGTCTTTAATACGCAGACGTGCGAGTCGTCGGGCTTCCTCTGCACGCTGCAGGTAAGCGGCGACGTCAAGGTTGTCATCGTTGGCTACGTGCGGTAGCATTGCGTCGAGCGTCGTCGTGGGCTCCCTGCTGTACACGAGCTTGAAAGGGGCCGCTCTGGTGGTTTCCGGGACTGCCGTGTTATCACGGCAGGATGGCATCCATGGTCTTGTGTTCGGCGTCCACGTACATGGCAATCATGTCTGCGATCGTTTTGTTGAGGCGCTCTGTAAGTCTATTGGTCTGGGGATGGTAGGCAGTAGTCCTCCGGTGACTTGTCTGGCTGTATTCCAGGATGGTTTGAGTGAGCTCTGCCGTAAATGTTGTTCCTCTGTCCGTGATGCGAACTTCTGGGGCGCCGTGTCGTAGGAGGATTTGGTCGACGATAAACTTTGCGACTTTCATGGCGGAACCGTTAGGCAAGGCTTTGGCTTAGGCGGAAAAGGTCACGTAATCAGTAGCCACGATAATCCACTCGTTTCCCGTCGATAAAGTTGGGAACGGTTCGAGGAGGTCCATTCCTAGTTGTTTGAAAGGATTATTTGGGGGTGGTATCGAGTTTAGTCGACCTGCTGGTCTCGTCGGGGGGGGGGGGGGGGGGGGGGTCTTGCGTCGCTGGCACTCACGACACGTTTTGACGTAATGGAAGACATCGGCAGCAGATCTGGCCAATAATACTTCTCCCAGAGTCGATTCAATGTGCGTGCAAGGCCGAGATGTCCTGCCGTTGGCTGATCGTGACATGCTTGTGGAATTTCGTCTCTGAGGTTTATAGGCAGAACAAGAAGGTATGTGGTCCTGTTGGAAGCAAAGTTCTTCGCTAGGACGTCATTTTCTAACACGAAAGAGGAGAGCTGACGCTTGAACACAGCGGGAGGAAAAGTGATCTTTTTTTCTGAGTAATCGGCTAGCGCTTTCAGCTCAAGGTCTGATCGCTGTTGTTCTGCGAAACTGCTGGCGCTTACCGGTCCCAAAAAGGCGTCTTCGTAGTCTTCTTTCTGCGGCCCATCAGCGGGAGCTCGTGACAATCGGCATCGGAGCGCATGCGGCCAGACTTGCAGGCGACTGTGATGTCAAATTCGAAGACGCAGCTTCATCGTGCAAAGCGGCCTGAGGGATCTTATAAGTGGCCGAGCCAGCAAAGAACATGGTGATCGCTCACAGCCCTTAATGGTCATCTGTACAAATATGAGCGAAATTTTGATGTGGCCCAAATGATGGCAAGACATTCTTTGTCGTCGAATAATTGGATTCAGCTTTCGACATGGAACGGCTACCATAGGCGATAACTTTATCCTGTCTGGTGCTCTTTTGAACGAGAACAGTGTCTAGGCACAAACTGCTTGCTTTGGTGTGAATTTCGTTCTTGGCGTTTTCATGAAAGTGGCTCAGGACAGGAGGAGACTAGGCGGCCCTTAAGTTCGGCGAAGGATTCTTCTTGCGGTGCTTCCCATCGAAAAGCTACATCACTCTTTGTAAGCTGCGTCAACGGCTCGGCAATTTGCGAAAAGTTCATGACAAATCGACGATAATAAGCGCACAGCCAAAGGAACCTGCGCACGGCTTGCTTGTCGGTGGGCGGTGGAAAGTGCGCGATCGCTGCCGTTTTCTCACTGTCATTGCGAACACCATCCTTGCTAGCGAAATGACCCAGGAACCGCAGTTCCTCGTAAGCAAAGCGGAATTTCTCCGCTTTCAATGTTAGCCCTGATGACTTGATAGCTGCTAGCACTGTCTGAAGCCTTTTTAGGGGGTCTTGAAAGCTAGAGAAGAAAACAACGACATCATCCAAGTATACCAGACAAATCTGCCACTTCAAGCCCACCAGCATAGTGTTCATTACTCGTTGAAACGTCGCTGGTGTGGAGCACAGACCAAATGGCATCACCTTGAACTTGAAAAGTGAAACTACTGATTTATTAGTTTTATTAAAAAATATCAGTAGTTCTATTTTTTGATAAAACTACTGATTTATACAAGTCTGCACATCATACATATGGTAGCTTACTGCGGTCTACGTTTTCTGATATAACATCATGTCTATAGTTCCGTGCAGTATGTGGAATCGCAAGGAAACGATTGTAACTGAGAGCAGGTGGTGGTAAAAATACTTTAATAAAATTGTTTAGGAGGTTTTAGTGGTGGTTGGAGTCCCCAGTACAGAACCCCACTAGCGTAGGCTGCTGTCCGTGCTCTTTCGACGAGTTCGTTTTGACTCCTTGCGTCCGAGCTGGTCAGAGCTGCCTCCCAACCCTGCTGCGTTGGCTGGTCATTATTAGCGATAGTCTGATTTCGTTGGCAGGCACACACCATTAAGTAGAGATCTGCCTTCCCCCGTAGAATTTGCATTGTGAGTCAAATGACTCTGGATCTATTGCGTGTAGTCTTGGTGAGTTGTTAAAAGTGTCGGTCTGTAGCTTGCGGAGGGGTACCTCTCGCCTTTGTCTATAGTGTCTTAACCGTTGGAGGGTAGACCCGGCGAGATACTCTTACGTGCTGAAGTACTTCAGTGTAAGTTAGCAATGCGGTAGGAGGTTCCACGAGATCCGTTTTGGGTGACCGGGGGAAAAATGCTAGGGCTGGGGCATATGCGCTCTCGTTCCCTGGGATTCCCTGGTGACCTGGTACCCATACTAAGTGATTATGTGTGGGTTGGTAGCCATGGGCGTAACTATCTTGCCGGATTTTAGTTGCTAGCGGTGAAATCCTTCCCTTGAGGTAATTGCGATATGATGTGTATGAATCTGTAAGAATGTATTCTGAGTTAGTGTGTATTGCAGCTACGGAAATCGCCACTTCTTCCGCAGCCAGTGTGTCTTGGCTGGGCAATATTAGTCCTTCCACTGCTTGATTTTGATGCAATAACGCAACGGCCGCCATTCCCCGCCCAGGCCCCGCGGCAGCGACATAGAACACACCCTCGCGCCCGCTGTAGTGCATTTTTATAGCTTCCGCTCGTGCTTGCCGTCTTGGTTGGTGAAAATCGGTGTGCATATTCCTCGGCAAAGTCCCTTGAATGGTCCTCTCTATGAAGCTGGGATGCCGCTTTTAGGGTCTAGTTGTCGGGGGCAATTGATGTTCAAGTCGTTCAAGACTCGTGGGTCAGTCAGAGTCATGGAGGGTCGCACCACCTGCGACGTCAGGTGTGTCTCTATCAGCTCGTCTACTGTGTTGTGGACACCCAGTTGTGAAAGCCGATCCGTCGATGTCGTAAGATGGAGGCCCAGGACCTTCTTTTAGGCTGTTCTGATTATGTTGTCGAGGTACCTGATGTCAAGCGTCTTGAGACGGAGGTAGGGTGCTGCATAGCCGATGCGGCTAACGACGAGAGCCTACACCAATCGAAGAGTATCTTCTTCTCGCATTCCTAATTCCCGCTTCGTTATCCTGGCGATCATCCTATCGACTTGCTAGCTCCCAAGGTGGAGTTTCTGGATGGCGAGGAGGTTGTTGCCCGTTTTATTGATATACAGACCCAGTATCTTGACGGTCTGAACTTCCTTGATGGATGAGTTGTCAACGTGGATGTCGATCGTGGCCTGATTTTTGTGCTGGCGGAAGACTAGGAGTTCACATTTTTCGGAAGAGCAGGTTAGTACACACGCACATGCATAATTCTGAACTGCTGTTGCCGCTGCTTGTAGTTTGTCTTCAGTCAAAGTCGTCCAGATACCGTCAGCATACCGGGGGTGTCGTATGCCTTGTAGCTGATTTAGAAGGGATGGGAGATTACGGAGTGCAATGTTCAACAAAAGTGGGGATAATACTCTCCTTACGGAGTGCCTCTCGTGCTTATCTTCACTTGCGTGGTTCGATTTGTGCCGATGCTGATGTTGGCGATTCTGTCTTTAAGGAAATCGTAGATATAAACGCGAGCTCCATCTTGAACAGCCAATATTTTGTGATGAGGATGTTTTTGCTTCCCATATATAGTTCACACAGGACGCGCTTTCGACACGTGCCCCTGTGTGTTTTAAAAATACTGCCTCGCTGAAATCACATTTGAAGCTTTTATTATCTTTACGAGGATGTTCATGGTTACTTCTTTCTAAGCTCAAATAGGTAGTCTGAAATTAGAAAGCGGCTTGAAAATATTTTCTACATGTATTCCTACGGGCGCTAAGCGTACTTTTTTCCTATATCTGCTGCGGCGACCGCGAGTGACCCCGTTTAAAAGGCGGCGTTGGTATCTTTCTTTTACAATGAAAGAGCAGTGGCCTAATACGGGCTATACAGACTAGTTTTGAGTGCGATGGTAGAATAGCACGCTATGTGTGTCATCAATGAGAGCGAATCAAATCAAGAACGAGAGCCGTCTGTTGCCATGAAAACTGCCGAGTGGGGCGCGAGTTGGATGGGAAAAGCCGCTGCTGCAATAGGTGACGTATCAAGATGAATAAGGAGAAAAACAAAAATACATATAACTGTCTGACATTTTGGCGGACGCCGACGGATATGATTCAGAGCTGTAAGGATTGGTTTACTTTGTAGGGTTTAATGTCCCAAAGTGAGACAGGCTACGAGGGGGCCATAGTGTAGGGCTCTGCAGGTTTCTAATTGCTGCGGTTCATTTATCGTGCACTGACATCGCACAATATACGGGAGCCTTGCTTTCCGCCTCAATCTAAGAGTGACTACTGCAGCCGGTATTCGACCACTACTGTACACATCACCAGCGCGCATTTCGGACTCAGTGCACCTCACCTGCCATGGCGACGGCAAGCACGATGGCCAAGGTGAAGAGGAACAGGCCAACTAGCACCAGCGCGGCGTACGAGATGCATGCCGCCAAGGACCAGTTTCTGAAAAGGGAAGTACATGGTTATGGTAAAGAAATGTACCCCGCTCCACGCAAATAGTTCAGCCTAAAGCGTTAGGAAACTACAATTTTACGAAGTCATCCGATTATCACTTACAGCGTTATCGGAATAAAAGGAAGCTTCTAGGAGTTAAGTTGGTGATGCATAGCGCCAGTTTACCGTGAATGCAATAAGTATCGCGGCAGTCAGTTTCCAATGGCGGCCTCTGCAGAGCCAGAATTACTTAACACCCCCCGATGCGTCACAGGTCTGACCGCCGCCTCGGTCAGTTCCTCAGCAGCCGCTAGTGACTGGAGGCTGAGTTTGAAAATTAATATGCAGAAGACGAAGGTAATGATAAACAGCCTCGGAAACAACAGCAGTTTACAATAGGTAGCGAAGCACTGGATGTGGTAAGCGAATATGTCTACTTATGACAGGTAGTAACAGCAGACCTGGGCCATTTGAAGGGCAATAACTAGGAGAATAAGATAGAGATGAAGTGCATTTGGCAAATATTTTCAGACTATGACTACCATGCTCATCGGTGTAGCTCAAGAGGAAAGTATACAATAGTCGCATCTTACCTGTAGTCACATATAGAGTTGATATGTGGAGGCTAACGAAAATGATTCTGCTTAAAGTGAGTACAACGCAGAGGGCTATGGAACGAAATTGTTGCTTTAACGTTAATAGATAGGAAGTGCACAGAGTGGGTCAGACAAATGAATCAAGTTACTGACGTTCTAGTTAAAATAGATAAGAAAAAATGGGCATGGGTAGGGCATGTAGTGCGAATAGAGGTTAACCGATGATCGCTTAGGGTAACAAATTCAATTCCAAGGAAAGAAAAACATAACGGCAGAAAGTTGGGCGGGCGGATGAGGTTAAGAAGTTCGCATGGGTCAAATGGATTCAGCTAGCACAGGACCGAGTTAATTGGACGAATATGGGAGAGGCCTTCGCCCTGCAGTGAGTATAGTCGTGCTGACAATGATGATGGCCCTGAATGCAATGAGAATGCATTGGCTGGGACGATTGTTCTAAAACAACAAAGCACTTTCAGAAACAAAGGTCAAGTGACTGAACATGTGCTTCGTTCTAAGATAGTATCCTCCCAGAAACAAGTGTTATTTTGCAAACAAGAAATTCTTATCCTTTAAGAAAAACGCCAGTAAATCAATTATGGGGAACGCTTAAGTTGTGTATTTAAAGGTATGATGGAATAGCGTAGGCTACAAGCCCACACATAAAGCCCTGCTCTAACCGAGCCGTATGATCGGGCCTGCGTAGCCTATAGCGGTAATGTGAATGCAGTTTATCTGGCAGGCTGATTCTTATGTCACCCTGCCATATGAAATCAGCGACCCGAGTTGGCGGCTCATGGTGAAGTAATGTCGACAAACCCTACGTCCATATAGTGCTTGTGCATGCCAGCTGCCACCTACCGCTTGCCAGTGCCAGGCTCGAAGATTTTCACTCACAACGTCAACGCAGGTGGACGGCCGTCGACGCTGGATTTTCGGTAAACTAGGCCTTTAAAGCTGTCGTCCTAATAAAGGCCAATGACGAAAAGAGCCAAGAGCACACAGCGAGGACAGCATTGCCATGTGAGCTTAATTAAACAGAAAGTAATTTAAGACCTACGATAGGCGAAATAAAACGCGCCAATGTCGTCATCATGAATGGGAATTATTGCAAAACAAGCCAGTAAATCTTAGGTGCAGCTGTTGGGAAAGTATTTATAGGGAGCTTAAATCAGTTTTGGTATGGCTAGTATCATTTGTTTTGTCATTTTTTAACTATCGTGATTGCTATGCTGAGCTTGCACTACTGGGATATGCAAGTTCTGCAATAAGGCTCTTATATATATATATATATATATATATATATATATATATATATATATATATATATATATATATATGAAGGAAAGAAGCCAGCAGTCGGCGACGAGCACCCTCATTTCCCCTTGATTGATCTGCTTATATATATATATATATATATATGTATAATTTCTTCGTTTTTTTATTCGTTGTTTTTGTTTCCTTGTGTTCCTTCCTAAATTACGTACCAACTAAAATAATTTCGACTTCCCTCTAGATGCTCCTCATTTTTTGATACTGGGACGACCAAACTCGACGTATTAGGACTGCTCTAATCGAGTACAAAGTTGAGGCTACGAGATGGGTGTATGTCACGCGAGCATAAAGACGAGGCAGATTGTTACAGAGCTACTTTGGCACAACAAGTGCCAAAGTAGCTCTGTAAGGTGTTTAGCGGAGCAATACTTCACTTGCCGAAAACTTGGCCCTCTTTGGCACCATTATTGCGTTTCATCTCGGCAGTACACTGTTCTTCGTCGTTAAAATACTATTTATCAGAATCTAGTCCACTTTGGACGATTCCTTTAATATTTCACCATACCACACCAACTTCGGTTCCGTCAATTCATACTCGCCCAGCCGTCGTTTCCGGTTTTATGTTTATTGTGCACACGTGATAATATTACATACATAATAAATAAATAAAAAAGAAGGTCCTATGGTAAAAAACACTGCAGTGAGACCTCTTGAACTAATTAGAATGGGTTGTGAAAGAGAGCAGTGGTAACAGCAACCATACAAAGTAAAACTATACTATAAAAATATAACGCGAGAAGGTAAGGGAGAAAAGAAATTTATGTTTAAAATATAGAATAACTCCACATAGAAGTAACCATAGACAAAACCATGACAAGTAGTGTCATAGCACAAAAAAATTAAAGGAAAAACAGCAGCATAGAGTGAAGTAATACAAGTAGAGAATACAAGTGTCCATTATTGAAATAATAATACGAACAAAAGAGCTTGGGAAAAAAAAGAAGTTTGTAAGAGTAACATTTTACAAAGTGTGTACCAACTATTTTATTAGTTGGTGGCATTGAATATTATTAGTTGGTGGCATTGAATAATTGAAGAATAAAAGAATGATAGGAGATTTTAAACATATATAGAGAATTACTTGATTTGATGTCCGGAGGTATGTTATTTCACGTTTTGATTGATGCGAATCCAACTGTGAAAATACCGCAATTAGTACGCACTCTTGGCAGGAGGAAATCACTTCTTAATGGAAATCTATTGATACTGGGGTTAGTAAGATTTTGATATATAAACTGGAGAAGATTGTTGTCATTACCAAAAAGGTATACGAAAATCTCTAAGTTGTACGTAAGTAAGGCGGTGTGGGAAGAATGTTAAGTTGCTGAAGAAACGCAGCAATAGGGACACGTTATGGACTGGATATTGTTACATATATGTCCTGCGTCGCTGGATGTTGAAGAAGAGGACGATCAACAGTAGTGACGCGGAAGGAAGACGAAGCTGGAGCAACGGTAGCTGTTACTGCGAGAAGATTGGCGCCTGCCCGAACATTCACTTAAGTTATCAGCCGTTGTGTTCTCGAGCTAACCTTCTTGCTACGTGTGAATATAATTACATGTAAAACTTTACGACAGCCCCATTGTCTAGCTGATTTGATAGGGCGACTGATCTGGACAGGCATATAGGTAAATTGTATATAGTGCAGCGCGAAAAGAGACTAAGGAAGAAAACCACATAGACAAGCGCAACACTGAACTCTCACAAACACATCGAGCTATCAATCCTTGTGAAGGAATGGCGTTCTTTTTTGAACCTCGGATCATGAAGAATTACGAAGTCCCTATAAAAATGCTGCTTTCCTTCCTAGATACGCATGAGCTTTGGTGGACGACAGTAACTACTCCATTAATTATAGTTTGATAGCAAAGGTATGCAATAATTTGACCATGGCGTCATAGGAAAACCAAGCGCTTGTCTCGGAAAGCCTTTTCATACTGCGTCCCTCTCGCATCGCTGAAATGAAAAGGGGGACAGAAAACGGAAGTAGTCACAATGCCATTTGTCTTCACAGATCAGGTGCACTAACCTTCGTTGGAAAATATTTATATTTTACATTCAGTCAGTAGCGGAAAAAAACTAAACTTTATCAGGGGTGAAATCAATAAGTTTCCATTTCTTATTTTGGTCGTATTTGGACTTTTGCCTTCATTTGACTGACATAGCCGAGGCTCTGAAGCATTCATGGCAAGCCACCAAACCAATGACGCATTTGCGAGCGCACCTCAGGAATTTTCTGCGTGGTGAAGCCAGTAGCCAGCTGGCGCGTCTGGAGACAGCCAATTGTTGACTCCAATGACGGAACCAGCTATGCTGTGGCATCTATGAGTGGCCGCTCGGTGCGTTCGTCTGATGCTACCGTCCTGTTTACTTCCACCAAAAGGATATCGGAAATGGAATATTGCACTTCAGTGATTGCGGCCCACGTATATCCGTTCGTTTTCTCCCTCTTATAGGACACCTTTTCTGGGTTTTATCAACAAACATTGGGTAGGTCTCGAAGTCATTGCAAAACTTCTATTCCAAAATCGTTAATCGCGTAAACACCTATTAAAATAAAAAAAATGTTGAATGGCTTGTGGACAATAGTAAGCATTCGCGAACTGTGTTTCAACAGAATCATTTAACAGCTTGTCAAAGACGATGCGGTTCAACTACCACTGTGCACTTCATATGCATCAGCAGTCCAAACACAATCAGGATAAAAAGATGGAAATAGGACACAGAGCGTATCAGTGCTCTGTTCTATCTCCATATTTTGTGACGAGATCAGCGTGATTGCCCACTGAACCGTGGCACCACCGCTCCACCAGCTGTGCACATGCGCGGAAGGACGTCAAAGCCCGCAGCTGCTGTGCGTACCGCGCGCCTCGCCGCTGCACCGAGGGCGGAGCAGACGCCGACCGCCTAAATAAAGATCAAGCAATCAAAGATATCAAAGGAAGCTTCTGTGCTAAGCTGGGCGTGATAAAGGACAAACGAGGCAAGGACCTCACCGAAGCCTCAGAGATAAAGAAGAGGTGGCAGGAATACACAGAAGAACTGTACAAGAAGGACCCGGATGTGCAAACCCAACATAAGCCGGTTGTGATTACTGATCTCGAGACGGGCATCCTGAAGAGTGAAGTTGAATGGGCCTTAGCCAGCCTTGCTAAGAACAAAGCTAGCGGAATTGATGGTATTCCAGCTGAGTTGCTTCAAAACCTCAACCACGACGCTGTTAACACACTGCATACATTATGTCAAAAGATTTGGACAACCCTGCAGTGGCCACAGGATTGGAGGAGGTCAGTTTACATCCCCATTCCAAAGAAAGGCAGTGCCAAAGATTGTTCCAACTACCGCACGATCGCGCTTATTTCGCATGCTAGCAAGGTGATGCTAAAAATCCTGCAAGGTAGGCTGCAGCAGTATGTGGATCGGGAGCTTCCGGACGTGCAAGCTGGGTTTCGCAAGGGCAGAGGAACTAGAGACCAAATTGCCAACCTTCGCTGGATCATGGAAAAAGCAAGAGAGTTCCAGAAACCCATTTACTTCTGCTTTATTGATTATGCGAAAGCGTTTGACTGCGTAGATCACAGCAGATTGTGGCAAGCTCTCCAAGAGATGGGAGTTCCAATTCACCTCATCTGTCTCCTCAGGAACCTTTATGAAGGGCAAGAGGCCACAGTCAGAACTGGGCATGGTCTTACTGATTGGTTTCCGATTGAGAAAGGGGTGAGGCAAGGCTGCATACTGTCGCCCTGCCTATTTAACCTATATGCAGAGTGCATCATGAGAAAGGCCGGTCTGGACGAGTCTTCAGCTGGAGTGAAGATTGCTGGGAAACGTATCAACAACCTTAGATATGCGGATGATACCACTTTAATGGCAGAAAGTGAAGTGGAACTCAAGAGACTTCTGATGCGCGTACAAGAAGAGAGTGAGAAGTTTGAGCTTAAACTGAACATTAAAAAGACGAAGATCATGGCGTCTTGCCCTATCAAGTCCTGGAGCATCAATGGACAAGAAGTGGAAGCTGTGACAGATTTTCTGTTCTTGGGCGCCAAGATTACCTCGGAAGGAGACTGCAGCCATGAAATTAGGAGACGCCTGCTTCTGGGAAAGAGAGCAATGGTTAGCCTTGACCGCCTAGTAAAGAGCAGAGACATTAGTCTGCCAACCAAGATCCGTATAACCCGTGCTATGGTCTTTCCAGTTGTGATGTATGGATGCGAGAGTTGGACTGTGAAAAGGGCTGACCGCCGAAGAATTGATGCGTTTGAATTGTGGTGCTGGCGAAGACTCTTAAGAGTTCCTTGGACTGCCAGAAGATCAAATCAGTCGATATTGTCGACCATAAACCCTGACTGCTCATTGAAGGGTCAAATTCTAAAGTTAAAGCTCAGCTACTTTGGTCATCTGATGAGAAGAGAGGAGTCGCTGGAGAAAGATTTGATGTTGGGAAAGGTTGAGGGTCGCCGGAGAAGGGGTAGGCAGCGAACGCGATGGTTAGATGGCATTCTCGAGGCATTGCAGATGAAGCTATGTGATGTTAAGAAGATAGTGAGAGACCGGAAAGCGTGGCGTGACATGGTCCATAGGGTCACGAAGAGTCGGACACGCCTGAACTGAACTGATGGGCAGGGCATGTAGTGCGAAGAGAGGATAACTGATGGTCGCTTAGGGTAACAAACTGGATTCCAAGGGAAAGAAAGCGTAGCTTGGGAGGCAGAAAGTTAGGTGGGCGGATGAGGTGAAGAAGTTCGCAGGGGTCACGTGGATGCAGCTAGCACAGAACCAGGTTAATTGGAGAAATATGGGAGCTAGGCCTTCGCCCTGCAATGGGTACAGTCAGGCTGATGATGATGATGACGATGATGATTACGCAAACCGTGTGTCTTACTTTCAAGCAAAACGTAAGCGTAGCCAGGGGTATCTAGCTCTCGCTACTTTACCAGGTTTAACCAAAACTAAACCACAGCCATTTTTTTCATGATGGTGTTCGTGCTGCTGATACAAATGAATTTCAACTAACTAGCCCGGCAGATCGTGTCACTGACCATTGTTTTCAAAATTTCACTTTCAGAATTAAGACAACGACAGACAGCCATACGCAACTGTTTTCATATATAAGTTATGTGATCAGGTTTGAAGAAAATATGTATGCTGAATCAATAAGCGAAATCCTAATTGTTGCTTCGTTCACTGAAGTTGGCGTGCAAGGTCACATAAAAACTGAGAGGCAGTGGTATTCGAACTCTATTCCGCTTTTGTACACTTTCAGAAGAGCACATGTGTCCAGATAATATGCATGTGTGACATTTTGGCCCAATTCTTCTAATGCCAGGAGCGATACCGCGGCATGAAGCTAGTATTCAGATGTTACGCTGTTCTTTCGTCCCAGGCAACATAAACCAATCGACTCGCCATACACAAGATAAATACATTGCCAACACACTTCCAATATTGGAGCGATAGTTGGTGCTGCCTGGGTTATGGCGTTGCACCTGAAAAGACTACAGAGTTGCAATAGATGGTGACAACTTGCGCTCTTGGCTATCACTGTGTTATCACTGCACCTAACTACATGCCAAGTCTAAAGCGGCACAACATGTCAACCACACTACGTGTATTCAAATAAAGATGCAGCACTCGCTCCTATCCACCAGCATGGATATTCTGCGGTTTTACGGGCCGATAGTTCAAACGCTGGCCACGCACGAATCTTCATTATCACCAAAGCTTTTTAAGGCTGTACATGAAGTACTGCACTGATCTATTGATTCCACAGTGACGTAATAGTTCGAATCGATGCCCTAGCACATGCATAACGCAGATCACTGACGATTGTTATAAAGCTGCATTTATCCTTCAAGTGCTTAAGGTATGCGTGGAAAGAAAGCAGGAAAACTCGTAAGGTTCGATGTCTCCTTGTCCCCGCAATGAAATAAATATTTGACTATGGAGCGAAAGTAGAAGTAGGCTGAGAAAACCGCAAAAAATCCTGCCATGCTTACTCGTCACTTGGAATCCGAGTAGTAGCGGCTGAAAAATAAGGTAAAAAAGGACCTCCTGAAATTATTCTCACTGAATAGCATTGTAATGCTCAAAGACGTAGTCCAATGCATTGGAAATAATACAACATTAAAATTCGAAAATCGTCCTTGTAAAGGCCTCTTCAGAATAACGAGTTCTTCTTTTGGTTAAAAACTCTACCATCAAGCCGTTATAAAAATCGACAGCGGTTATTACTTTCGTGCACTATAAATAATAATCGCCTAAATGGTGCGTGAAATCGAATTCTGACAATGTTTTATGAGCACACTGACCACTGTTAGGGTAGATATATGTTGTAACAAAACACGCATGACCTTGAAATAGTGAAAATTTTGGGATCACAATGGCAACGCCCCATGTTTTTGCTAATGGGGCCTTTCACGCTATCACATTAATAATGCTGCCGACAGGATTACAGAGAAGCAGCTCTGAAAGTAATAAGGAGACCAGATGAGTTAAAGCTTTAAATAAAAGAAACGAATGAATGCTTATGAGGTCGCATTCAAAGTTTCTCTCAAATAGGGTGCCCTGAATCAAGTGCCATTTCTTCCAAAGTATCAGAAATGCCGCTCGCCAACCTGGTATCAAAACGTTGATAGAGAACAGTAACTATAAAAATATTTCGTAGATTATAAAACATGAAGGCGTGTATGAAGCATAGAATATAGTTAAGACAAATCACCAGAGCGTAGAACGTAGACATTCGTTCTGAGGGAAGAACGACGAGCTTAAAATAGAAAAAATACACCAAAAATGAGAACAGCTAAATAACGCATATTTTTAATGTTAGAGCTCTTGAAAAAATTAGTTATTCGTGCAACTGGTATTTTACACATGCTGCGAAGAGGAAGAAATGCACGAGGAACATTCCAGTCAGTAGCTTCGTGATCGCTGCGCGTGACTGTGTTCGCTGTCGCTGTGTTCGCCGCTGAAGATGGCGGGGTCTCGCTGGCGGAGGGAGCCGGGACACATGATGGCCGAGCCAACTTGTGCGGCTTGGTGGTTAACGTCCTCAGGCATCGCAGGAGATGGTAATGTGCGGCTGCGGAGTTACAGGGCGAGAGGATAGATCTTAACCGGCAGCTCCGCCAAATGCAAGATGGGGGTTTTATTGGGCAGATCAGCAAGATTCGATCAGCAGGACTGGGCAGATCAGCGGCGAACACAGCGACAGCGCGAACACAGTCAGGTCCAGCACGCGCAGCGATCACGATGCCACTGACTGGAATGTTCCTCGTGCACTTCTGCCTCTTCAAAATGGGTAATTCTTGCAGAAAGCCGAGCGATAAAAGTGACTGTAACGAAATAGTTTGAATGAAAATTTACGGCAGGGTAAAAAAGGGTTAAGTGGAGAAATATGGGAGAGGCCTTCGCCCTGCAGTGGGTATAATCAGGTTGATGATGATGATGATGAAAAAACACAGAAAGGTCTAGCCTAACCCTTTTAAATGCAAACAGTAGATAATTATCTTTGCACTGCAGAGGTGTATAGACACAAAAAACATTTTTTCATAGCGCGCATATAGCACAAAGTTCCAAGCCATGTATTTAACGAGGAACAAGCCAATGAAATCTGCCGGTTTTCAGACACTAAGTGGGAAAAGCCACATAAGAGGAAGGTGGTTGAGTAACATGATCGTATGAGGCGAACTGTACATACCTACTGAGAAGTACAGGGAGCTGTGTTGTTCCAAATGTCTTAAATTCGCTGTGAAGTAGAACTTTCTTTCCCTAGATGACCAAAATATTTGTGAAAAACATTTTTCCTTGTCTTATCGACGCGACGGGAGCGAGGTTTGATTTTTCTCTCCAGCTGAAAAGAGCTCCAACTTTCAGGAATAATTAATACAGCTATACCAACATGTAAATTTTCTGCTGGAGCGATTAAATTATAGTAGCTAGGGGAAGCTGTCAGATATGGGTAGTAGAGAGGTGTCATGCCATGTACCGTAATGAGCTGTACACGCATTTCGCTTTATTCGCCAATAGGTTGAAAAGAAACGTAGGTTTCCTTTCTAACTTTAACTGCTCAAGATGTCAGTAAAGAGCCCCATTATTTAGCTGAACAGCTCAGTCTCAGCCTGAGAGCTTTGATCACGGCATTTCATCTATCTGCAGACTCCCTTAAGGGGAGCGATAATTAAGCGAGGGTTGTCCAGCGTCGATGTCACAACAATTCTGCTTTGATGTTATTCCTTAAAAAGTATAAATTTTAGCATAGCTATGTTACGTGCTTTGCAGCCACAGTATCAAATTAGCCTACCTACACTAATTAAAGAATAATTGGCTCACAGGAAAGGAAAGGAGCAGTATCTGTAACACTTGTACTGTGGACACCTCACCCGCGCCCTAAGGGAAGACAGGAAGTTGGATTCGAAAGCGGAAAGAAAGAAAGAAAGAAAGAAAGAAAGAAAGAAAGAAAGAAAGAAAGAAAGAAAGAAAGAAAGAAAGAAAGAAAGAAAGAAAGAAAGAAAGAAAGAAAGAAAGAAAGAAAGAAAGAAAGAAAGAAAGAAAGAAAGAAAGGGGTGCCATGGTGTAGTATTCCGGAGTAATTTCGACCACCTGGGGATCTTTAACGTGCCCTGACACCGCACAGCACACGGACGCCTCTTCGTTTCACCTCCATCGAAACAAAGCCGCCGGCGGTTGGGATCAAACCCGGGAAATCCGGCACCTGTTCTAGAAGATACATAATACCGCACATAATCGGTCAAGCATCCGCCTCAGGGCATAATGGCAACTATTTTCATTGCCCCTGAGTTTTAGAGAAATATTTCTTGCACCGCCAGTGGTGACACTAGTGTCGAACGAGGGAAAGAGGTTCGCTACACCGTATGGAAGAGCACTGAACAAGGGTAGGGGGGGGGGGGGGGGGCAGTTTTCAAGCCGAGGCAACGTTTCGACAAGGAGACTTCTCCTCGTCTGGGCCGAGCGATCAGTCTCGCGCTGGCCAAACGCGCGACGACCAGTCCCCTGGTCGAAACGTTGGCTCGGCTTGCGAACTGAGGCTTTCCACCTCTACCCTTGTTCAGTGCTCTTTCATACGCGGTGATTAACCATTTGAAATGAAAAGAGGCTGAAATGCTTACCTCTGGCCGTGTTAGCGCGGCCTACTCGAGTAACACTGCTGGAGATAGGGTAAGGTGTTCGGGCAGAAGCTCCTGCGTTGGATATCAGGGCTGGTGGTGGAGGGGGAGGAGGGTAGTACAGCGGCATGTAGTACCAGGTAGGGTTCACCGGTGGTGAAAGAGGGTACTCCATGAAGCCAGTCTCGTCTGTCGGAACAGGCAGAGAAAATACAAGATGAATAAGCTATAAGTAGTGCGTTATAAAACAAAGTACCCAAAAGAATGGGTGGAGATTGCTTTACGCGAAGTGTGCGTCAACCTCTACGCACCCTTATACGGCTCTCTGAAAGACATCTTTTATAGCTCTGTTCAAAGGTCATAGTAATATACACGATGTTATCCGGATTTTGAGCACCGTGTGTCTGTGTGTGCGTGAAAAACTTTATTAAGCTCTAGATTGGCTTGTCTTCTGCGGTTTTTTTTTTTTCAAGGAACTTTATTGACAAAACCAAATAATATGTACAAACACTGTTTGGACCGACAGCTCAGTAGGCTTGTGGCCGGTTCAAATACAAATATTACTCTCAGGTTCAGCCATAGAGGATCAAGGATTGAAAGGAACAATAATGATATAAACGCAAAATTACTGCTTAGAAGATGGCTTCGTCCATCTTCTAAGACAAAGGTCGGTTCCCCTTAGTCCGGGGCTCCGCTGGATGCTGCTGCCAGTTGTGCTCGTCGAATCAGACCCTCTTGGTCGACTCGGCGATCACTGGAGAGCACTCCCTTCCATTGCCCCGCACTCGGGTTTGTTATAACGGGTACCACGCTTGTCCTCTGGCATGACCACGTTATGTGGTACAGCGTGGGTGGTCCTTGGCATCAAGGGCATTTGTCAGTGTACTGTGTGGGATACATTGTGTTGAGTACGTGTAGGTTCGGGTACGAGCCCGTTTGTAGCATCCTCCCCGCGACTGAGTCCTCTCTGCTAAGGGAGTTGTGTGGTGGTGGGTACCGCTTTCTGCAGCCCTTGTAATAGCTTAGTATCGCCGAATAATCTTGGGGTACAGGTTCGTTCCCCTCGAGGTCGCCTACGTTGGATGCTCGGTAATAAGTGTACCCTCGAGCTATCCTGTCCGCCTCTTGGTTCCCTGTTACTCCCGCGTATGCTGGCGTCCATACTATCGTATGCTTGATTGGTTCTTCGTTTGGTTGTCGTTGTGTTATGTGGCCCCCATAGCGGAGTATGTGGAGCGCTCTGTCCCCGATTCGGCAGAGTACCCAAAAGGATGGGTGGAGATTGCTTTACGCGAAGTGTGCGTCAGCCTCCACGCAGCCTTATACGGCTCTCTGAAAGACATCTTCCATAGCTCTGCTCAAGGATCATAGTAATATACACGATGTTATCCGGATTTTGAGGAGGAAAAGCTTTGCCACGCGTTGTCTTCGCGTCGCCGGTGACTTTGGCGCCAGAGAGGAGAACGCGGAAGCCGAAGCTAAACGAACTGTCGAAGTGTCACCGGTCACCCCTGATGACCCACGAAACATGCTGCTCTGCCTTCGGAACAGCGCATGCGCAAACGAATGTCTACCTACTCTTGCGGTAAGCTAAGCAATAGAGCGCCTATAGCGCTATAATACGGAGAGCAGTCTAGGATATCTATGCTCTTATCTCCAAGTGTGAGCGGCACACGCGAGTTGCTGGTTACCTATGACGACTGAGGCGACAGATCTGACAAAGTTGCGGTCGTTTCAGAAAGTGAGCGCTGGTCTAACCTAATCAACACCGGCCTTGTGGCGCCATCCAATGGCATGAAATGTCACTACTCGGGTGGTGGTGGTGGACAACGTTTAATGTATGAAAAGGGGATAGAGGTATGCATGAGCCGGACCTTGTAGATCCGGGCCCTACATTACTAGGTGGGGGCGCTAGTAAGGGACCCTAGCGGCGTCAGCTGCTGCCCGAGCGCGTTAGAGATAAAACCAGCGAGGAAGCTGAGGCGCGCTGCCGCACTTAGTGCGCTACGCCGGTAATAAACCCATTTTACTCGTTCTTCTGCTCTCGACTACTGGAAACGCAGTGACTTTTTGTATACTTATGTACGTGTGGGCAGACTATCTTTTCATTGTTCTCTCAACATGATGCTCTCCAATCTCGGAGTCAACAAACGTACGAACAATGAACAGCCGAAGCGCAAATCCGGCTTCCGAAGCAGAAAATATACCAAAAGAAAAGGTTAGTGATGTACTGCTGAGCGTCATACGAACACGTGACACGCAAGTGTGGAAGAACGGGCTAGTTGGTAAATCATCTTGGAAAGCAAACTAGGGCACTTCAAAACAAAGACACGCTGTGTTGTCGTTCTCTTCCTGTGTCTTTGTTTTGAAGTGCGCTAGTTTGCTTTCCAAGAACACGTGACACGTTCTCCTCTCTAGAAACGTGAGCATAGGCCCGGTCTTTGAATAGGCGTCAGCATGCCGAAATGACAATTGTTGCTATTTGAAATGTGCGCGGGATATAGCGGAAGCTAATGTGCGTTTTTCCACACGAACTCCAACCGGCCAATGTGCAGGTTGAGAATTCGTGACATCGTCAACGCTGTTAGGGTATAGGACGTCTATTGAAAATGAATTCTATTATGTGTAGCTCTTCTACCGCGCATTTCTCCTGACGATGCATTAAACGTCGGCTTTCCTCGATTCAGGTGCCGACTACGGTGTCGCTTTCCTATGGGCGCCGCCTCAGCTCCAGAACGGCCAACTGCGCCGACTGCCCTAATTGGACGTTGCCGACTCGCAATACCAGCTTTAGGAACGATACGACGCTCCAGCTTTCATTTTTCATTTACTGGTTCTTGAAATCAAGGGTTGACTTATTTTGCGTAATGGCCAATAAGCAATCAAATAAGGTAGTTGAGAACGCGTAAGTGATTAAATTGGGGTTCGAAAGTATTGGGTTTGGTTTTTATTTGTATATGCGAGGAGGAAGCGGTATATAAATACAACCTCCAAAGTTTCTCTTGTTCTGAATCCTCTCGGAGAAGCACTAAAAAATCAAAGGTCTAAAAAATAAAACTCAAATTAGAAACTAAGCAAAAATCATAATTAAACTCGAACTCTGTAAGGTAAATGGTTGGAAGACAACAGTAATAATAATAGATAATTAAAATATAATCGTAAACTATAAAATTGTCGACAATTATTAAAATAATAATATAATATTGGCTTCTAAAAAGGAAAATATAAAATGAGATCATTATAAAATTACAGTGCAAAAAAATAAAATTAGGAAAAACAAATATAACACTAACCAAGCTCTACGGTGTGCTTTGCACTGGCACAGTGGAGCATTATTTCTTCACTTAAAGTTGTATACTTAAAGTTGTATACTAAAGTTGTAGGTTATTGCGAGCACTCACTCTCACTCTTAAAGACATTTTCATCTTAACGGAAGTCTTAAAGGCTGAATAATTGCGATTGAGAAGCGAATCCAATAGCCAGATTCAGTTTTTTTTTTTCTTGCAAAGGATGTACATCGATGAATTAACTTAGATGATGAGCATTTCTCAACATAGCAGGGCTCTTAAGGGAGGTCCTTTTATTTATTTCAGCCGCAAGCAACAACGCTTGCTTTGCAAAAAGATGTCCATAAACTGACAGCACCGTTTATTCATTGCCGTATTATTATTTTTGGGCTCAAGCTGTACAATCTCCTGTTTTTGCGTTAAACGGCTTTTGAAAACTGCACTGTGCTGTCAATAAGTACGGAGCGCACAGTGCGGCATTACGTTAATTGATTGGTAATGTACTGCGTCCTTTAGAACTCACGTGAATTCCTCATACAGTTTTTGTTATTCTTTTTTTAGTATTTTCACAGTGGAGCTCTATAAGTTTTAGGACAGGTGTCTTAATTTGTAGCCTGGTGACTGACATGGAGGAGATATAAAAAGTTTAACAATGTCGACCGCTATACATATGACACCGTAACGCTTGGTGGTTATAAGTATCTGCTTGGACAGAAAAAGACGACAGGATCCGAAAATATTTCTTCAAAACTGAAATCACATTCTCGTTACGCAGTAAACGGGACGTTTCACAGACTCAGTTGCAAGACATGAACATAATTTCAACTATTTCGGAGTAATCATGCCACCACTGACGTTGTACAATAGAAGCAGAGATTTAAAACACCATAAACACATAGTTTACTAAATTTTATTGACCCTGCAGAGCCTGACTAAACATTTAAGAATGCCCTCCATTTAAACGTAACCAGTGAAATGAGCGCGGCTAAATAAATTTAGCTAAGCCAGTTTTGATTCCGCAGCCGCTAGATGAGTAACACCAAATCTTCGTGGAGAGGAATGCAATACTGCATTCAGACAGCTGATCGCAGAACGCCTCGTGAATGGAAGTGCAACAGTTTCTGTTCGTTCTTTATTGTTTTTATTTCTTGCCTAACTCTAACCTGCATTCAATGCAATTTATCGTCCCTGCAATGGTACGTCATCTGTTGGGGCTCCCAACTAGTAAGACTCTGCTCGATACTGCGCAATTCAGTGCTCATGAAAGAGCCGCAGGTGCTCAAAATTGTCTGGTGCAATGCACTACGGCCAGCCCTTAGGTCTAATTGTTGTGTGGTGCGAAACTATACGAAAAGCGTCACCTAGTCATTATTTACCGTGACCACAGTATCCCATATTACGAAAACACGGCCAGTTTGAACAAACTTGCGAATGAAGGGACACCTACCGGGGAGTGGTTTATTCGGCGGATGTGGCCCTGGAAAAAGTAACTGGAAGTTAGTAATAAATATAACAAGCTATATTACAGCATTTTTTTTAACCTGGGCATAAAGCACGATAACTGGTTATGCCGTCCACAACGCAAGCAAGAACAGAACGAGTGAAAATTCATCGTCGATAATATGCTGGAAATCCCTTAACGTCTATAATTATCATTAGAACGACGCTTGAAATTCACTGTGGCTTCCTAAATTAGGCTATTTAAATGCAAAATTTGAGCATACCACGTACAATGACCAATATTTCATCCACTATGAGCACAACGCGACTATTCATTCATCAGTGGAAAGTATAAAACAAGTCGTCCTGCTCACAAACATTAGGTAAACGTAGACAGACAGAAGACCACTTCTTTAGGTATATTAAAACAAACCATATATTATTTGCCATCTGACTGGAACTCAAGTATTAAAATATAGCATAAACCTAAAAAATACTAAAGGAGTTTATGAAAAGGCAAGTGGTATAATTATTCAAATACATTTCTTACATTTTCGATAAAATATTGTTACGGGGACGTACTTAATGTAACGGCACTGCGATGGGCTGAACTCGACGCTAAGACTTCAGTAGCCGTGCAGTATCCACTCTGTCAGCGCCGTCCTCTTTCTCCACGCTTCGTCGTGGCCGCGTTCCTCGGTCGTCGTCTTTGTCAGTGAGCACATCACTTTGGTCCCGCGTTTCCCGGTAACACTACCCCCCTCGGCAAAAATACACATATCATAATACAATAACAATATTTAACATAAAGTAAGTAGCTCCCTAGATATAGACTATTAAAAACAGCCTCCAAGTTATTTATCTAAGCACTTACACCGGAGCTACCCAGACAAAAGTAAATATAACGATCTGCGCCCTCAAAAGAACCACTCAGTCAATCCGACTTGCCTGTGTATATCATATGCAGCTACTCCTCTCGCCACGGCTTTAATGCAGATGGGTGAGGGGCAAATGAGCTACACGCAGCGTAGTCCCGTGACCGGTCGGCAACACGCTTTAACACGTGTGGTCTTTGGGGAGGCAATATAATGCCAGCCGCTCCCCCGGGGCTACACGAGGGTCTTATATCGGACTGTAAGAAGAATTCAAGCGAACTGCTGCCCAATGGTCAACGCGAGGTGCGCGAATTTCAATGTTAAAACATTTTTTTTCACATTTCAGACACATTTCTGGGGGCACGCAGAGGCAACCGCGTCCCTAGCATTATCTCTACACAATGCTTGCAGTTTAAGAGTACTTTCGAGCCCCTTTTAGAGGTACTTTAAGGCACATTACGTAAGACGACTCCACTGCCTCTTGCAACCGATGGAGATTTCAGCGTACACGAACCGTATGGAGAGTAGAAAAAAATTTATTACAATGCATTTCGAAGTCGGATTCAATCCAGAGACAACTAAAATGCGCGTCTGTGCGTGCGCGGGTGTGCGTCTTCTGTGTGTATGTGTGTGTGCATGTGTGTGTGTGTGTGTGTGTGTGCGCGCGCGTACGTGTGTGTGTGCGTGCGTGCGTGCGCGTGCTTGTGTGCGTGCGTGCGTGTGTGCGTGTGTGTGCGCGTGTGTGTGTGTTTAGACACCATAAAATAGTTCTCTACGTTCTCTTCTCCGTTCACCAATTTTTACGCATTTCTGAGCCTCGCGTTGCAAGCAACAGCGCCACAGTCTCCACATCCCTGAGGATGACTGAAACAGAATAGTTTCGCGTGAACAAATCCTCTAATGAAATTTCAATTACAGCTAGCTTTTTTTTTTTCAAAAAAAAAGCACTGCAACCCTAGGAAATTGAACTAGCTGCCATAACTTATACATTCTGCTTTTTTTACAGTCCATGGAATATATGCGCCACCACTACTTGCTTGCACGAGTTCAGTAATGAGGTGTCAGTGATCACTTGGAAAGCATGCGTTGTTGAGGACACTACTTTTAATGACGCATTTTTCGGAACTGCAATAACTACCAAGAAGGTGTCAAGCTGGACATTTGCTACTTACGCAAAGCATACACACACTGACTAGCTTTAGGAAGATATGCATTTGGCGCCAGGACATTTTGAGCATGCTAAGAACGCAGTGACAACGCACCACATTTCAAGGCCAATTTTTTAAAAAGGATCAGCGATAAAACTGCGCTCTCATGGCATGATGTTTATCGAACGGTCCCTAGATCACTTAAAATGTACTGCTTACTCTGTGGTTAGGGTTCAGTACGAACTGCTGGTGTGCATCTTGTATGTTGCTAGATTTCTAAAGTTGAAGGTATTGTCTATGCATAGTTTGGCATTGATAGAGCTGCAAACTGACCAGTCATGATATCGCTACTAGGTTTTAGCGACATACAAGTGCACAGCTGTGATCAAACGACTATGCTGACCTCCGGTGCACAGGTAGTAATAACAGTAATTCTAACGGGAGCATATATCTATAATACCTAATAACGCAAGTGAAATGTAAGTCATAATGCTCAGCAAAGCGTTCGCACTACTTACGTAGAGAAGCTTGATATAGCTCGCTGAATACGGCTGAAAAAAAAAATATAATTCGCTACGCTGCGTTATGTCTGCAAAATACCGGTTACGTAAAATTTATGAGAGTACCGACGAGCGCGTAAGATATTAGATCAGAAAAGGGGCTCAGAATTTTGCGTCTCCCCTCTCATCTGAAATGGTGCTGGCAATGGCATTCATAAACTGCTAGCTTTCTCCTTTAACCCTATGGCAAGTACGAACTAGAGTGGGCGCCTTGTGCAATGCAAGTTTAGCTGTACTATTTAGTGCTTATGCAATGCTAGAAGTCTAAACTGCTTCCCACTTTCGACTGGGCCCCACCTGATCAAACAGCAAACACATTTCGAGCCCTACCCAGAACTCATATCTCGAAATAGCCTTTAATGATTTCTTCGTTCGATCACTTTGTGTGCCTCAGAAGTAGGGCATTAATATTGCTTACCTTCGTCACTCATAGCTGCGAAACAGTGTAGCGCGTCAGTCAGCGGTGAAGTGTCTTCTTCGTCATCTTTTCTCGCGCCACCAATATTCACGCTGACAACGGGACCGATAATTTCTCTTCTCTGTTATGGGGGAACCGCTCTAACCTGAACCGTTTAACGAATGCTAAAAAGTTGGAAGTCAAGGACTTTCTTCAGCAGCTATAAGATATGTTTGGCTTGCCATACAACCGATAAAAATTTGAGTGTTTTACGACAGATGAAAAGGGTATGGGGGAGGGTGGAGGTGGCGCTTCCAGTTTCGGTATGTGCTACGGTAATAGATAACATTGAAGCTACAAAGAAAGGTCAAAAAAAGGTCCTTCTGCTGTTGTTCCTCCACGAATAAAAATAAGTATCAACGAAGGATAAGTAAAAAACAATTTTTCAATCTTTGGCTGGCTGCTTATCCTCCCCAGCACTGATTCTTAGTAAGGTTAGTTAAGCATCATCACCATCATGCAGCGCTAGAGAAGAGAAAGAGGACACACGAGGTGTCTCCTGGTGACAGTAGATCTAAAGGTGGAGGAATAAACTTTTATTTTCTAAACAAAATGGCGCGAGGCTCTTCCACCCATCGACTGTGTAGGATTGAAGAGTGCTTAAAGTGACGCTCTGCCTCGGATCAGTAAAACAAGCTTTTGGGCGAGTTGGTAGCTTACATTCGACATAGCCGCAGCGAAAAAACACAATCACAGTGTGTGATTGTGTTTTTTCGCTGCGGCTATGTCGAATGTCTGCCTCAGATGCTTACCGGGATGCGTTGTTTCGGGAATGTCGAGGGACAGCATGATAGATAAAAGTTTCACCGATACAATTGAAATGTACTATTATCTTTTGTTCAAAACTTGGGACGTCTCTTCAGAGCTCATATTTCAAAAAGTACAGGTTCCTCCTTTACTTTTTCAAGTTGAAAAATTGTATTCCTGGTATAATATGCGACATGCAAAGCGCCCTTCGTGCTGTTCGAAAGCTACGACTGTCTCCTCCAGCTGTTAAAGGCATAACCCGCCTTAACTGTAGCTCAAAAGTATTATAAAAAATTGGCAGTCTAATCTGTGCTCTGTCCATATATTTCCGCAACAGGAATACATACGCGTTGACCCATGTTCTGTTGGCAAAAACAAAGTAGAGTGTTTGAGAAAACGTAGTATAATGACGCGTGTTCTGTGTGCTGAAGCGGGCAGTAGAGCGAGTAACATGTGGTAATTGAAGTAACACACATAATTCGAGCTGATTACGTCGATGTGTTGTGCAACGATGTAATCAATACAAGATGCAATACTGGTAATGACTTATCAAAGATTGTGAACCCAACTAGTTCGCGGATGAACATGGCAAGCACTATGAATTTTTAGCGCCGACGTTAATTAAAGACCTCACAAAGTATAAAGGGAGCGTAGGTGCCTTAGCAGTGCCACGGCCGCTTGATGAAAGCGCACTAGGTGCTGACGTCATATTCATCTCTCTAGTTATCATCATCTCTGTCCCTATCACTTACTGCAGCTATCATTATCGGTAACTATCTACCCCTCTCCAGGGGCGGTGGTCTCCATGGCAACCACGCTGGCAAGACGCTAGAAAAAAACTATGATATGTTTCTCACGTTCCCGGCGTTGCTGTCTGGATGATTGACAGCTATAGTGGGACAGGATGCCGGACGCGGTCGTGAGTATGAAGAATTAAAGGCGTTCCCCTTAAAACACAAAGCCGCTCACGGCAACTGTTTCAACAGAGGCCACAGTCAAACCGTGCAGCGCGTTGGACCAACGTTTATAGATTCCATAAATGATGGGTCTTTCTCCGCGCGATTCGAGATGCTATTCCTACCTCTAAAGATCAAGTTATACTCCGATGTTTTTGGTGTGCAGCCGAGCGCTGGTCGATGTCGGATGAGTTGGGGCACAGCGCCAGGCACGAAACCAGATTCCGACGCGGCGAGACGGCTGCAGCTGGGCAGGCGTATTCGCAGTAGACGAGAATGAACAAGGGGAGTGAGCGCGGGTGGCCTACTCCGACGCGGCCCGCGCGAAACGCTGCCGGCTGCATTCGGCGCTGGGTGCCGTTGCCCTGGCGGTAGTTTCAAGCTTCTCGACCCCTTTTACGGCTAGTACTGTCATCGCTTCCATTTCCGTGGAAGCGCTACTACATCGAAGACCTTCATTTTCACTGATTAGAAGACAGCAATCAGAAACTTTGAGAAAGGCGGTATCTCTGCATCGCGTTCCGTCTTCTAAGCCGGTCTCCTGTCTCTATCCGACCTATTGAGCTTCTCTGCGTCCGGCTCAGACCGACCACCCAGGAAACCGGACGGCTTATTCTGTGTTTAGAACACGTTTTAATAGACACTATACATTGACATGTGTGATGACGAATGACCAAAACTGAAAACGTACACGGTTAAGAACAGGAGACACTGCCCATAACATACCTCATGTCGAGGAAATACATCAAAATAAATAAAAGTTCACTGTGTACATTCCGAAAAAAAAGAAAGAAATAATAATTTGCTGACCATAATGATATATCTAATTTTGAATGACGTTTTAAATGAAATACACAGTGTACGATAATTTGCAAATAAATAGAGGTACAAACATATACAGGAATCACATGCACAGTGTGTATTACACATGTGTTTTGGGATATATACATCCGTCAACTGACGTAGATATTGACATTATATTACAAGAAGCTAGCACAGAACCAGGTTAATTGGAAAAATACGGGAGAGGCCTTCGCCCTGCAGGGGGTATAGTCAGGCTGATGATGATGACCCGTCTCTGCGGTGTTTGATTCTCGTCAAGCAGTGCCCTCAGCGTGCTGTCGGACGCGTTGACTTATGCATAACCCAAAACACCTGGGCTCCGCGTGCCGGCTCTGCTTGGCGGCAAGAACACAAACTTCCAAGGCATCAGTCCATCATGATGCAATTGGCTAACCACGTTCTTGTAGTTACGGCATTTGGCGGAAAACAAATCCATCATTTCTAACCGCACAGGTAACAGGCTTCCACTGGACTTCTTTTTCTAGAAAAAATGTTACATCCAAAATTTTATCAAACGCATGACATGAGAGCTATGAATGCAATGTTTCAGCACACTTCGAATAACAATTCATGCATTGTCAAACAATTTTTTCGCGAGCAACATTTGAGCAAACCTTGAATAAATCTTGTAAATATATATCTTAAAACAAAAAACTTCACTTTTTAAAATATGCGAATTGATGGGCATCATATTAGCCACTTCCTGTTAAAAAAAAAGGCTTCAATATTTTACCTGCAACAACCCGCAGTCCACAGCGATGCTAGTGAACCTCAAATTTTCCAACTACCTCCAGGATGCTTGAGTCAATGCGGCTATGGTTCACTCTTAGACGCTGATAAAAGGCGTCTTAATCTTATATAACACAATGTAGTGTGCTTGTGTGTGTATGTAGAGAGGATGTTCTCATTTGCGTCGCATTTAGCATGCCCATATTGCGCTATTTCCGGACTAAATAAATTTCAGTCATTTTATTTTTCTAGTTTTTCTTCTAGCTTTTAACAATATGCAGAGCTTCAAAAGCTGGTTATCGCACTAATTGCAATATAACTGCCCAGTTCTTTAAACGCACGCAGGTTGCACCTTTGTATTTGTATGTATAGCAAAATGCTCACAGGTCTATTCGCAAGAGCATTAGTTCAAAAAAATATTTCGCAAGGCTGTTTGTGAAAGCAATCGCTTAAATGTAACCATGGCTTCAATTCAATGTGAAGTTCTAACAAGGACAGCTGCCCAAAAAATAACTCCGTGCTGGCGTATTCGTTAAGTCCTTCAAAAAACTCTACGCCACAGAAATGCTCTAAAGATTCCAGAAAGCACTGTAAGATTTCCTAATGCCACTGCTATTCGTATTACAACCTTGATTACGTTAGCATTTCAGTGATGTATCGAAGTATCGACGATACAGTACCGAGTATCTGTATCGAAACTCAATTTCGATCGTGTATCTTGTATCAACATCGGAAATACAATTTTTCAGAGTATCGAGTATCGGTATCGAAGATACTTTTGCGAAGTATCTTGCCCAACCCTGCCGTAATGGGAGCAAAATCAAGGCACCTTGTTGCTGTTGTTGTTGTTTCGACTGAAGGAAGAAGGAAAGGAAAATACACGGGCCTGCTACTGGCTCTGTAACTGAGCCACCTCCGCTGCCTCTTGTGGACAGAAGAGAGAAAGTAGAGAAGAAAGAAAAAGAAGAGGGTGAGAGAGACGCGCGCCGCAACAGCCGTCGTCCACCACCTAAGCGTCGATGCCGAAAAAATCATTTCTGCTGTGCCGCAATCAGTAACCGAGGAACTGAAGGAAGTGATGGCGTATCCTACCATATCCCATTACCCACTGTAACATATTCCGGTTTAGCTTGCGTCGCTTGGTATGTTAAGTTAATCAGTGACTTCGGGTATGACGCTTGCGCTATTCTAGAAACTAGCGGACGAAACAGCCCCATGCATACTCTTCTACGAGGACAATATTCTATATGACGGCATTATCCGAAACCAACGTTTGTTGCCCTATTGGACAAGTTTTTGTTTTTTAAGCTGTCGTGCACCTACCCCACATAAATGTTCTCGAAGTACTTTAAATCCTGATTCCCCATTGAGTTGCCCGGTACGAATTGACAACAGCCATGCTATAAGGTCCGCTTCTTTGATATTTGAAATATTTCTGAGAGTCCTTCAAGTCAATTATACCAAGGCAGGGACAGACAGGAACGAGAGGCCAGCTCCTTATGTGCACAAGCCGTGCAGGAAGATGTTTAGACCGTGAATTGTTTGGCCGCAGCTGGGTCGCATTTTGGTGAATTGATGAATGTGCAGTACAATGTACGTTGAAGGACAATTTTTTTTAAATTCTTTGCCGCCCTTTTCAATTATTCATGCCTGTTTATGACCATTTCCTTTATTAAATGTCTTGTTTATCTATGTATCAAACTACGTCTCTCATGTGTTCGTCTTTCGTCCTTCCGTGTCATCTGTTTGGCGCACTGCGTTTTTCTTTTAAATCATGCACGTGCCTCAGTCGCGAGACTACATATACATCATCGGTCTTTCAACCGACTCATATGTTTTGAATGAAGCCAGAATAGCCCACTCCACTAAACCACTGAAAGTTTTGTTCCTTACTCTGGATTTGGGAAGCGTCATAACTTTTCGCTGGTGTCTCTGTTGCTCTAAACGAAAACGGCAGCGATTGACAAAATCTCCACCAATCACTTTGCCATCCACTCACGTGAGATCGTGCTTCACCTACTTAAAGCTTTCAAAGGCACACTGATAAGCCTGGGACATTTCGTTTTGTAAAAAATTTAGGAGCAAAAGGTGTTGAGGTAAGCGTACGCGAAGATTCATTCGACCGTGGTCGGTCGCTCTGACGACGGCACGCGGATTATTGACTGTATTTTGCTCCTCATACACGATGAATCTTAGACGCTGATTACGGCGTCTTTGTACAAACCATAAGGGGCAAAATGTCAGGACCTGCCGGTTGCAATGGATGCGGGCGGAGCGAAGAGCGAGCGCGCGTTTCCCTTGCGCGTGAACGGCGGTAGCACGTAGAGAGGCCCAGCCTTGGGGGGTGGGGACCCCACCGAGGCGCGGCGAGAGGTGAAAACAGGCCCCATTGGTGAAGCCGTAAGAGAATATAAATGCGCTTATCCTCGATACCGGCCGTCGGTTTGCACATGAGTGTGGCGCCAGGCCCGAGCTGGGGTGCGCGCGGAGCAGATATCTGTCCATGTCAGATATTTCCGCGTCGCTGGCTGCGAGCTCGCGCTCGTGCCGGAAGAGATTCGCGGGTGTTTGGCTGGCGTGTACCAATCAGAGGATGCAGTTCGCGCCTACTCTGCAATCTCTACTTTTTTTTCTCACATCTGTGCTGCGGTACGTAGAGATGTGCGCAGTCAATCAAGACAGTAGCGCGCTCGCCAGAGACGCTCCATGGAGATGCGTACTGTTTTCAGCCTTGTCAGGGCGTGCACTGAGTGCGTAGGCGGCTCGCTCGTGCGCCTCTCGTGCTCACGAGCGAGGCGAAGCACGATCCTAGCGCCTTCTGTTGTTGAGTTCATCTCTTGCCGAAAAGAAAACTTGCTCCTTTGAAAGCGAAACTGATAAACCAATGAGCAAAAGCGTCTTCACACTGACCTATGCTTATGGAACACAATCTCACTTCGGTCTTTCTCGATCTCAATGGATAAACGTCCTTATGAAGGGCAAAAGCCTTTAATACCTCACGTGGTGTCTGCAGTCCGGCGCCCGTTCAGTCCCACTATAGCTGCCAATCATTTTGACAGCCACGTTGGGCCCGTGAGAAACGCATCTGCTTGTCTAGCGTCATGCCAGCGCGGCTGCAATGGATACCGCCACCGCTAGTTAGTGGATGACAGTGATCGATATGATAGTGGTAGTTAGTGATAGGGACAATGATGATGATATTGGCAGACATGACTTTGACGTCATCACATGGTGACGTCATGACCGTTGTGACGTCATCATGTTGCACATTCGGCCATGTCTTATAACCGAAGCTGACGCCATGTAGACGTCACATCCAGTCATGACATCACCAGGCGTTTCACTCATATACGAACCTGAGCGTGCCGGGTGGCGTATTGCCAAACCATATCCAGTAGGCTGCCGCGTGTTCGATCCAGGCGCCTGTGCGGCGTCTTTAATTTGGCGCTTTATCGAAATCCACACCACACAGCATAAAAAAGCAGACCCAGTACAGCAGGCATCAGTGGCGTTTGAAATTGGTTACCAGGAAAGAAAAGGCGCAGCATCTGCCGCAATTCTCCGCGGAGACCCTGACTAAGCGAGACCCAGGAGGCCTGTATGCCTGGAATTCTTTGAAAAAGCAGTTTTCTCCTCCTCTTCCCCCTTAAAAAAAAAGGAGGAGTGTTGGAGCGAACAGGGTGGGAGGGAACAGCGCCATCTATTCTAGAGGGTGATGGAGTGCAAAAAGAGAGAAATAGGTAACTTAGTGGAGGACTCCGGGCCACCGCGTAATAGAGGCTTTCACCACATCTCACTTTAGTGGTTCAAAGTGCTCCTTAGAATTTTTCATACATCGTTGTAATCGTGATTCAGAGCTCCGCTAAAACTCTACCAGAGCTCCGTGGAAGAATTTCGTTCCATGTCATGGAGTTAAAAACGGATGGCTGCCGTTGGTACTTTGTCAGAGAAAAAACTGTAGCAGACGACGGACAAGGAAGAGGAGAATACATACATATGCGCTCACTAACAAATTTATTGCAGAGGACAGCCGATCCGCGCCTTATATACACACAAAGGCTAAAAGTGCGCATGAGCTCGGTTATAAGAGCTCAAGCATCCATGGAACGGCCTCTTATATTGAACACAAATAAAGCTGCGACATGGAATGTGTGGGGCGAGGCAGATGCAAAGAACCGAATTGGGGCGCACGTGAATCGCAGATAAAACGATATTGAAGAGAGCCAACAAATAACATTGCTAAAAGCGAAAATGAATGAATGAGACCAATAACAAAACAACAAAACAGCGCGGGCATAAGCTCAGTCTAAAAGGCAAGCCTGTAAAATTCAGCGAATGTAAAGGCGCTAAAATAGGAAAAAGGTTGGAAAACATGAATAACTAAAAGACGCTGAATAAAAACACTGAGATCTAATCAGACAAAATCGCAAAAGGCAAGTAAATGGACACTGACAAAAATCATACGCCTAGCAGATTGAAAAAACAGGACGGGCTAAAAGAAACAAACCACAGATGCATGAAACTTAAGGCAATAAAACGATGGGACAAAGACAAAATTGCTCGATTAAAAATCACGACAGGCGAACGCGAATCTAACCAACACAGGCGAAGACAAAACGAATGCACAAAACAAATCTAGGTGGAAAATAATGAAAATCCTTTTTCTTACAACGCAAGTGAGGGAGTGCTAACGCACTCAAGTTTTTGCTCGTTGATAGCGGCGGCTTCAATGATTTCGCGGATAAGTTGATTGTTGTTCTTAGCCAAAATTTCTGTATCCTTGAACATCGGGGAGAGGCGCCTGCAGGGACTGCAGTCTCGACAGTGGATCGCCAAATTACCATACTTTTTTCCTTCGGCATTATTTTGATGCTCTAATAGCCTTTCATTTAGGCACCGGCCCGTCTGACCGATATACTTCCTACCGCAGGGTAACGGGAGAGAATACACGACGCCTGATGAGCAATTGAGAAAATGATCTCGATGCCTGGTTGTGCATTCTGCCACTTTTTCACCAGATTCATTAATGCGCCTGCATAGACTAGAACGACGGTGAGAAGCGGGGAAAATACGTCAACCCCTGCCCTTTTTCCGAAACAAGCGGCGACCAGCAATCGTGTTCATGTTGTGGAATGTACTGGTGACTGCCCCAAGGACGTGCAACTGTTGCTCCAGAAAGGGCCTAAGTTTGCCACTGAACCAAGTCCGTGAGCACCGGAACTACTCACCATGGTCAGGCAAGTGTCAAAGTCGGCATCTGCGGCTGAACAAGAACGTTTTGTGTCCGAAGATGTGGACCTGCTTAACCGTCATAGAGGCACGAGGCGAAAGCCCCATCTTCAAAAGACTGTATCGTATCTAAAAGACACTAACTTGTCTTCGTTGACCGCTGATAAGGAAGGAGGTTTCGTAATCCTACCTAAGGATGTCTACAATTAGAAAGTGTCAACCGCGATTAATACTTGTTCTGACAAATGCAACGGCGTTTTTTAACCTAAGTGAGAAACAGAGCAAAGAATTTATGTGAACGGTTAAACTTGGATAGGCTTTCCCGCTCAATAATGGATAGCAAAAACTGTCCCTCAGTATGTTCTTCACCGCAAAGACGCATAAACTAGAGTGTCCGCTCCGCGTTAACGTTTCAGAGAATCATGCTTGGCAAAAATCTGTTGCTAGCTTTTTACAAGCCAAACTGAAAGTTCTAGAAGTTGATGATCCGTTTCTGGTCAAGAATTCAAAAGATGCCATAAAGTATTTGCCAGAAAATAGCAGCAGGGCCTTCCTAGGCTTCTCTGTTGATGTGAAGGGTTTGTATTATTAAATACCGCATGGTGATTTGCTCCGTTGTGTAAGCGATTGCATTGACAAGCACGGTGCCATCGCCTTTCAAAACAACTGCGGTATTTCTGCACGCGAGTTCTTGGAATATTTATCTATGTATCTCAGCTCTACTTATATTGAGTGGAACGGATCCCTTTTCATCCAGAAGCAGGGCATATGCATAGGCTCTTGCATCGCCATCGCCCCTATCCTTAGCGACCTCTTCTTGGCAATGCATGACCGAACAATTAGCAAAGAGATTGAAAGGTTAGCTGTTTTAAAAATCTTCAGATACGTCGATGACTATCTAATTCTTATTGACTGTCCAGGTAATAATTTCACAGCCGAAGATGAGAAGGTTTTGCATATCTTTAAACAGACTTTTAACGCCCTTGTTCTAACTCATGAAAAACCGGAAAATGGCTGCATCCGCTTTCTAGAACTGAATTTGATTTTTGCGGAACAGCACATCTGCTGGACTTTCAAATAAAGGGCCAAAAAAATCAATACTACCATATGAATCAGCTCATTCAAGTTAGTTAAAAAATAAAGTTCAGGCTACCTTTAATAACGCACTCCTCAAATCCTGCGAGCATAGCCTATAGTAGAGTTTATTGGCTTAAGCCTACAGGCTACTTAATTCAGGGCACCCGCCCTTCCTCCTGTACTCAGTAGCGGAAAAAAATGTTACCAGTTAAGCAAAGTAAGAACCCAGCCGGAAGGGATCTGATGACTTGCAGTAAAAATGTGGCTGTAATACCCTACATTCACCAGGTTTCCCATAACCTGAAACTAATCGGAAATAGCGCAGGGGTTGACGTGTTTTGCTTTTTGGCATTAACCTTGCTTGTAGGCGAACCTTGATAGTGTTCATCAGGGGCCTACTCTCATCTATAGCGTCGGACTTAGTGCGTCCAGTATTCGCGCAAGCGTCAGCATGAAGCGTGATCGACAGAGAAGGCCGTAGCAGAGCGAGAACGCACTTTAGCGGCCTAGCCTTCAAGGCTGCCAGAAACGAGACCCTCGCAAGCTATTAAGCAGAACATTGAAGCGGAGTGAGGGGATTGTTAGGGTAAGCAACCGAAAATTGTATTAAAGGGAAAAATAAAGTATTAATATTACAAAGAAGCCAACAGCCAGTGAGGTCGGCGCTGTAGCGAAATTGGTTGGTTGGTTGGTTGGTTTGTGGGGTTTAACGTCCCAAAGCGAAATTGGTAAGAGCACCTGGACGCAATTATCAAAGGTCATGGTTCGGGTCATATCATACCATCTTGTTTTTCTTTTTTGTTCTGATTTATATTTACATATTCATATTTTACCCGTAAAAACTATTGCAACAATAATTCACGGCAAAACCATTAGCTGCGGTTTAGCTTGTGGTTAAACCTGGAGTTAAGCGACAGCTATCTGCACGGCTGCGCTTAGGTTCGGCTTGAAAGTAATAATATTGCTTTTGCACATAGTAGTTTACTCTGTGGTTCCAGCTTTATTTATGCCGTAGGAAGCACTCTTGACTACTAAAGTGCGATGAGGGGAAAGCCTATACCGAGCGGTGGCCCAAAGCCCTCCACTACGGCACCTCTTTCTCTCTTTTCTCACTCCCACCTTCGCGATAATGCGATAGCGTAAGCTACATACTAGCCAATATATAAAGCCTCGCTTTAGTCAAGCCGTATGAACGTGCTTGCGTAGCCTAGGGATAACTTGAATGCAAGGGTTTTGGCAGGCTCGTTGTGATATCCGCCTCCCATATGAAAGGAGAGGCCCGAGTTGGCAGCTCCTGCCAAACGTTATGTCAGGAAGCCCTACATCCAGTTAAGTGCTCGGACATGTCAGCCGCCAGCTACCGCCTCCCACGACTTCTTCTTCTTCGCTCTTCGGACAGGCACGGACAGGCACAGACAGGCACGTTGAAGTGGCCAATGTAGCTCTAGATACAAAAGAACTTCCCATATGTGCTCCTTTGCCACGCTAAATGCTGCGTATTGCTATTCAATTCTGTTTGAAAACAGCGCTTTCCACACATAGCGAAAGACTGTAAATTGCTCTCCGGGGATTTGGCTACTGCTAAGGTTATGTCGATGCTTTTGTAAGGACCTAAATTTGGATAATTGTTTTGTACCACGCAATAAGTAGATTCAGGAGTACGTCTTTAATTACAAAAAGCGCCACGTCGCAGCTACACTTGAAACAATCTTGCAACTTCCTTGTTTCGCTTTCTTTCCACATTAACAGTTACTGACTTCTTCCGGCTCCTCGTCGGAGTAATTGGGTTTCCTTTTGCTTCTATGTCAGTTTTGCATTACGTTTCGATGTTTACTTTTTTTTTCTTCTCGGCTGCGAGGAACAATGAATGGAAAGAAGTCGTGACTCTGCCGCTAAGGCCGGAAAGCCCGTATTTCATCACTGCATGACTGCTAGTCCGCCGCATGCAAACCGCACGCGTGAACGCATTAGATAACGTCCGCATGAAAGGCCAAGTGCTGAGCGGTGGCACGACTGCTTCGAGAAAGATACAACCGACTTCCGTTCTCATCTCCCGCTGCCCAACGCAAGCGAACCGGACGGGCAAACGGTTACATTGTTTAATCACGTGCAGGGGCTATACATCCCGGGAGGAACAGAGGGTGGTTCAAAAAGGCCCATCAGTGTCTGTACGACCATTTGACAGTCTGTGCTTCATCGTTCGAAGACTGATATTTCGACAATGAGGGCATTATTTGTTATTCTTTCTACCGCAATCATCCTCTGCGCTGCCGACACGGGTGAGCAAATACAACTCTGTGATACTAAAATAATTTTCACATGTATCATCAGCTGTGGGTGGCTTAAGCCGGGTAGAACAACAACCGCAATTTTAAACTTACACGTATTGTTGCTTTAGGATTCGGGATCGAAGGATTGCCATTATTTTTCGTCTACCTAGAAGTATCGTCTTCATTTCTGAAAAGCGTAGATGATTAGCTGAAGGGAGAGGAGGGGGGAGAACTATTTATTGAAAATTAAGTTAAACACTGCCAGGAGGTTCCTTTAGTCCAGGAGCCCTCTGACCGCTGTCTCTAGCTTGGCCCGCTCTACCGGTCATAGCTGATCGGCGGGTCACGTGACCAAAACAGCGGCCTCCCAGGACGAAAAGGTGTAGTCTTTTATGGTATAGCGTGCGATAGTGTGTGATAGCGAGTGTGATGGACAAGCATTCGGTCTCGACAATGCTGGTGCATTGGATGGAGGCTGCATTGAACGCAGAGCAGCGAATGTCAGTGAACAGGGCGGTGCTGATGTGAGGACGGTCTGGATTATGTGAAACATCCGTGCAGATCATGTCCTAGTGTTAAGAGTATTGCTTAGAGAGATATCAGGCCCAGGCTGCGCGACGAACTTTGTGATTTTCGGAATCCATATTTTGAGGAAGGAATTTGAGTTCTAGGAAACTCCGCAGATGCGGTGGATGGTTGTTTGAGTGTGATGTGAGGGATCAGGGGTATTGTAGTCCACTGAGCGCAGGAGATGAGCCCCTGTAGGTGTTGTGCGGAGTCTACGTTGTTGATTGAAGAGGTGCGCCTGTATAATTTTCTCGTCATTGTTGTGTACGTCTAAATTTAAGAAGCCGGATCCTACTCATATGACGAGGTAAATGGAGGGCTGCTTTAACTGCTGGGTGGTGTAAGACATTAAGTGTGGTGAGGTGGGTTTTGCTGAGCTGGTGGTAGGGGAGGCTGACGATGAGGGCGTTTACGAGTCTTAAAGTGGCGTTTTCTTTGAGGCCATGACTGTGGCTTGAATGTGGCGGATGAGATTTGTGATCTGGTTAACCTGGCTCTTCAGGAGGTGTATGGTGTCGGTGGCTTTTTTGTCCTATTGAATGCGGACCCCAACAGTCATAAGCGTGGTACTGTTGGAATCAGAGCGTAGTCGAGGAGTGCGGTGATGGTTTTGGCGCGTGAGGGAGGTTTGATGTCTAGGAGGTCACATTTCTGCGGTGCAAACACGATACCTACAGCCTATGTGTATGTGGGGATGACATTCGTAGCGAGTTTCGGAGTAGGTTGAACTTTCCCAGGGCAACCCTTAGTAGTCCAGAGTATGACATCATCTTCGTATATTTCGTGTTGAAGTTTAGGTATATTTTCTAGTATCCGTGCTAAGGGAGTTAGAGCGATGTTAAAAAGGATGATTGAGAAGATTGAACCCTACGGTGTACCGCGGTTATGTAAGTGGGTGGTCGAGAAGTGTAGCAGCCGAGTGTGATATGGGTCGTGCGTTTGGATAAGGTGCCCTCAATGTAGCGCCAGATGTGTAGTACGCATTTAGTTGTGGCAAGGGTAGACAGAATGTGGTTGTGACTGATGTTGTCAAATGCCCTTTGTATATCAGGGACAAGTATGGCCCGAGTGGCCTGTTAAGGGAGGGTTTTGTTGAGAACGGTCTCCTTTAGGCCTATTATTATGGCTTGGGTACAGAGATGCGGGCGGAAGCCGAATTAAGTGTGAGCAAAACGGTAGTATATTCAAGTTCAGATTTAAGTCGTCTAAATTTTAGATGTTCATAGAGTTGCCGAGACAGCTTGTGAGAGAAATCGGAGAAGGTTGTCTAAGGGGTTTTCTGGGCTTAGGAATGAAGATGATTGCGGCGTGTTTCCAAAAAGCTGGTAAAGGCCTCTTGGTCCGGTATTGGTTGTAGTATGCTGAGTTGGGAGTGTAACGTATTGTCGAGATTTCGAAGGAGTTTGTATGTAAATTGGTCATGCCCGGATGCGGTACTACGGGTGATGTGGGCGAGGGTGGCCCATACCTCAGAGTGATTGTCCTCATCCAGCCTCGGGTTAGGCATGGGGAGGGAATTGGGGCGTGGAGGGGGTGGGAGAGGGAGAAATATAACGCTGTGTGAGGTATTAGAGGATGTCTGTGCCTGGTGCTGCAGTGTAGATGAGGTGGTTCGTGTTGATGGTTGTCTACCGTTTGGTGGTGGTGGTGGAGGGCTCGGAGGATATTCCAGGTTTTTTGTGTGCCTAAGGTTCCCTGAAGGCTGTTGGAGAGGTTTTGCCTGTTGGAGTTCGCTGATTGTCTGACTATCCTACGGAGTCGGTGGTGATGTGTGCGATCCAGAGGCGGAAGTTTTCGCTGTGTCTTTCTCCTTTCTATCTGTTAACGAGGTCTCGCCTTGCCTCCCGTAGATGCAGAGGGTAAGGATCAATTCGGGGTGCTTGTGGAGTGCTTTGGATGTGTTCAGTAGTTCGTTTTAGTGCAGGCTGGAACTTGCCTACCCAGGCTTGTAATGGGAGATCACTGTTCTTGGGAGTGGCTGCAGCTAATTGCTCATGAAATTCGTTTCAATTTGTAAAATGCTGGGTCTTGGATGTGAACTGTTTGGGGTCACGTTGCAGTTGAGTTTGGCTAATGTAATGGTCGCTGCATAGTGTGTCTGGTAGTACGTTGTAGGAAATAAGGGAACACAAGTTGGTGAGTGTAAGGTCTGGGGTGGTGTTTCGGGTGATGCCAGTGCGCTTTCGCGTAACGGCATAGGGTCCGTGATGAGGTTGAGGGAGTGTTGTATAAAAGCGTTATTCAGGTGTGTGCTCTTGGGCATATAGCAATTGTCTGGGGCTAGGGGTGGGTCGTAAACCTCCGCTATGAAGAGGCTTGGGGCGTCTTCTGCAGGCGGAAAGATTTCAGTGAGCATATGCTCAATGATGTGGTTGCTGAGTGTATGGTTGATGGCCGTAAGAGTGTTTTTGGTGAGAATGGCAGTGCGTGCAGATAGGAAGATGGTACTGTGTCCGGTAAAGGTAGGGGAGAATCCTGTTTCTTGAAGGGCTATGACATCGGGGCTATTTGCGTGGTTCTGAATGTAGAGTTCTAGTGATGACTTCTTGTCTGAAGCTGCGGCAGTTTCTTTGCCAGACTGTGAAGCTGGAGGTGGCTGACCGGCGCTTCTTCTTATTGTGTGCCAACGTCGCTGTGCATGTATTGCTTACGCGACCCATACAAAGTTCGGGCGCGGCTCTTGACCAAGCGTTTGTGCAAACAGAACAAGACACGTGTACTGCGCGCATGAGGAATCGATGGGCGATCGGCGGCAGGTCAAGGAGCCTGCTTTACGTTGGGGTCCCGGATGGAGCTCGGGTAAGCGACCAAGACGTGTGGGCCCGCATAACGGGTGCAACGCACTTTCGAAGAATTATTTCGCAGCTTTCACTTCTTCACAGCGTGGCCACAATGCGCACGAAATGTGCGCAGAGGAGCATGCATGTCCTCGCGGACTTGGACGGAAGTCCACACGATGGTTACAGGACGCGCCGTGCAGAGACGGGCAAAAGCGGGAGGGGGAGGGTCAGTTTCAATAACGTGAACGAACTGTCCGGAGCATTGAGGAAAATAGAGCGTGAGCTTACAGGGAAAGGGTTGCAGTAAAGGCGGTTGCGGTTTGCCGGGGTCCTCTGATACTCCGCGCATAATAAGATGCTAAGCTGCCCTTAAGGCTTTTTCTCTTTCCCGTCCGTTCTTCTGGCCAACTGTCATGCTGCCACTCTATAAGTTGTTCAAGAATTGTATAGCACTAGGAACGTTCTGTGCCCCATTTCAAGGTCATTGCCTTTTCTACACTTGTTTCTTTCTCTTAGCTGCAAACTACTACCAAGATTCCCTTGCCCCGTCAGGAGATAGCGTGAATTTTCCATCCACCTATGCATTCTATTTTTCACGATTTAAGCTAAGTTTGTGAATTCAGATGGTTTAGCACGTATTTAAACTCATATGGACTCAACTTCAAAGGATAAAGAAAGGTCTGAGAAAATACAATTGTTCGACCCACGTATACGAAAATTGTGCGTACCTTTGCATACTCAGGTGAGAATAAACCACTTCAATCGCCGCGAGACATAGAGTGTAATTCATTATATCCTGGAGTTCATTCGGTAACCTATGTGCAATTTATTTTCTCTCTTCACATCTTTCAATCACAGTCGCCGTAGGGCTCATGTTTTTTCTTCTGCGTAGAACGCTTCTATTTTAACTCTAGTAAGACGTGGAACCCAACTAGTTCAATTGTCGTTGGGACCATTTATCCTTGGAATTTGACTAGAAACAATAATTTTACTTCAATATGGCTGGTTTTTATTTGCGTATAGCGATGCAACTACCGAGCATGCCTGGTTATTAGATCTTCGAACACTTCACTTTACCCTATTACTCTAATGAAATATTTCAATTATTTTTTTACATCAAATATCCTTCCCTTTTTCTGAACCAGAACAACATCTTGATTTGCAAAAAAAATTCTCAGAACAAAAATCGATAACTCGCATAACCTTAAAAAGGCTTTATATATGAATATGGTTTCTAAATGTTGTGGACTCCAGCCAACACATAGCAGAATTATTTTATTTTGGCTTAAAATGATGTAGAAAATGTGTACAAATTATTCGCAGGTGCGAAGTAACTGATGCCGCAAAACAACAACTAAACTTTCCTCTGTCTTAGTGATTTTATTTGGTAAAAACCTCGGCTTTGGTGATCTGCATTTGCAATAAAAACTGCGGCAGCAAGGATTTTTTTTCAGCTCCATGAGGCGCTCCGCTGTGTGCACACTGCTAAGAAATGTTGCAAATATCTCCGCGACTTCGTCCTTCCTGTGCAGCAGGAGCAGCATCTTTTCACAAGCACCCCCACTGCGAGTCAAACTGCACAGCATCAACTCGAACAGCTCAACAAGGGTTAAATTTCGGAACACATGGACCACGGCAAATAAAGGGGGTGGTAGCGAGGCAAAAGAGTCGTCGCCTTAACTTAGAGGTGCATTCTAAGGGTAACAAAAAAAAAAGAAAAAACAGCGACGCGCTAATCATCTTAAAACGTTGTGGTGTACTCAGGTTCCTCGCCGATCGTGGGTCGACAGCCATCGTCGCCGCAGGAGGCAAAAGTGTGAAAGCGTATCCGAAACTATCCGGCCTAGCTATTTCCTAGTGACACTACTCACAAGTAATATGGAGCCAGCTACAGACGGGGACCCTCCCCAATCCAAACTACATATAAAAATTCATAAATAAGGATACGAATCGCTTCTGCTGGTTTTGCGGGGAGAAAGACAACTTCGAGCATATGATCTGGGCGTGCAAAGCCCACAAGCCTCTCTCAGAACTCTTGCTTGATCCCTCTAAAGAAGCGTGAGACAAGCTAAGGTCCAGCGATGACCTTGGCATTCAGTTCAAGGCTGTCGAATGAGCCGACGTTGTCAAAAGTCTCCACGGCCTACGGCACGCTAGCCGACATCCCCTATTCCTCGCACTTATTGTGAATAAAGTTTTACCAGCCTCAGCCGAACATCGCCATGTCTGTTTTTGTAACCCGTAAGATAATGACGGCAACACTTCGTCACTCAATTTAAACCTCCGGCTGGTTATGCTGTTTCAACTGGTCATGAGCTTCCAACGATAACTCGTCGGAACAAATTGCTATGACCTGAATCCATCATAGATGACGAATTTGTGATGCTAAACATCACTGTGGCCCGGTTCAGGATGGCGGTCGGAACCCTTCATGTTTCCCAGTTTTTAGGAATTGATTTAACGACGTTCTGGAGTTTTAAACGCGGTATTGAAGTGCGGTAGGGTGCCCTAGATCTCAAAAGCGAATTTGGCGGTTCTATTTACTATGTCGCCCACCCACAATTTCGACAACGAAGAAAGTTTTATTTTCTATATAGCACGGTCGAGTAATTGGTACACACTGGATGAAAGTAAACCCTGTGGGGAGCGAGTTCTGCACATTTTACGTCATTCGCGACAGATGGCGGTAGAGTTTCTCGATAATACCCCGGCCCACTTTTTAAAGCCGATTCACACGCGCGGCCAATTAAGTGATTCCGCCCGTGAATGCAGCCCTGCGTGACCAGATGTCACTTGGTTTGCCTCAAATGCGGGGGGGGGGGGGGGGGGCAGAAGAGGCGCCGGATGGAGAGAGTGCCGGATGGTGCCGATGGCAAACGCCGTAAATCAGGTTACCGCAAGCAAGAACTGTAGCCTTGCAGAAGTAACCGGTAGGCGACAGCATTCCCAACCAACCACACCGCATTGTCGACCAAAGGTCGCCTCGATGAGCACGCCTTGAGGCACCCTACTTTTGTAACAACAAAAGCGTCCCCGTTCTCCTAAAAAAAAACCAATTACCAGTGTATACCCATTTAGAAAGTGTCGCCAACACCAAAACCTGGCCGAAAATTCTCCAGATTCTAAAGCAATTCAAAATTGCCATACAATCCATACAAGTGATCAAGAATAATCAGTCACCAAACACTCATTTTTGTAAAATAAAACCACGTCAATGACTTTAACAATGACTTTGTGCATTATCGACTCCTGACTGCAGCCTTTCTTAGCACATCGGCAGCGATGATGAATTTCACACCGCATATCTCTCTCGAGGCCAATGTACGAATCCATATAGCAATACACCTTCAGCGACGCCTTTTTTCTGCACTTTATTTTCAGATAAATCCCACCCCTACAATCGTTTGGGACCTCGATTGCTTCGCCCATGAATGCCCGATGTAACCCCTCTTCTTTTACCGTAGATCCTTAGACACATTATGAAGTAAAATAAAACATGGTTTCAATGCATTACTGCTCTTTGCACCGTACACGGCGCTTCCACAACAAAAAGCAAGCACTTAGGATTCGCGGTGTCGCACAGTACACTAAATATCCTGGTTGTAAACCACAATTCAGCTATCATAATGTGTACTCGACAGATGTGACAACGCGAGGGCACGGCATGTCGTTTTATAAAAATGCGATGATGTTCCCCGGACACAGCGGGAAACGAACATCATTAAATGAATGCGTGGTGTTGAAGCCCTGTGTAGTCTCACTTGTACGCTTCAACCCACTGAGGGTTACAAGCTTGGGTTTTTCCAAAGTGCGAGCACCTATTTGTTCTGTCGTCTTGTTCTGTTCTGTTGTTCTGTTGGCCGCGCATGATTAATTGGTGCTGTTTCAATTACATTCCAAGAAGCTTAGCTATTCTCTGCCTTACGCCTGGGTTGCAGCCACACGCTGCAGCACGCGATGAATCGGTGAACAACGGGAATAATGTAACACTTACGGAGAGCAATCCAAGGCGGCAGCCCGCATTGCACTTTTCCGTAGTGATTATATCGCCGTCCACAGTGAAGGCAGTGTCGGTCGGCCGGCGAGTTCCCACGGACGGCAGCCCATGTGAATCCGCTGCCACTTCCTGTCAGAAGTGAATTATCTGGCAGGAAGTGGCTACTCTAGGTTGGTAAGTCGAAGATGGCCATTTTGGGGGGCGGCAGAACAGCTGCCGTGCCTACTCAGGGTCTCATACAAGGCATTCATTGGCTTACAATCTTTCGTACAGTTCTTTTCAGCCCCAGTAAAACACGTCGATTCCATTTCTCAGTTTCGAGCTTCGCTCATTGATTGTTTCGAATTCAAACTGCAGACCACCCTGGAGCACGGAACCGGCTGTTTATGAAATATAACATCGCGCAAGCGCTAACACAGGATCATGCTGTGGAGAATGTTATCAGGTGCTTGATTGCCTCGGTGTCTCACTGATTTCTCCAGGAGATCCCCTCTTAAACTTTATAAGGCGTGGCAGACGCCGCAAAAACGAAAAAATGGTGGGGGTTAAGGCCAAGGCTTGAAACTAATGCGATCGAAAATTCTTAAGCATAGTTTGACATCGTTGCACAATGTTGTACATGTTCTGCCGATTTCAATTAGGGGACGGCCAAGCTTCACCTGAAAAATCACCATAATAGCTCCTTTAACGCCGCACTTTTATTTCGCGATCATATATCTTTTGTTTAGGTTGATTCTTGTGAAAACGTAAGCAATGTGTCTCACTTTTGAGCACAAACCTGCTCGTTATTGGAATAGGTTTGTAACAGAAAGGTGCAGTATCTGTCATAGATTTCGGTGGGGGGATGAGATTTCAAACGTCAAGATTAGCAAAATTCCAACTTTCACCTCAATGATAGAGCTTCATCATCATCATCAGCCTGACTATACCCACTGCAGGGCGAAGGCCTCTCCCATTTCTTTCCACGTAACTCGGTTCTGTGCTAGCTGCATCCACTTCACCTCTGCGAACTTCTTAACTTCATCCGCCCCCCTAACTTTCTGCCGCCCTCTGCTACGCTTTCCTCCCCTTGGAATCCAGTTTGCTACCCTAAGCGACCATCGGTTATCCTCTCTTCGCACTACATGTCTTACCCATGTCCATTTCTTCTTCTTAATTTCCACTAGAATGTCGGTAACTTGAGTTATTTCTCTGACCCACTTTGCACGCTTCCTATGTCCTAATGTTACCCCTGAAATGTGGATTTAATAGTTGATTTGAACGTCTAGCGCTGCCAGTAATTCGGGCACAGCAGGGTCGAATTGCCAGCCGCAGGGCACAGCTTAAGCACGAGAGATGGGCGCCGGAGACAAGCGATGGTGAATGCGATGCCGCAGCGTTTCCCGTTCTTTGTCTTCTTTACATTTCCCCCACGTGAAGAAGTCGCCACCCTGACGACTCATGGAGAAGAGACGACCAGAGGGTTGTAATATAGCTTGAGGCGGCTAACGTGGACAATCTCGCGGCCGCGACGGCGGTGTTCGGAAGAAGGGGTGACTGGCTCGATGACGTAGTTCACAGGGGATGTGCGTTCCAAGACGCGATAATGTTCATGGTATTTGGTGTCTAGTTTGTTGGTGGCAGGAACGCATAGCCAAACGAAGCTGTCGGCCAGGAACGTGGGAGCAGAGGTATCGGTATCATGCTGATCTTTGCGGTAGCCTTGAGTGTTGGAGGTAAACGTGCGAGCTAGCTGACGGCATTCTTCGGCCTTCTGTACAATATCTGACAAAACACTGTACTCAGAGGCATCTGGATGGTATGGCAAAATTGTGCCCAGAGTACAAGATGGTTCACGGCCGTATAAGAGAGAGAAGGGCCAAAAACCAGTTGTTGCTTGGGTGGCAGTGTTGTACGCGAACGTTACGAATGGCAGTACCTGGTCCCAGTTGGAGCTTCCAGATTCCGATGTAACATACATTGCGAGCATGTCCCCAAGCGTACGGTTGAAGCGCTCCGTGAGGCCGTTTGTTTGCGGGTGGTACGCAGTTGTAGTCCGATGTATCGATTTACAAGACGACAGGAGCTCTTGGACTACGTCGGAAAGAAAGACACGATCTCTATCGCTCAGTAGCTCGCGAGGGGCGCCGTGTCGAAGAATGAAGTGGCGCAGAAAAAAATGGGCTAACTCTCGGGCTGTCACTGCTAGAAGTGCAGCAGTCTCGGCGTAACGGGTCAGGTTATCGACGGCGGCGATGACCCATCTATTACCAGCGGCACTGCATGGTAGTGGAACATAAAGGTCGATTCCCACGCGATCAAACGGGCGAGCTGGACACGGTAAAGGCTGGAGAGGGCCAGCAGGGTGGCTAGAAATCTTGCGTTATTGACAGGCGGTACAAGAGCGAATGTAGCGACATACGAAATTGTACATTCCCCGCCATTAGTACATCTGACGAATTCGATCATAGGTTTTGAGGACGCCGGCATGAGCGCTTTGCGGGTCAGTGTGATGGTGGGCACAAACCACGGAGCGGAGGTGGCGCGGAATGACAAGAAGCCACGTTCTGCCGTCTGAGTTATAGTTCCTTCGGTAGAAAAGGCCGTCCCGAATGGCAAAATGGGAGGCCTGTCGGCGGAGTGCCCGAGGATGCGTAGCCGCGGAAGTAGTGCCAAGGATATCTAGCGTTCTTTGTCTTCTTTACACTCCTACTATTTTTCGTTCCATAGCCCTCTGGATTGTCCTCAACTTAAACAGAACTCTCTTGGTTAGCCTCCACGTTCCAGCCCCATAGGTGAGTACAGGTAAAATGCTTAGGTAATAGAGCTTAGGCATCATAAAACAGGCGTCATGCTTCTCTGTTCCTTGAGGGGAAAATAAACGGTCACAGGCCTCCAGGTTTCTCGCGACACAAAAATAAGGAAAGAAACCCAAAACAATCCCTGTTTTCCAATCAAAATTTCAGATGCTCTGCGCCATTTGTGTTTTCTTTCTTCGTCCTCGTCTCCTATGTGGCGATGTTCATAACGTGGGATGTCCAGCCACTTGTCCTAGTGTTCAAATGGTACATTTAGAGCACAGTAACAACGTGTATGGGGAAGCTGGTTTCGAACTACCGCGCTTCCGAGAATAATGTGCTTCCAGTCATAGAATATATTTCATCACCCACTTGCTTGATGAGAATACCAAGAAGCCTTAGTTGAGAAACTAACCTCATTTAACATCTGCGTGGTTAGAGCACAAAAAAGCAGTAGCACCTCACAATGTAACTCCATATTTCATTAAACGTTTTCACCACCACCACCACTTCACAATCGGTCACCTCCTTTGAGAAGAATCACTCTAGGGTGACTACTCTCTCTACAATGTTATCCTTTACTAAAGCGCTACAAAGGAGCAGTATCACGAATAGATGTCTGCCCATTTCCATTCCAAACAAAACGACTATATTTGAAGTTTCCGATGACTAGAAACATTTAAGTAGCGTAAACAGTCTTAGCTGCATTCACTTTGCGCGGTCATCGTCATCGTCATCATCATCAGCCTAACTATACCCACTGCAGGGCGAAGGCCTCTCCCATATTTCTCCACTTAACCCGGTTTCGTTGCTAGCTGCATTCACTTGACCCCTGCGAACTTCTTACCTCATCCGCCCACATAACTTTCTGCCGCCCCCTGCTACGCTTTCCTTATCTTGGAATTCAGTTTGTTACCCTAAGCGACCATCGGTTATCCTTTCTTCGCACTACATGTCCTGCCCATGCCCATTCTTCTTCGTAATTTCCACTAGAAAGTTAGTAACTTGAGTTATTTCTCTGACTCACTCTGCACGCTTCCTATCTCTTAATGTTACCCCTACCAGTTTTCGTTCCATAGCCCTCTGGGCTGTCCTCAACTTAAGAAAAACTCTCTTGGTTAGCCTCCACGTTTCAGACCCATAGGTGACTACAGGTAAGATGCAACTGTTGTATACGTTCCTCTTGAGCGATACCGGTAAGCTGCTAGTCATAATCTGTGAGGGCTTGCCAAATGCGCTCCATCCCAATCGTATTCTTATTGTTATTTCCTTTTCATGGTCCCGGTCTGCGGTTACTACCTGTCCTAAATTGACATATTTGCCTTCTACTTCCAGTACTTCGCTACCTAATGTAAACTGCTGTTTCTTCTGGAGGCTGTTCAACCTTAGTCTTCTGCATATTGATTTTCAAGCCTACCTTTCTATTTTTCCTGTCTAGGTCACCAATCATTATTTGCAGTTCTTCCCTCGAGTTGCTTAGCAAGGCAATGTCATCAGTAAATAGCAGATTACTGAGGCATTCTCCATCTACCCTTATCCCTAACTGCTCCTATTCCAAGTCTCTTAATACTTCATCTAAGCAAGCTGTAAATAGTACTGGGGAGAGTGTGTCTCCTTGCCAAACACATTTCTTTATGGGAATTCTGTTGCTTTCTTTATGTAGAACTGTGGTTGCTGTGCAGCCACTGTATACATCTTCCACCACTTTCACGTACGGCTCGTCTACCCCCTGATTTCGCAATGCCTGCATCAGTGCCGAGGTTTCAACTGAGTCAAATGTTTTTTTCGTAATCAATAAATGCTATGTATAAGGGCTGGTTATATTCCGATAATTTTTCTATCACCTGATTGATGGTATGGATATGATCGATAGTAGAGTACCGTTTCCGACAACCTGCTTGATCCTTTGCTTGATTGTAGTGTAAGGTCGTCCTGATTTCATTAGCGATTACCTTAGTAAATACCTTATGCGTAACAGACAGTAAGCGGATTGGTCAGTAATTTTTGAGGTCTTTAGAGTCCCCTTTCTTATGAATGAGTATAATGTTTGCGTTCTTCCATGGTTCCGGTACCGTCGATGACACCAGGCACTGCGTATACAGGGTGGCCAGTTTTTCTAGCACCATATCCCCCCCGTCCTTCAGCAAATCTGTAGTTATCTGATCCTCTCCCGCTGATTTCCCCTTTTCATAGTTTCTGATGCTTTCTTGACCTCGTCCTTCGTCACTGGTGGAACGTCTGACTTTTTTTTCCCTACCGCCAATCTCGTTACGGTCCTGACTGCTTTGGCTATAGTAGAGATCCGTATACACCTCCTCGGCTACTTTAACTATCTTGTCCATATTCGTGATGACGTTGCCCGCCTTGTCTTTTGTCGCATACATCTGGTTTTTGCCTATGCCCAATTTCTTCTTTACCACTTTAAGGCTTCCCCCGTTCTTTACGGCATGCTCAATTTTCTCCATGTTATACTTCCTTATATCGGCCACCTTCCGCTTATTGATTAGCTTTGATATCTCGGTCAATTCAATCTGGTCTGTTGGATTGGAAGCTTTCATACTCTGGCGTTTCTTAATTAAATATTTCGTCTCCTTAGACAGCTTACCGGTATCCTCTCTATTTATCCTAGCGCCTTCGTCTACAGCGCACTCAGTAATGATATCTCTGAAATTACTGTTCATTGCTTCTAGGGTAATGTCGCCATTCTCGTTTAGAGCTATTCTGTAGCGAGATCCTGAACTCTTCTGCCCTCCCCTTCACCGCTAATTCGTTGATGGGTTTCTTTCTTACTAAACTGTTGCGTTCCTTCTTCAGTTTTAGGCTAATTCGGGACCTCACCATCCTGTGGTCACTGCATCGCACTTTCCCGATTACCTCTACATTTTGCATAATGGCAGCGGTTGAGCACATTATGAAGTCAATTTCATTTTTAGTCTTCCCGTTAGGACGTTTCTTGTCCTTTTCCGTTTCTTCCGTTTGCTGAAGAAGGTATTCATGATTCTTAAGGTATTGCGCTCTGCAAACTCGACTAGTAACTGCCCCCTGCTATTCCTAGAACCAATGCCATAGTCACCTACTGTCTGGTCTCCTGCCTGCTTTTTCCCTACCTTGGCATTGAAGTCGCCCATTAGTACAGTGTACTGCGTTTTTACTTTTCGCATTGCCGATGCTACATCTTCGTAGAAGCTTTCAACTGCCTGGTCATCATAACTACATGTAGGTGCATAGGCCTGTTCAACCTTTAGTTTATATCGCTTATTAAGCCTAATAACGATGCCTGTCACCCTCTCATTAATACTATAGAATTCATCTATATTACCCGCTACATACTTACTGACAAAGAAACCTACTCCTAGTTGCAAGGTACATGGGTACATTCAAAGCATTCCCGAATATTCAAAGATATAGGTCGTATTCGCTTCAAAATATAGCGGACGGAAACTATGGTAGCATTCTATTGCGGCAGTCGCCATAAACTTCCTCACTTCGAGTTCAAAAGCAAAAAATATTCCAGAATTTCCTGCCACTCTCTCACAGTTTTTGCTCGTCTGTTCTGAGATTTGCAAGACTACTTTTTTGTAGCTGCCGACACCAGGTATCTTTGCTAATGGGGCATGTAAGGCGTTAAACTTAAAAGTAAAGAACTGCTTGAAATTGACGTTGATAAAAAGCGAAGAGCCAAAGGCGGCAATATCACGAGATGCAGAGGTCGGCAGCCAGCGGAAAACCAGTTGACCTTGATCAAGGCGTGTGACATAAGATTCGCTAGCCGCTGGCATCTGAGAACGCCAAAATAATCTTAACCCGATGGAGCTGAAGACCTTGTTCATAGGAAATCTGGATCTGCTAGTGCTCGTGGTGGCGGCGGAGAATTACATGCACCGTGTTGACAGGCGCAAGCTGGCAGGTCACATGGTGCGAGGTTTCAGAGACTAAGGTAAGAAATTATCTCACGAGGCGGCGGCATTTGAAAAAACACACTCTAATTTAACACTGGAAAAACCATGAACAGATATAATCTAGAAAAGGAAAAAGCATGCGCACGCAAGGAGCCGGAAAACATTCTACAAAAAAAGGTCCACTCATATGTTCGTTTCCTTCGGAGTTGTGATGCTTCCGGCGTGTGGTGTGGCTGGGCGTTGGAGGAGTCAGTGCTTCTCGGTGCGCCCCGAATCGAACTGTCGGGCTTCATTGCAGCCTGGACCGGTCAGTTTCGCGTCTCATTCGCGTACTTCAGATGGCCGGAGCAGCGTCTGGTGGAGACGAACGCAGCTTGGGTTCGGTCATCCGGATGGTGGCCACGTCATCACAGTGGTGACACACGGATGCTCCGAGAACAGCTGCGCCTGAGTCGAGCAGCTCAGGTTGATACGTCTGAAGACGCGATAGAGGCTGATCCGGCACTTGGGGTCCGGACCTATGCGGCAGAAACCTTGTCACTCATGGTCGCCACCAATACACACACACACACACAGAAATAGTCTGTTCCCGACTGCTCTTCGTGTTCTCCTTCTGATTCTCCTGCACTGCTCGCGTTATTTTCTCCACATGCTGCTTTCTCCACGTGGCACTTTCTCGATGCGCTATTCGCTTGTTCTTCCCGCTCCTCTTCATCGCCTTCTGCGTCTTTCTTGTTTAGCGCTTGGCACCTAACAAAAGCCCCCTTATAAGACTTTTTTCCACTGGAAAGAATTCCACCTTGGGCGGCGGAACATTAGTTAGGTGGGGGAGGAGGTGACGAAGAGGGGTTGACCTCTGTAGAGTCCGCTGTGCGCGCACCATATCACGAAACACATCACGCACTATCTCAAATACGAACACACGAAAACGTAACCTTTGTTTCCCACAAGCTCGCAGTTCGCACCAGAAACGCACACTACAGACAACCATACAGCAGAGGTAACACAACGGCAAAAAGGACCATAAACCTGTCACACAACAGCAATACACAACGCTCTGAACAACCTTTGGAGTATGTGTACTTTTCGGGAATATATGTCGGCTCAAATAATCGCCACCTATTTTTGAGGACCGTGTGGCATGTTTAACGTGAAATGCATATTATTGACGCACGAGGCTTCATCTCAACATACGGCTGTTCAGATGCTTGGCCTGTGACAAGTATTTTAAGGGCTGATGATCAGTTTGATTTGTGAATGAGTGAGGGTTCACTTCTCAGTTGCACGGCCAACGCTCCGGCGCCGCGAAAAGGGACATCGTCGACAATACACTCGTAACAAGCGAATATACATAATCCTCTTGTTCCTCCATGAACGCTAAACTCATACATGCACCACAAGCCATTAAAGAGAGCATGATAAAGCATAAAGAGCAGAGGTTCACACGAGACCCATTCCCCGCACAGGAATGACTGCCCAATCCCTGTTCAAAGTATATTTAGATCAACAGCCGACGTTCCCCCCACTCGCATTCAATGCCTCAGCCCGTGAGCGAAACACAGGGAACGTTTACGCCTGTAACAAACAGGCAGTGCCAGAGTGGGTAAAGACTTGGGACATTAAGCGCTCAACGCTAACCCCCAGAATAAAATGCCTTGATAATTGCACGGTTCCTGCTCCGCTTTGCCGCTCTCCTTCATGACAAAAAATGCTAGCCGATTGCGTACACGGCACACAGGCTTCTACAAAAGGCCGAACAAGAATGCTGTAGCTATCGTGCCTGGCTCAAGAGGCTTGTTCTCAGGAAGCTCCATATTTGCGATCATTCTTTTGCGCAGATGCACACCGAGGTCCTAAAGCTTGTCGTGGTCCAACGCTGCCTGCGACACAGTTAATTTGCTGTTTTAAAAGCGTGGGACGCAATTTCCATCGCCCGTCGGTCACACTCCACTTAGCTACATCTGTACATGAACCCGTCTTTTCTGCGTCGGGATCACTTCGCCTAACCGGCTGTGCGGCTGGCTCCTCGGATGTGTTAGGACGAAACCCTTTAAGGCCTTGTTGTTGACAGTAGGTTGCCAGCAGAGGTGTCACGCTTTCATGAGCTAGAGTTGAAAATAAATTAAGAAACCTTGTCTGCACCCGGAATTGAACCTCCATCCCTTGGATCCTCAGCCGAGCGCTTTATTACCACTGCGGCACGCCCCGGATCGTGAAACGCTCTTCATAATTCCGTTTGTCTACTGCGAGAATGATAGTGCGATTCCGTCAGTGATAGATACTACCCCATTCCTGTAAACGAATTATAAAGCTCCGGTGAACTTTGGGGCACTGAATAAAATGCTGGTCGCGTTCGACAAGGGGTGCGCGATGTACCATCACGACATGTCACGACGTCACCAGGCGATTCATGTATACTGGGAGACCCTGCTGCAAAGCGACGTCCCCGCTAACCAGCCAGGAGCCTTCTGCCAGGCGGCTAAGGCCGCGAATAGCCAATATATAATTTCGCCAGTCCTTAGTTGCTGAGGCTGTAGCCCCCGTTCCGCAGGCCTGCGTGCCAGGAGCAGGGGGTATGGGCCTCCTATATCGGCAGAAATAAAGTTTTAATAAATCATGCATATATGAAGCTGAACCCGCCGGGCGTCCTATCCAAGCGTCCGTTCGGCGCATTTCATTTGCCGCTTCCTTGAACATCGCACCATACAGCAAACAGAAACAGACCCAGATGTGTAAGAGGCGTTAGTACAGCAGGCATCAGCGGCGTTTGAAATAAATTTTCAGGATAGAAAAGGTGCCGTATGTGTCACAATTATCCGCGGACACATTTACCACGCCGCAAAGGAAGGGAGGAAGGTGGGAGTGAAAGAAGAGAGGGAGATAGAGGTGCCGTTGTGGAGGGCTACGATCCACTGCGCTATAATTGCTATCACCTCATCGCACTTTAGTGGTCCAAAGTGCCATCTATAATTTTACTGGTGTCGCGATCACTGTCCTGACCGACTGTGCCGGTCTCGACACAGCCTGCCTAGCACACTGCCAGTTCGGTCGGGAACAGAAGCTCAGCCAGCCATGCAATTCGGGTCGTTGGCACTGGCGTCGTTAGCATCGTGAGCACTTTCGGCTGCTTCGCCAGATTTGGCCTGCAAATTTTGATCAACGAATGTAAATTTGACAGGCGCCTCTGTAGAGCAAATCTCTACCTCAGTATACGAGAGTTTCTCTATATATCAACATCTGCTGTTGATTCTACAACTCGAGGCTGCTCCTGGATGCATACTACTACTGCACTTTCTGCAGTAATCAAGCACTCCTCGTTGGCGTCCTCTAGAGCAGACCTAAAATAGCTCTCACCTCAGCAGTCGCATTGACCAGAGTTTTATCAGCGTCTTGGTGCACCACTTTACGACTGAGTCTGCATAGGCTTCGGTGGCTTACGCGCCGCTCTGCCTGAGCGCTCCTCCATAAGCCTCAGTCGTAAAAGTAAATTCGCTCTCCCTCTCTAAACGCTGCATGGATGCCTACCGCTTAGTTGTCTTTTTTTCCGCTCAGCGGCCTTTTTTCCCAATCAGCGGCCCGTTCCGCGGCTCTCTCATCTCGCGCTCTCAGCTCTCCCCACCCAATTACGCAAACTTACACCTTAGGGCCCCATGCGCTCTCCTGTCACCGTCATTCCAGATGCACTCATCTCGCCTTAGAAGCAAACCAATACCTAAGATATACAGCAACCGCCCGCCTCGTCTTGTCGTAGACGTCAAATTTGTTAGTTCTAGCGACTGAAGTAAGAAATTACCACGCGAGGTGGCGACACATGAAAAAAAAACCCTAATTTAACACTGAAAAAAAAAACAATCAACACGTTCAATCGAGAAAAGGAAAAGGAATCATGCGAAATGAATAGCAAAATAGTTTACAAAAGAAAACATCCACTGATATGTTCGTTGTGCGCCCGGGGGAGTGGTGGGGCTGGGCGTTGGAGGAGTCGGTACTACTCTGTGTGTCCCGAATCGAAGTTTCGGGTGAATTGTCGTGTCTGCTGCAGGCCTCTGCGCTGCAGCCTGGATGCGTCACTGCGTACTTCAGATGGCCGGAGCAGGGTCCGGTGGAGAGGCGCGCAGCTTGCGTTCGGTCACCCGGTTGGCAGCCATATTCATCACAGCTGCGATCCGCAGAAGGCCCGAGAACAGCTGCGCCTGAGTCGAGTAGCTCAGGCTGATGCATCTGGATACATGATAGAGGTCGATATGAGCACTGACGTGTGCGACAGAGGCCCAAGCTTTGGTCACTCGCGTCGGCAACAGACGCACAAACAGCAGTCTTCTATCTCCGTCTGCTCTCTTCGTGTTTTACTTCTGACCCCCCTGCTCTGTCCGCGCTATCTTCTCTACATTCTCCACATGGCACTTTCTCGATGTTGTTGTTGTTGATGTTTTGTAATTTGATGGCACATACCCACACAGGGGGATCGGCCAAGAATTGGGGTGCAGATATACTAGATATTGAGATGGATAAGTACATCGCAGAAAAACGATTGTTAGGGAATAGAGAAGGAAAGTAAATTATGAAATACCAAAATAAAAAGCATAATTAATAACGCAAGCAGTAGGAGAACACTGAGATTTGTATTTGCAATTTAAAAAATTCAAATCATATTAGCAAGGCAGACCTTTTTATTCTATTAAAAAGTTTTAATGGCGTTCAAAACAGACCTGTGGCTGTACCCAAACATGGTGGCACCGAACAATAATAAAATCTGGCTGCTCAAATTTAGACCCAGCTGTTGCAACGGCTTCTCCAAATACCATCTTCTCATCATGGTAAAACGGCGGCAAAATAGCAAGAAATGCTCTATTGTTTTATGTTCCCCGCAGAATGGGCAGACGGGAGTAAGTGCCAAACCAGACATGTGCATGTAGAAATTTAGTGGCGGAATACGGCAGCGAAGCCTGGTTAGAGAGACTTCAGTCTGCCTTGATTGACATGATTTCCTACTCCAGGAATACTTGAGATGTATGAGATGTAGGAAGTCGTCCGATGTTAATATAGATCCACACTTCGTGCTTAATGAGGAGCGCCTATGAAATCGCGCTGCTGTTATGTACGCTGTTGCCGGGAGGATAGGCAACACGGGGCCATTGAGAGGCTTTAGCTAGGCTATCAGCAACCTAATTGACTGTCACCTTACTGTCGGCTGGTACCCAGGCTATATGTATGAGGTTCAAATGTGCGGTTGGCAGTGAAATAAAGGTGTTTAATATTGGCGAAACCATATTCGAACAAAGCAGCGACAAGCACAAGGAATGAGAGTCTGTATATACAGCCAATGTCGGTAACTTGAGTTATTTCTCTGACCCACTTTGCACGCTTCCTATGTCCTAATGTTACCCCTGAAATGTGGATTTAATAGATGGAATTGAACGGCGGCGCAACACGGAAGCGGACACAGACAAGAAGGGGACACCACATGCGCCTTGTCTGTGTCCGTTTCCGTGTTGCGCCGCCGTTCAATTCCATCATGCACCAACTCGCCCCCCAGGCAGTTATTCTGTGGATTTAATAGTTGATTTGAACGTCTAGCGCTGCCAGTAATTCGGGCACAGCAGGGTCGAATTGCCAACCGCAGGGCAGAGCTTAAGCACGAGAGATGGGCGCCGGAGACAAGCGATGGTGATGGCGATGCCGCAGCGTTTTCCGTTCTTTGTCTTCTTTACATTTCCCCCACGTGAAGAAGTCGCCACCCTGACGACTCAGGGAGAAGAGACGACCAGAGGGTTGTAATATGGCTTGAGGCGGCTAACGTGGACAATCTCGCGGCCGCGACGGCGGTGGTCGGAAGAAGGGGTGACTGGCTCGATGACGTAGTTCACAGGGGATGTGCGTTCCAAGACGCGATAAGGTCCATGGTATTTGGTGTCTAGTTTGTTGGTGGCAGGAACGCATAGCCAAACGAAGCTGTCGGCCAGGAACGTGGGAGCAGAGGTATCGTTATCATGCTGATCTTTGCGATAGCCTTGAGTGTTGGAGGTAAACGTGCGAGCTAGCTGACGGCATTCTTCGGCCTTCTGTACAATATCTGACAAAACACTGTACTCAGAGGCATCTGGATGGTATGGCAAAATTGTGTCCAGAGTACAAGATGGTTCACGGCCGTATAAGAGAGAGGGCAGTGTTGTACGCGAACGTTACGAATGGCAGTACCTGGTCCTAGTTGGAGCTTCCAGATTCCGATGTAACATACATTGCGAGCATGTCCCCAAGCGTACGGTTGAAGCGCTCCGTGAGGCCGTTTGTTTGCGGGTGGTACGCAGTTGTAGCCCGATATATCGATTTACAAGACGACAGGAGCTCTTGGACTACGTCGGAAAGAAAGACACGACCTCTATCACTCAGTAGCTCGCGAGGGGCGCCGTGTCGAAGAATGAAGTGGCGCAGAAAAAAATGGGCTAACTCTCGGGCTGTCACCGCTGGAAGTGCAGCAGTCTCGGCGTAACGGGTCAGGTGGTCGACGGCGGCGATGACCCATCGATTACCAGCGGCACTGCATGGTAGTGGACCATAAAGGTCAATTCCCACGCGATCAAACGGGCGAGCTGGACACGGTAAAGGCTGGAGAGGGCCAGCAGGGTGGCCAGAAATCTTGCGTTATTGACAGGCGGTACAAGAGCGAATGTAGCGACATACGAAATTGTACATTCCCCGCCATTAGTACCTCTGACGAATTCGATCATAGGTTTTGAGGACGCCGGCATGAGCGCTTTGCGGGTCAGTGTGATGGTGGGCACAAACCTCGGAGCGGAGGTGGCGCGGAATGACAAGAAGCCACGTTCTGCCGTCTGAGTTATAGTTCCTTCGGTAGAAAAGGCCGTCCCGAATGGCGAAATGGGAGGCCTGTCGGAGGAGTGCCCGAGGATGCGTAGCCGCGGAAGTAGTGCCAAGGATATCTAGCGTTCATTGTCTTCTTTACACTCCTACTATTTTTCGTTCCATAGCCCTCTGGGTTGTCCTCAACTTTAATAGAACTCTCTTGGTTAGCCTCCACGTTCCAGCCCCATAGGTGAGTACAGGTAAGATGCTTAGGTAATAGAGCCTAGCATCCTAAAACAGGCGTCATGCTTCTCTGTTCCTTGAGGGGAAAATAAACGGTCACAGGCCTCGAGGTTTCTCGCGACACAAAAATAAGGAAAGAAACCCAAAACAATCCCTGTTTTCCAATCAAAATTTCAGATGCTCTGCGCCATTTGTGTCTTCTTTCTTTGTCCTCGTCTCCTATGTGGCGATGTTCATAACGTGGCATGTCCAGCCACTTGTCCTAGTGTTCAAATGGTACATTTAGAGCACACTAACAACGTGTATGGGGAAGCTGGGTTCGAACTACCGTGCTTCCGAGAATAATGTGCTTCCAGTCATAGAATATATTTCATCACCCACTTGCTTGATGAGAATACCAAGAAGCCTTAGTTGAGAAACTAACCTCATTTAACATCTGCGTGGTTAGAGCACAAAAAAGCAGTAGCACCTCACAATCTAACTCCATATTTCATTAAACGTTTTCACCACCACCACCACTTCACAATCGGTCACCTCCTTTGAGAAGAATCACTCTAGGGTGACTACTCTCTCTACAATGTTATCCTTTATTAAAGCGCTACAAAGGAGCAGTATCACGAATAGATGTCTGCACATTTCCCTTCCAAACAAAACGACTTTATTTGAAGTTTCCGATGACTAGAAACATTTAAGCAGCGTAAACAGTCTTAGCTGCATTCACTTTGCGCGGTCATCATCATCATCATCATCAGCTTAACTATACCCACTGCAGGGCGAAGGCCTCTCCCATATTTCTCCACTCAACCCGGTTCTGTGCTAGCTGCATCCACTTGACCCCTGCGAACTTCTTAACCTCATCCGCCCACATAACTTTCTGCCTCCCCCTGCTACGCTTTCCTTACCTTGGAATCCAGTTTGTTACCCTAAGCGACCATCGGTTATCCTTTCTTCGCACTACATGTCCTGCCCGTGCCCATTTCTTCTTCGTAATTTCCACTAGAATGTCGGTCACTTGAGTTATTTCTCTGACCCACTCTGCACGCTTCCTATCTCTTAATGTTACCCCTACCATTTTTCGTTCCATAGCCCTCTAAGTTGTCCTCAACTTAAGTAGAACTCTCTTGGTTAGCCTTCACGTTTCAGACCCATAGGTGACTACAGGTAAGATACAACTGTTGTATATGTTCCTCTTTAGCGATACCGGTAAGCTGCTAGTCATAATCTGTGAGGGCTTGCCAAATGCGCTCCATCCCAATCTTATTCTTATTGTTATTTCCTTTTCATGATCCCGGTCTGCGGTTACTACCTGTCCTAAATTTACATATTTGCCTTCTACTTCCAGTACTTCGCTACCTAGTGTAAACTGCTGTTTCTTCTCGAGGCTGTTGAACATTGCCTTAGTCTTCTGCATATTGATTTTCAAGCCTACCTTTCTATTTTTCCTGTCTAGGTCACCAATCATTATTTGCAGTTCTTCCCTCGAGTTGCTTAGCAAGGCAATGCCATCAGTAAATCGCAGATTACTGAGGTATTCTCCATCTACCCTTATCCCTAACTGCTCCTATTCCAAGTCTCTTAATAATTCATTTCTTTTTTCTTTTTTTTTCTTTTTCTTTATTTTCACTTAACATATACAAAACGTTTGCAAAAACTGCTGGGCCAATAGCCGAAGCTAGTATAGGCCCATTGTACACATTTGTTATAACAGCATCAGAAGACACCAACATAAGACTCGGTTATAAATGATCAGTGAACAAAGTAATAGCGAGCAACACTCAACAGCAGATATAAAAAGATCAACAAACATAATTCTCAATCATCGAGAAGTAGAAGCGCTTAACTGAAAACAGGAAATTGTTAGCCATTTTAATTTCGAGTGGTACACTATTCCATATTTTCGCCCCGCAGTATTGAATTAGGCGCTGACCATAGGCATTGCGGGTTACCGGGTAATTAAAGTTAATTACCCGGTAACCCGGGTAATTAACTTCAAGTCGCTCGTCCACGCGCCCGTACCGTAACCTTTTCGTCTTCCTTCTTTCCACGAGCCGCGTCAGACTGGAACGGCCTATCCCACTCCGTCGTTACCATCACCTGTCCATCATCCTTCAGTGCCAACATTGAAATGTGTTTATCACGTGAAAATCTGTAAAAAAAAAAAAAAAAAAAAGTGCAATATTTTATGATTGTCTACCCCACCCCTTATGTAATACCCCGAAAGGGGCCTTTAAGGTTAATAAATGAAATGAAATGAAATGAAATGAAATATTGCTAGCATTTCTAGTGCTCCTGATAGGCAACACAAAAATATTAATTGAAAGCGGGTAGTTATTTTGTATAATGTTATTTACTAACATTGCGATTCTCATTTCATATAACAATGGAAACTGCAAAACCTGTAACCTATTGAACAAAGGAGCACTGGACTGATACCTATTAGAGTATGTTAATATTCTTAGTGCTCTTTTCTGCTAATAGATAACTTGATGAATGTAAGATCTGTATGTGCTAGCCCATGACTCGCAGCAATACGTTAAATGGCAGTGAAAAAGAGAAAAATAGATTATCTTCAGCACAGATATGTCTAGCAGACCCCGTGTTCTATATAGAATGTAACAAGCTGAAGCAAGCTTGGAACACAGGCTATCAATATGTTCATGCCAATTAAGGTTCTTATCTCGGGTTACGCCGAGGTATTTAATGGTGTCAACTTGCTCGATTAAAACATTGTCGAGGTAAATATGTAATCGCGTATCTGTGATATGTTTGTGCCTTGACCTAAACAGGATGTACTTTGTTTTCACAGCATTTAATGTCATTTTATTTGCCTTAAACCATGCAGAGATGTTTCTTAAATCGCGTGTCTTAGCCTCAATTTCAGTTAGAGTTTTGCCTGTAAAAACTATTGCAGTGTCATCAGCGTACATCACCGTTTTTGAATTCTGCAAACAGAGAGGAAAGTCGTTGACATAAATAGAAAACAGCACAGGGCCTAAAACTGACCCCTGGGGCACTCCAGCACAGACAGCTTGTCGAGATGATTTGAAGTGTTTTAGATGAACAAATTGTTTTCTGTTGGTAAGGTAGCTAGTAAAGAAATCAAGAGTGGAATCCCTAAAACCATAGTGCTCTAGCTTCTGAATTAAAATGTTATGATTAACAGTATCAAATGCTTTCTTTACGTCTAGGAACAAGGCTATGGACATTTCATTATTATGCAAAAATGAACATAGCTCCTGAGACAATGCCATTACTGCTGTAGATGTAGACCTGAAGCCATGCTACTCCTGAAGCCATGTTGACAGTGAGATATGATTCTAGTTTTCTCCAAGTAGTCATTTAGTTGCTTTGCGATAAGTTTTTCGAACACAGTGTTAATGATACTCAAAACCGAGATTGGACGGTAACTGCCTGGATCATTACAATCCCCTTTTTTGTAAACTGGTGTAACTCTAGCGATCTTCAAAATATTCGGATAAATACCTTCGTAAATTGCGTGATTCATTAGTGTTGCCAGGAATGGTGCAAGATGGTGAATGTTGTCTTTTAACGCTCTCACTGTAATCCCGTCATTTCCTGTTGCCTTGTTTGCGGCGAGAGTTTTCACGATTGCTGTGATTTCACAATCGTCAATGGCTTGCAGTAAGAAAGTGTCATGAACACGCGGGTCTTTAACAGAGCACGATAGATTAGGGATATTAGCTGCAAGCTCTGGGCCGCTGTTTGTGAAGTAATTATTAAACCTATCAACTGTGTTTTCATCAATGTGTTCAGGAACTACGTGCTGTTTTAATTGTCTACCGATCACATTGTTGACTACGTCCCACATTTTCCGGCTGTTTGCTTGTGCTCTCTTTATTAGCATAGAGTTGTATTCTTTCTTTCTAATCCGTATTAATGCCACTACATGGTTTCTGGAGGATTTGAACTTTTTTGAATAGTAAACGTTTTCTTTCTGACGCTTCCACTTATGATACCATTTATCCTTCTCTTTTATAGCCTCAAGTATGTTCTCATTCATCCACGGGCACAAAGGTTGTTCGTACCTGCGGGTAGTGCATGATGTGCATTGCGATATGGCAGACTCAAGAGCCTCAACAAAATTTTCAAATTCAGTGTGTACATTTGTGTGATACACGTTGTTTAAATCTAAATTGTATATTTTCTCCTGCAATAGTTGATAATCAATTCGCGCAATTGGTGCAGACCTGTTTCGAATGGGAGTGTTCATATTCATGGGCAGCAGGCAGAAGATTGGCGAGTGATCTGTTATAGTGGTATTGTACACCCCTGCTAAGACATTGTCCGTACCATTGCATATTAAGTGATCAATTACAGTTGCTGATGTAGCGGTGATCCTTGTTGGATCAGAAATTAAATTCTCAAAGTTATATGATTTCAACAAAAATGCGTAGTCGCTGCATATGCTAGAAGATACGTCGATGTTCATGTCGCCCGTGATTAAAACAGAGCCCATTGGTTTGTCCGCTATATCGCTCAGTATACTCTCCATGAAGTCTAAAAACTGGGTCATATCAGAGTTTGGGGGTCTATATATGACACCAACCGATATTCCTCCAGACAATGTAATGAATAGTGAATCAACATTTATATTCCTGGTCCCACATTCAGGTATAATGTTAAACAATATAGTAGATTTAACTAACAGTCCCACCCCTCCACCACGTCGGTTATCTTCTCTAGGGCTTGATACAAAGTTGTATCCAGGAATAGAAAGTTCATCACCCTTTCTCAGCCAGGTTTCTGATAGAGCTATAACATCAAATTTAAACTCGTGTTCAGATACAAATGCTAGAAGTAAGTCAAGGTATTTTTGAACACTACGGACGTTACAATGAAGTAAGGAAAAGCGTGAGCCTTTTGTAAATACAATGTTTACTTGTTCAACCGTGAAAGCCATGGTTGTTAGATGAAGTTATAAAATAAAATTGGTAAACCACTTTCAGACAACTACAGCTAAGTCCTCTTCGCAAGCTATATGAAAAACATGGGAGTTTTCACTTTTCCGCATTAGAATCTTGCCTTGTGACACCCAGGCAAACTTCCAGCCCTTGTCTTTTTTCTGTTGTACCGCTTTACCAAGGAGAATCTTGTACTCCGGGCATAGGTGTTCATTCAGGAAGAGTGGATTCCCCTCCTCGAACCCTAAGACTGAAATAGAGAGCCTTTGTCTTCTTGCCTTTTGTACCAGCTGGTCACGAACCGTTCCAGAGAACAACTTCACGACAATGTTTGATTGATCTTTCTTTTTGGTAGGAACGCGATGAATGACATCGATATCCTCTGCTTTAAGATCAGCATTTAGGTGACTCGCTATCTGAAGCATCATGTCAGGTAGTGATTCTTCAGCGCACTGCGGCACACCTTTGATTTCAATGTTGTTTCGGCGAGAATACTGTTTCAATTCGACTACCTCCCTTCGCGTTTCACTTAGTTCTTTACGTAGTCGCAAAGTCTCCTTCCGGTGCTCTGCCTGCTCATTCTTGACAGCTGTCAGGTCCTGCACAACATTCTGTACGTCTACACGCAAGCCTTCAAAAACCGAGTTCATGTGTGTCATGGAATCCTTAACTTCTTGTAGTTCGCTGAGCGCAACCTTGTTATCAGCTGCAACAGCTCTGATGTCAGCTCTAATGAAAGTAGCTGCAGACTCAAGTTTCTGCACAAGGTCGACTAGAGTCTTCGCTAGCTCTTTTACTGTGCCAGGAGGCTTCTCGCTCAGCCCCTCACTTAGCGATAAAAGGGGATTCAGTTCTTCATTCATGGTAATCTACACCGTATCGAATGCTACCCAGTTACAAATTTATACTCGTACACACTGCATACACCGTTAACAAAGATAAATGAAAGTCTAGTAGTGGAAGGCCTTATGAACAACGCCTAACATCAGCTCAGTTCTATCGCTCGTGGTTACAGGCGGCATGCATATCCAAATGGCAGGTGCAACACAAGTCCAAAGCAACAATATGCAAGACAAAAGACACTTTTCTGGCAGCAACGGCAACGCGATCAACCTGGCTCGGTTTTATAAATGCCAAAGAATAGGACCAACCTGTAAAATGCAGAGCAGAGTTATTTGGTGTCCGTGTCCCATTGCCGCTGCTGCCAAAATGTGCCGCACTCAAATTGCATCCGCCCACAAGATGTAGACGATAGATAACCGTTGGTGTAGTTGCAGCCCGTGCAGACAGATGGCGATGAATGCGAAAAAAGGGGCCGCTGGTCAGCACTCGACAGTTCCGTGGTCCAAGAAAACGCGTCTTCACACCAGGTTCGTCCAGGAAGTACACGTTGAAATGATGCCGCTTGAAATCCAGGACACGTCGCCGCCTCAGAAATGTGTCTTCAAAAAGACCGCAGGCACGCCAAGCATCGCCACTGTAAAATGCAGAGCAGAGTTATTTGGTGTCCGTGTCCCGTTGCCGCTGCTGCCAAAATGTCAAGCAAAATGTTAAGCAAGCTGTGAATAGTACTGGGGAGATTGTGTCTCCTTGCCAAACACATTTCTTTATGGGAATTCTGTTGCTTTCTTTATGTAGAACTGTGGTTGCTGTGCAGCCACTGTATACATCTTCCACCACTTTCACGTACGGCTCGTCTACCCCCATCACCGCCGAGGTTTCAACTGAGTCAAATGTTTTTTTCGTAATCAATGAATGCTATGTATAAGGGCTGGTTATATTCCGAGAATTTTTCTATCACCTGATTGATGGTATGGATATGATCGATAGTAGAGTAACGTTTTCGACAACCTGCTTGATCATTTGCTTGATTGCAGTGTAAGGTCGTCCTGATTTCATTAGCGATTACCTTAGTAAATACCTTATGCGTAACAGACAGAAAGCGGATTGGTCAGTAATTTTTGAGGTCTTTAGAGTCCCCTTTCTTATGAATGAGGATAATGTTTGCGTTCTTCCATGGTTCCGGTACCGTCGATGACACCAGGCACTGCGTATACAGGGTGGCCAGTTTTTCTAGCACTATATTCCCCCCGTCCTTCAGCAAATCTGTAGTTATCTGATCCTCTCCAGCTGATTTCCCCTTTTCATAGTTTCTGATGCTTTCTTGACCTCGTCCTTCGTCACTGGTGGAACGTCTGACTTTTTTTCCCTACCGCCAATCTCGTTACGGTCCTGACTGCTTTGGCTATAGTAGAGATCTGTATAGACCTCCTCGGGTACTTTAACTATCTTGTCCATATTCGTGAGGACGTTGCCCGCCTTGTCTTTTGTCGCATACATCTGGTTTTTGCCTATGCCCAATTTCTTTTTTACCACTTTAAGGCTTCCCTCGTTCTTTACGGCATGCTCAATTTTCTCCATGTTATACTTCCTTATATCGGCCACCTTCCGCTTATTGATTAGCTTTGATATCTCGGTCAATTCAATCTGGTCTGTTGGATTGGAAGCTTTCATACTCTGGCGTTTCTTAATCAAATCTTTCGTCTCCTTAGACAGCTTACCGGTATCCTCTCTATTTACCCTAGCGCCTACGTCTACAGCGCACTCAGTAATGATATCTCTGAAATTACTGTTCATTGCTTCTAGGGTAATGTCGCCATTCTCGTTTAGAGCTATTCTGTAGCGAGATCCTGCACTCTTCTGCCCTCCCCTTCACCGCTAATTCGTTGATGGGTTTCTTTCTTACTAAACTGTTGCGTTCCTTCTTCAGATTTAGGCTAATTCGGGACCTCACCATCCGGTGGTCACTGCATCGCACTTTCCCGATTACCTCTACATTTTGCATAATGGCGGCGGTTGAGCACATTATGAAGTCAATTTCATTTTTAGTCTTCCCGTTAGGA